>NW_024354911.1:15649275-15989847 GCF_902729225.1 Pteropus medius
TGTTGATAATAGCAATCAGAGATAAAAATAAATGATGACAGACTCTCATAGGAATATGTGCAATGGACACTGAATTATTAATGAGAAATATGTTAGGAAGGAATTTGAAACTTCATAACTCATTGCTTTATCTAAACAAATTTATCTAAAGTGGAATGTGGAATTGATAGTTAGTTGTATTTCATTTTCCTTAAAAAATACAGCACATATGGAGGGAAAAATGTTTATTGGGTTTTAAAAAATGTCACCCCTTCCAGAAGAGCTTTTTTTACTAGCCAAGCCTCATAATGGTTCAGATGCCTCTTTGCCAATCACTGACTAAAGACACACAGCTATTCCTCAGGGGCTGTCATTTCAACGGTCATCATATAGACACCTGGGGAGGGGGGATCGATCATGGTTTCTGTAGGGAGAGTGGGTGATGGGAGGCAGTAAAACACAACTCAGTTGTTTAGACTCACATATGTTCACTTTGCAGCTCATCTTAGGGATATGTCCTCAATTTAGTGGTAGCCTAATAATCAAAAGAAGAAAACTTAAGACTTTAAATAAACATGCTTTTTTTGTTTCTGAAGTGGTTTCTAGGATGAATTATTTATCCATGAAAAAAGATTTACAATAAGATTCCACTTTACACCCAGCTGTAATATTTATTAAAGAAAAATAACAAATGTTGGTGAACATACGGAAATTAGAACTCTTATATGTTGTTGGTGGGAATAAAAAACAATGCAGCAGCTTTAGATGTTCGGTGATTCCTTAAAAAGTTAAAAGTGGAATTGCTTTATGACCCAGCAATTCCACTCCTAGGTATTTATTCACCCAAATTCAAAACAGGTGTTTGAACAAAAAAAACTTGTACGTGAATGTTCATAGCAGCACTATTCATAATAGCCAAAAAGTTGAACAACCCAAATATCCATCAATTGATGAATGAGTAAACAAAATGTAGTAAATTATTCATTCACAAAAAAGAATGAGATACCAACACATACGACAACATAGATGAACCTTGAAAACATTTGCAAAGTGAAAGATGCCTGGACACATATTGCATGATATTACTTACATAAAATCTTCAGAACAGGCAAATCTGTAGAGACAAAGCAGATTAGAGGTTGGCAGGGGCTGAGCGGGGGAGGAAGTGAGGAATGACTGCTTAATTAGTATGGGGTTTCTTTTTCAGGTTATGAAAATATTCCAGAATTAGACAATGGTGGTGATTATACAACATTGTGAATGTACTAAAAACCACCAAATAGTACACTTTAAAAATGGTTAAAATTATGAATTTTATGTCATGCTAATTTTACTTCAATACAAAGAGAGATTGAGAAGGATATGAGCCATGCAGTGTTATCAAATTTTTTCGGTCCTGTATTTCTTAACATTGTATCTGTGAACTAATCCATGGACAAACAAAACAATCAAGCAAAACAATCAAGCAACATTTCTGGGCTAAACAACATATGATGGTGTTATAGCTGTTTTTAAATTATTTTAAGAGCAGGAGCCTAGTTAGGTATCTGCCTTCCTCTCAGACCTCAATTAATGTAAACATTTCCTAATAAATCAGGAACGCTAATGTAGGCATGGGATCGTTATAATGTGTAAGGAACATGGCCTGCCTATAAGTTAAACAACTTTCATATTTTGTTTAAAAACTTTTTTTAAAAAAAAATCTAAATCTAATGAATCTAAAGCCTTGAAGAGCTTAGGATAAGCTTGTTTTCGCCATTGCAGTTACTGGTCCTCCAGTCCACCCTTCTTTGGTTGCTATTTTTTCCTATGCCACTGTGATAGGAACATTTCTAGATATAAGAAACTAAAGATGACTTCCAAGAAGGGGAGAATAAAAAGTCTTAAATTAGAAAGGCAAATTCTTAACCAGACTGATTTTCTTCCCTCGTCTTAAGTCTCTCCTGCAAGCTACACTCCCTTATGCTACCAGGTACCAGGTGCACACTTTGATTACCCTATGTATCACACAGTGTTATGATTTTCTTGTGTTCTTATCTCTTCCTCCTTCTAAAACTGTAAGTTTGTTAAGAATAGGGGCTATATATTTTTTATTGTTATATCCCCAATGCCTAGTGCAGTACCTGGAAAATTACCCAACGCTTATTTTAAAAAAATTTTTCCAAGGCATCCCATGGATAATATCTTTTTTTTCTAACCCACAGATGTAGATGCAAAGGAAAAAAAACTGGGTCTCTTGCAAGAAAAACTTTCACATCAGTGTAATCCATCATCTGTAGTAATTCCTTACATTTAAATCATTCTGGATAATTTCTATTTGCATGTCCTATATCAAAAGTTTTCATGCTGATGACTCATCCATTGATCACTCTTGGTCTTAAATTTCTTGGCCAAGAAAGGGCTCTGGAAAATGGGTAGTACGTACTTTAGTAGCTAATAATAGTTATTTACTAATATCGTGCAATGTGGAAGTCATTATATGTGGATGATTGTTTCTTTTTAATTGCACTCCTGAGTCTCAGTTGCTTTGGTGGAATAGTAATTATCAGGAGCTCAAACTCAGCATCTGTCAGAATTGTTATTAATGTGGTTTTTCCAGTTGGAGCCTATAGTGATCCTCAAATGATCACTAATCCATGCCAGTGGTAAAAGGCTGGTTTGGCCAGGGATTAAAGGGAGCACTTCCTGGAACATACTCTGCACGATATCATCAGAGTTGTGTTTACAAACACCTATCTGGACAGATGGGACCAAGCTAGCTATGAGAGGGGAGCACCACACAGCAATAGGCCCATAGCAGAAGTATGTGTCACTTAAGGACCATCTGCCACTAAGAAGTTAATATGACAGTCTAATAAGAAAGTGACCAGACTACAAAGGTGGGTAAAGGGATAAGGAACAATCCTGGAGTTCATTTCCCCATCACTTCACAGCAGCCTGGTAGCCTATGTTTAAATTCATCACCAATCTCAGCAAGCTCACCCTGGCCTGATGATTTTCCTATTGCCTCTTCTGTGAAACTGAATGACAGAGTCTTTTTTATGCTTTCAGAAAAGACACACAGTGCAACATCTCACATCTTTCCCCTGTGGATTCTCTACTACTGAATAATATTTCTAGAAACAGGAATTCAACACGTACAGGAAAGTATTCACTATTGTTAATGAATAAATAAAAGTAGAACAAAACTGGCCACATGTTATCTGTATTATTTTGAATAGTCCCTACCAGTAATACATTTTTCTGTAATGTTGTCTCTGTTAGTCAAGGATTGCCAAAAAAAATTTGGGGCATTTTTCTTTTTAGCAGAAACTACAAAACAAAAGACGCTTTCAAAGACACAAAACCATATTTTGATGTTTAATTTTGAGCATGGTATTTAAACACTTACAGCAAAATCACTCATTCCTTGAAAAAGAGGGCTGTTCCTTTAGAGCGGGCTGTATCTGTCACAGTCAGCTTCATCAGCTGGGGGAGAGCCCACGGCCAGCAAAGGGATGGGTGTGAGAAGCAGAGCTGGTTTTGTAGATGAAAGCTACACAGTCATCTTTATTTTTTAAAATGCAAAAAGTTATATTCTTTTTATAAAAAGGCATATAATTAGAGAGTGATTTAAATCATGTAGCCATCATCAAATTGTCACTTTGTTCCTATTTTAAGTATGTTGAGGTAGGAGCCTAGGCACATGCTCCATCAGTCAAATACTTCTTTGTTTAGATGACATGAAGCAACTTAAATGATTGATCTTCCTTCTTTTCCGCAATGAAGATGGAACTGGTCAGTAGTGTCTCTGTGTTGAACCCATCCCTGTCCTCTGCTGGAGGCAGGAAGAATGGAAAGAGGGTGGGCAGTGTCTGTGAGCTATGCGCTCAGAGTCACTGGGAACTTTTCAAGAAGGGAATGCCTGGATCACCCATTCCTACCTCCTGAGGGCAGGCTGCCTCAGGCTGACCAACACCAGGCCCTGTCTCTGCTCTTCTTTCTCTGTGCAACATGAGATGGTACTTTACTTTGTTCTTGAGGAAGCAGCCTGTGTGACAGTCTGACCTTTCCTTTCCTTTCCTGTCAGAAGAGGGAGGTAAGAAGATAGCACAGTCCAGGTAGGGCCACCTGGACTAAATTAGGAAGTCACTATTCTTTATTGACTGCCTGGGTGAACTGAATTTTACTGCTTATACAATTAGCCAGATCTCTGGTTTCTGATACTATATCATGTGATGAAAAAAAAAAATTAATGGAAGTAAAATTCAGACTAGTAGAACAGACTTAATTCATAATCATATTGTGTATGATCTTTTTTTTTAATTTGTCAACCTATAATTAAGCATATACTTTCTCATGATTTAAATGGACACTTTTATTAGGTTTGCAAAGTCTGGTCTTTCTTGTTTTGTTTTGTTTTTTTCCCCTTAGATAACTACTTCCTGTATCTATTATTCCTTCTGCTATTCTCTTTCCTAATAAATTTATTCCTACGTAAGTTTTCATTACTTTCTTTTTTTAATTTTTTTAATTGAAGAAATTAAACCTCACTCTCTCCCCTCTGGTAACCACTAGTCCATTATCCATGTCCATGAGTCTCTGTTTGTCCAGTTCATTTGTTGCTTTTGGGTTTACATCTCACATATAAGTGATGTCATGTGATTTTCAACTTTTTCTGTCTGGCTTATTTCACTTACTATGATTATTTCAAGGTCCATCCATGTTGTTGCAAATGGCAGTATTTCATCTCTTCTTATGGCTGAGTAATATTCCATTATATATATGTGCCACAGCCTCTTTAGCCAATCATCTATTGTAGGACACTTTGCTTGCTTCCATGTCTGGCCACTGTGAATAATGCTGCTACGAATGTCGGTGTGCAAATATATTTTCAGATATGGATTTTCAGTTCTTTGGGGTAAATACCAGTAGAGGGATTGCTGGATCATATGATAGATCGATTCTTAGTTTTTTTGAGGAACTTCATACTGTTTTCCACAGTAGCTGTACCAATTTGCAGTCCCACCAGCAGTGTATGAGGGTTCCTATTTCTCCACATCCTATCTAGCCTTTGTTATTACTTGTCCTGTTGATGATAGCTATTCTAACAGGTGTGAGATGATATCTCATTGTAGTTTTGATTTGCATTTTCCTAATTGCTAGTGATGTTGAGCATCTTTTCATGTGTTGTTGGCCATTTGTATGTCTTCTAGGGAAAAGTGTCTGTTCAGGTCCTCTGCCCATTTTTGATTGGATCGTTTGTTTTTTTGTTGTTACTGAGTTCTTTGAGTTCTTTGTATATTTTGGATATTAGGCCCTAATGGGAGGCGTTGCTTGAAAATATATTTTCCCATTTGGATGGCTGTCTCTTTACCTTGTTGATCATTTCTTTTGCTGAGCAGAAGCTTTTTAGTTTGATGTAGTCTCATTCACTGATTTTTGCTTTTCCTTCCCTTGCCTTTGAGGTCAAATTCATAAAATCCTCTTTAAGTCCAAGGTTCTTGAGTTTCGTTCCTGTAGTTTCTTCTATGCATTTTATTGTTTCAGGTCTTATATTTAGGTCCTTAATCTATTTTGAGTTAATTTTGGTGTGTGGTGATAGACAACAGTCTAGTTTCATTGTTCTGCAGGTGGTTTTCCAATTTTCCCAGCACCACTTATTGAAGAGGCTTTCCTTTCTCCACTGTATGTTTTTGGCTTCTTTGTCGAAAATTATTTGCCCATATAAATATGAGTTTACTTTTGGACTCTCGATTCTGTTCCACTGGTCTATGTGTCTGTTTTGCTGCCAATACCATGCCGTTTTGATTACTGTCAAATTTGAAGTTGGGCAGAGTGATGCTGTATAATTTGAAGTTGGGCAGAGTGATGCCTCCAGCCTCATTCTTTTTTCTCAGGATGGCTTTGGCAATTTGGGGTCTTTTGTGCTTCCATACAAATCTGATAATTTTTTGTTCTATTTCTTTAAAAAATGCCAATGAGATTTTGATGGGGATTGCATTAAATCTGTATAATGCTTTAGGTAATAAGTTCATTTTAACTATGTTGATTCTTCCAATCCAAGAATACGGAACATCTTTCCATTTCTTTGTATCTTCTTCGATTTCTTTTAACAGAGTCTTATAGTTTTCATTACATAGGTCTTTCACATATTTTGTTAGATTTATTCCTAGGTATTTTATTCTTTTTATTGAAATTGCAAAAGGAATTATTTTTCTCACTTCTTTTTCTGATACTTTGTTGTTAGAATATAGGAATGTTATGGATTTTTGAACGATTTTGTATCCAGAAACTTTACTGTATTTGTTTATTGTTTCTAGTAGTGTTCTTGTGGAGTCTTTAGGGATTTCTTTGTTTTCTATTTGGATGCCTTTTATATCTTTCTCTTGTCTGATTGCACTTGCTTGGACCTCCAATGTTATATTGAATAACAGTGGTGATAGTGGACAGTCTCGCCTTGTTCCTGATCTTAGAGGGAAGGTTTTTAGTTTTTCACCATTAAGTATAATGGTGGCTGAGGGTTTGTCATATATGGCCTTTATTATGTTAAGGTACTTTCCTTCTATACTGATTTTTTAAGTGTTTTGATCATAAATGGATGTTGTATATTGTCAAAGGCTTTTTCTATATTAATTGATATGATCATATGATTCTTATTTTTTAATTTGTTTATGTAGTGTATCATGTTAATGAATTTGCATATGTTGAACCATCCCTGTGCCCTGGGATGAAGCCCGCTTGATCGCGGTGTATAATCTTTTTAATATGTTGCTGTATTCTATTCACTAGTATCTTATTTAGGAATTTTGCAATCTGTGTTCATTAGAGATATTGGTCTATAGTTTTCTTTTTTGCGTGTTATCCTTACCAGGTTTTGGTATCAGAGTAATATCGGCCTCGTAGAATGAGTTGGGAAGTAATACCTTCTCTTCAATTTTTTGGAAGAGTTTGAGGAGAATAGGTATTAAATTTTCTCTAAATGTTTGGTAGAATTCACTGGTGAAGCCATTTGGTCCTGGACTTTTACTTTTTGGTAGGTTTTTGGTGATTGTTTCAATTTCCATACTGCTGATCAGTCTATTTAGATTTTCCAGTTCTTCTTGATTCAGTCTAAGAAGATCATATTTATCTAAATACTGGTCCATTTCTTCTAGATTATTAAATTTGGTGTTATATACTTTTTCATAGTATTCTTGTATGATCCTTTGTATTTCTTCAGTGTCTGTCGTAATTTCCCCTCTTTCATCCCTGATTTTGTTTATTTGTGTCCTTTCTCTTTTTTCTTTAGTGAGTCTAGCCAAGGGTTTGTCAATTTTATTAACCTTCTCAAAGAACCAGCTCTTTGTTGCATTTATTTTCTCTACTGCTTTTTGTTGTTGTTATTGTTTTCAATTTCATTTATTTCTGCTCTAATTTTGATGATGATTTCCTTCTGCTAATTTTAAGCTTCATTTGTTCTTTCTTTTCTAGTTTTTTAAGATGAAGTATTAGGTTATTTATTTGGGCTCATTCTTGTTTTTGGAGGTAGGCCTATAATGATATGAACTTTCCTCTTATGACCGCTTTTGCCATGTCCCAAAAGTTTTGATATGTTGTAGTATGATTATCATTCATTTCTATGTATTTCTTGATCTCTTTTTTTATTTCTTCTCTGACCCAGTTGTTCTTCAGTAGCATGTTGTTTAATCTCCATGTATTTGTGGTTCTTTCCGCTTTCTTTTTACAGTTGATCTCTAGTTTCAAAGCATTATGATCAGAGAATATGGTTGGTATGATTTCAACCCTCTTATATTTGTTGAGGTTATCTCTGTGTCCCAATATGTGGTTAATCCTTGAGAATATTCCATGTGCACTAGAGAAGAATTTAAAAGCAGCTGTTTTGGGATGGAAGGCTCTGTAAATGTCAATTATGTCCAGTTGGTCTAATGTATCATTTAAGGATGTTATTCTCTTATTGATTTTCTGTTTGGATGATCTCTCCATATTGGATAGTGGGGTATTTAGATTCCCTACTATGATAGTGTTTTTGTCTGTTTCTCCCTTTAGTTCTGTTAGTAATTGCTTTACACATTTCAGGGCTCCCTGATTGGGAGTATAGATATTAATAAGTGTTATGTCTTCTTGGTGCATGATTCCCTTTATCATTATGAAGTGTCCCTCAATATCTTTCTTTACCTTTTTTATTTGGAAGTCTATTTCATCTGATGTTAGTACTGCTACTCCTGCTTTTCTCTGAATGCCATTTGCTGGAATATAATTTTCTATCCTTTCACTTTGAGTCTATATTTGTCTTTGGAGCTTAGACATGTCTCCTGGAGGCAGCATATGGTTGGGTTTTGTTGTTTGATCCATTCTGTAACTTTGTGCCTTTTTATTGGTGAGTTCAGTCCATTTACATTTAGGGTGATTATTGAAGTGTGAGGTCTTCTTACAGCCATTTTACCTTTTGCTCTCTGGTAGTTCAGTGTTTCCATTTCTTCTTTGTCCTTGTGTTTCTATTTTCTTTATTTTGGTTGGCTTTTGTGGGCTTTCCTTCTAGTCTTTCTTGTTTTATGTTATATACTTCGGTTCTGAATATTTGGCATGTAGTTACTATTACGAATATGAAAAAGATAGTTATATATATACAGTCATTTTTATTCTTCTGCGCGTGACTTATCTCCATTCCTCTTTGCAAATTTTAATCTTCGAATCCTCCCCTTTTCAGTCATTATTGTCTCAGTTTGTCCCTATGTATGCTAAACGTTCATTACTATCTTGCTATAGCAAATCTCTTCTTATTTTTAAGCTTATAATGCCCTGTTCCTAGTAAGGGTTGCACTTCTCTGCTTCTTTCAGCCTGCTAGTCACCTTACTCCTGATTATGTATTATTTTTTGTCATTCTGTTTTAGGTGAGCTGACCCCTTTCAGTATTTCCTGTAGTGCAAGCCTTGTAGTGGAGAATTCCCTCAATTTTTGTAAGTCTGGAAAGATCTTTATTTCTCCTTCATATCTAAAGGACAGCTTAGCTGGATACGTTATTCTCAGCTGGTAGTCCCTTTCATTTAATAATTTGAATATTTGATTTGCTCCTTTCTGGCTTGTAAGATTTGCGCTGAAAAGTCTGGTGATAATCTAGTGGATTTTCCTTATAAGTTATTATCTTCCTTTCCCTGGCTGCCCTGAGAATTCTGTCTTTGTCATTGATTTTTGATAATTTAATACAATGTGTTTTGGTGAAGATCTTTTTGGGTTGAGATAATTGAGTGTTCTATCGACTTCTTGAATTGCAAACTCTAGCTCATTCCTTAGATTTGGGAAATTCTCGTCAATTATTTGTCTGAAAATGCTTTCTAATCCCTGCTCCTTTCCCTCCTCTTCAAGAATTCCCATTATTCTTATATTTCCTCTCCTGATGGTGTCAGCTAGTTCTTGTATTTCTCTTTCATTATTTTTCATTGTTTGGTTTTCCTCCTCTTTCTTCTGATTTATTTCTAGATTTCTGTCTTCGATATCACTGATCCTTTCCTCCATTTGGTCGACTCTATTTCCCAAGCTTGTTATTTCATTTTTCAGCTCTTCCAGTATGTTCTTTATCTCCAGAAGGTCTGTTTGGTTCTTTTTGAGGGTTTCAATCTTTTTGCTAAAGAACTCATTCTGATCATCTAGTTGTTTTATCAATTCCTGAAATTGCTTATATGATTCGTTTTGGATCTCACTGAGTTTTTTCAGAAATACCATCCTGAATTCTCCATCATTTAAGTTGCGTATTTCTATGTCTATATGCTTATTTTCTGGAGATTTTTCTCTTTCTTTCTGAGATGCTTTGTCATCTTGGTTGTCCATGTGTTTAACGGACTATTTATCCACCTGGGCATTAATGGAAGTGTAATCTGAATTTTTTTCCAGAAAGAAGATTTATTATATAATGGTCCGTAACCTATTGCAAAGAAGATGTTTTTCTTTTGGTTTCCAGTAGGTGGCGTCTAAGCCTCTTGGAGCTCTGCTTTATATAAAGTCTTATTAATGTCTTTTTTCCTTATAAATGTTTAATCACGCTCGCTACCCTCAGTCTCAGTTCTTGTCAATATTAGCGACAGTTTCAGTAGTGTTTGCTCAGATTGCCCTGGGGCTCCAAGGTGTTAGGTCTTAGAGGGTATGGGGGAAGGGGCTCTCTGGGTTGGGGTAGGAGCTGTGGCTCAGCCTTAGTTTTGCAACTGCAGCCAGTAAAAATCAACTGTTGTTTCTCTGCCATCCCCGCTTTTCTGCTCTATGCCCTGATGACTGGGCACCTCTGCCAGCCACGTGAATCTCACAGCAGTCCCAGGCAGGGCTGTTCAGGGAACTCACCACACCTTTTCCTCTCCCCCTTCTCCTACAAAGAGCTCTGGAGGCTGAGAGAGGCAGCTTCTTTGTTTCTCCCAGGCCACCTCCTGACATTCTGAATTCTGACCTGTGGTAGCTCTTATGCGCAGACGTGCTGATGTGCAGTTTGGGTGTTTTTTGTTGAGTTTTAGATATTCAGCTTATGTTGTTTCAAGGGGAGAGATCCGGGAGAGACGTATTTCATTCGCCATGTTTCTGAGGTCACTATGATCACTTTTTTGCCCCCATTTCTTAGTGAGAATGAACTGTAAATTAATACCAGAATTCCACTATGTATGAATAATGCTGATTTTAATCAAATCCAAATAATTTATTCATTAATTTAAGAAATATTTATTTATTTTTAATTTTTTGTTTTCAATTAAAGTTGACACCCAACATTACACTAGTTTCAGGTGTATAGCACATGGCCAGACATCTACACAACTTAGAAAGTGATCTCCCTGACAAGTCCAGCACTTATGGACACCACACATAGTTTATTACAATATTATTGACTATATTCCCTATGCTGTATTCTACATTCCTGTGACTATTTTGTAACTACCAATTTGTACTTTTTAATTCTTTCATTTTTTTTTACCCAGACACCCAACCCCCCTTTCATATGGCAACCATCAGTTTGTTTTCTGTACATATGAGTCCGTTTCTGTTTTGGTTTTTTGTTTATCTTTTTTTTTAGATTCCACACATAAGTAAAATCATATGATATTTATCTTTTTCTGTCTGACTTATTTGACTAAGCATAATAACCTCTAGTTTCATCTATGTTGTCATGAATGGTAAGATTTCATTCTTTTTTACCACCAGGTAATATTTCTTTGTATGTATGTACCACATCTTCTTTATTCAATTGTCTAATAATGGACACTTAAGTTGCTTCCATATCTTGGGTATTGTAAATAATGCTGCAATGAACATAAGGATGCATATATCTTTCTGCATTAGTGTTTCGGATTTCTTTGGATAAATACCCAAAAGTGGAATTGCTGGGTCATAAAGTAGTTCTATTTTTAATTTTTTAAAGGGATTTTCATACTGTTTTCCACAGTGGCTGCATCAGTTTGCAAGCTCACCAGCGGTGCACGAGGGCTCCCTTTTCCCACATCCTCACCAATACTTGTTTCTTTATTTATTGATGATGGCCATTCTGACAGGTGCGAGGTGATATCTTATTGTGGTTTTAATTTGCATTTCTGTGATGATTAATGACAGTGAGCATTTTTTATTAAATTTATTGAGGTGACATTGGTTAATAAAATTATATTGGTTTTAAGTGTATAATTCAATAATACGTCTTATGTATATTGCATTGTGTGTTCACCACCCAAAGTTAAATATCCTTCAGTCATTGTATATTTGACTCCCTTTACCCTTATTTTTCTTCCCTGCTCTTCCTTTTCCCTCTGGTAACCACTAAACTGCTGTCCATGTCCATAGTTTCTGTTTGTTTGTCTTGTTCATTTGTTGTTTTCGGTTTTATATTCCACATATGAAATCATATGGTTCTCAACTTTTTTGTATAACTTATTTTGCTTAGCATGATAATCTCAAGTTCTATTCACGTTGTTGCAAATGGAAGTATATCATCTTTTCTTATGGTCGAGTAATATTCCATTGTATATATGTATCATGTCTTTATCCAATCATCTATCGAAGAGCATTTTAGTTGTTTCCATGTCTTGGGCACTGTGAATAATGCTGCAATGAACATCAAGGAACATATATCTTTACAGATAAATGTTTTCAAGTTTTTGGGGTAGATATCCTGAAGAGGGATTCCTGAGTCATATGGTAGTTCTATTTTTAATTTTTTGAGAAACCTCCATACTGTTTTCCATAGTGGCTGTACCAATTTACATTCACGCCAGCAGTGTATGAGGGTTTATTTTTCCCTACAACCTCTCTGACACTTGTTATTACTTGTCCTTTTGATGATAGCCGTTGTAACAGCTGTAAGGTGGATCTTACTGTGGTTTAAATTTGCATTTCCTTAATAGCTAGTGAAGTTGAGCATCTTTTCCTATGTCTGTTGGCCATTTGTCTTCTTGGTGAAGTGTCTGTTCAGGTCCTCCGCCCATTTTTTAAGTAGATTATTAGTTTTTTTGTTGTTGTTATTGTTGAGTTGTATGAGTTCTTTGCATGTTTTCAATATTAGCTCTTTATCCAAGGCATTGTTTGCAGATATCTTCTCCTATTTACTTGGTTGCTTCCTTGTTTTGTTGATGGTTTCTTTTATTGTGCAGAAGGAGCTTTTCAGTTTGATATAGTCCCATTCATTTATTTTTGCTTTTATTTCCCTTGCCTTTGAGAGCATCTTTTCTTATGTAATAAATATTTGTTGAGTGCCCCCCCTGGGGTGGCAGGTACTGAAAATACAGTGGCAAAGATTAACTAGCTTCCTGTGGAATCCTAGTGAGGCAGAAAGAGAGTAAACAAATAGGCACCTGGGTAACATAATCACATTTAGTGATAAGTTCTAAGAAGAAAAGTAGGGATGAGGGACCAGAGAGCACTGGAGAGGTTGGTGTATTTGACCTCAGTTGGATGGAAAGAGAAGGGAAGGAGATGATGCTTGAGCAGCATTGAATGACATGAAGGTAAAGGCACTCGCATCAGAGGGAGCGTGTTCCAGCAACACATGTGAAGCAGTGGTGATCCTGCTCATGTAGTTACAAGGCACACTTAAGTTACAACCCCTCCTTTTTTATTTTTTATTTTTGACTTCTTAAAGTCATAAGAGTTTAGAGAACACCTCTACGTTTCATCTAGACTGCTCTTTGAACGCTGCTGAGTATTTTAGTCAAGATTTTTCAAGCAGAGGAAAGCAAATTAGGTAAACAATAGCCTTTGTAGAGTGCTGCCTTAGCAAGGTTTCTCTTCTCAGGCTGTGCTTCCTGTTACACTGGCATCTGTTAGCTGACAAGGGAGAGAAAGGCCAGGAGCTCAACATATGTGAAAAACAAACCTAAAACAGAAAACTTTAACAATGCACTTATTTTTTTTCTCAGTGAATTGGATAAAACTCCTGTTCTTCTTGAGTGGTGAGGCACAACTGCTCATGCCCTGCATTATCCAGCAGTAAAGAGTGTGGGAACCCTTGAGCTTGTCCATGAGAATGGGTGCTAATGTGCCCACTAGTTATCCCATTGCCAGGCTTTAATAAGCAAAAATAAAGATCTGCTTCAGATCACAAATGTGAGCAAATGAGTAAATTTGATTGTGGAAACTGGAGGGAGAGGAAGTCAGGCTAGTTGGGGAAGAGGCTTGCGTGGGGAGGGACAACTTCAGGCACTTGTAGGACAAGTGGGCTTAGTGTCATCTTCTATCTTATATGCAGCTGTTTACTACAACGATTTTGGGAAGAAAATTCTGGTTTTTAATCATCACATGTTTCTCTCATTGGTATAGTGCTAAGTCCACACATAAGGTACAAAGACTCAGATATAAATAACTAGTAATTCATTTTAATCAGCACCTCTTAGAAAGCACAGACCCTGTGACTCCCTGCTCATTTCTAGGGCCAGTGTGAGCTGACTAGATGGCAGATATGAACACTTCTGGGCTGACTGAGAGGTGACTGTTTGGGAAGAATGAGTCAGATGAGGAGTGAGCTTGGCCATGGAGTGCAAGGATATCCATTTGTAAGTGCATGAGGCATTTTATGTGCAGGACAGAGCCAGGGGCGGAAATTGAGAAGTGATATGCTGTCGATGCAGCAGGTTCCAGAGCAGAGCTCGTGAGGCATTCTGGAGTCTCAATTCGTCTTGCCAGGTCATAATGAAGATAGAATGATAGGATATATTTTATTTAACAGAATTGAAGTTGAATTTATAACTTACAGTGTAAGCCAGCCAAACAAAGAGTTGGGTCTTTGGGAAATTTTTCAGCACAGATGTTCAACCCAGGCCACTGACAAGATAGAGGGAGGCAACCACTGTATCCTTTTCTGCCCATCGCCTTTACCCCTCATTCCAAAATAAAAGTTTGCTCCTCTTGTATTCAAAATATTATATAACAATTGATGCAAACAAGTAATGGCACAGAATGTAGCTCAGGCCCTTGCAAGAAAGAGTGTGGGGGGTTGTTATTTATAGGGTGATTGGCCTGATGATATCTGGGCCCCAAATTTGTCAGTAAACAATAGACTTTAGCAATGAAAAACCCTATGGGGCAAAAGAGGCATTTAATATATTTCTCATATTTAATATAATAGAATAGTAATTAAACACTAAAAATGATATTGCAGGTGAATTTTTATTGACATAAAAAGACATTCAAAACATTACTAAGTGTGAAAAGTCTATTTCAATACTATGTGAGCCCATTAAATAAACAACCCCCCTCCGCAAAAGGAGCTTATATAGTATATGCATAGGCTTAAAAGGATGGTTACTGAGATATTAAAAGTGGTTATCATTGGGCAGTTGGGTTATGGATATTTTCATCTCCTTGTACATAGAGAGATTTTCTAATTTTTCAGCTATGAGCGTGCATTGCTTTTTTAAAAAGTCGAAAGTAATAAAAACATTTTTTGTTAATTTGAGAAGACTCCAGGCCATAAAGTGTCTGCTCTAATTAACGAAGCATTCACTGATTTATTTCCTTCTTAATTATTTTTACTTTCGGAAAAACACTAGCAAATTTATTCTAGAAATTAACATTATAATGCAAATTAAATAGTAAACAAAACATACCCAGGAGAAGGTGGCAGAAGGAAGTGAAACAGGAACTGGAGTCATCTATTGTCTTCCAGGCAACCCCTATATTCCCATGGCTAAGTGGTCTCTTGAGTGAGCTTGAACTGGCTACGTCCACCTCTTGTAATTGCTATGGTAGTATAAATCACAAGATAATGTTTGTGAAAGCACAGAGAGTTTAAACATCTGGCTCAAGTCACACGGCCAAAAAATGTCAGAGCTCAGTTTTGATGAGCCGCCTAACCTGGGGTCTATGCTCTTAACCACTACGCCACACTTCTGTGGTCTTATCTCTCACTGACCTCACGAAAGGGTGATTTCGATGCCCAGAAATTACATAAACAGCAAATTCGTCTTTTTTTGTGATTTCTGTCTTCCACAATGAATACAAGTAACAAATTTGCTCTCAATTAGAAATTTATATTTTGAAAAAAGTTCATCTTAATTAAATATTATTGCAAGAAGTTGAAGACTGATGGGCTATTATTATATCTGCTCCAAAGAAAATTCATTTTCCATTAACTGCTGACCGCAATTTATTTCTCAGTTCTAAACACATGATGGTCATCACTGTAAGCAGCGTGGCACCTTCTTTTGCATGAGTATTTCTCTTAGTCATTTTTTGGCTTTTTTCCTGTGTTGGTCATCATGCCTCACTTTTGCCCCACCTTAGGCAAATATGCACCAAGCAGTGGATCAACAGAGTCACTGGATAAAGGGAGCAGGACAAAGAGTTGCTTTGAAATTTGTACTGACTCCACAAAATTACAGCCAAAATGTACTCCCGGGAAAGGGCGAGGGAGTGCTGCTGAAACAAAATCAATTAAAAATAAATAAAGTCCCCTTCCCTAGAGCAGGTGCATGCACATTTCAAGTGGCCCTGGGGCTTTGCACTTGGGCCTTCGTCGATTTGACTGACAGTTGTAATAAAGATGAGAATATACAGATGCCAGATTCATTCAGATGGGGGCACATTCTTTCCTAATTGAAATG
The DNA here is from genome assembly GCF_902729225.1 of Pteropus medius. Classification (NCBI taxonomy): domain Eukaryota; kingdom Metazoa; phylum Chordata; class Mammalia; order Chiroptera; family Pteropodidae; genus Pteropus; species Pteropus medius. The sequence goes on from NW_024354911.1 coordinate 15,665,296, forward strand.
TTATGCCTCTCTTCACTAAACAATTAAGTGGGAAATTAGCGTTTTTAGTCTATAAAAATGCCTTAACTCACTAGAGGGTAGTCACAAAAGAGAAAAAATTGTAAAACTCAATATTCACACTCATACTGAGGCGAGAGTAAACCGAAATGACTCTACTTTAATATTAGAATTTCTGATGGTAAGAGTTTAAATAATTACAATGTTTTCTTCTCTATATGTAGAGATTGAGAGATCTGATTTTCACACCTACAAAATCTGTGCACCTATTTATTTTCTTGGAAAATTCTATCCAATTCTATTTATGAAAACACATGCTCTTAAAGCCCACCAGCGAGAGATTTTAACATTAAAAATTTCAACAGAAGAAGTTTTAGGTTTGACATAGTTGCATTTCAGTTGACAGCTAGAACAACTTAAATTTTGAACTAAGCCTTGATGATAAGATTTACATCTTGATAAAGCTACCCGAGATATTCCAGCTATATTAAAACCAGGATTGAGTGGCTAGGGAGAACTGATGAATATTGCTCAGTCTCGTCAGAGAATACACATGGTGACACGTGGGAGGGGAGTTGGGAGTGGATGGAATGAGACCTTGTATCTCTAGAGGGAGAATCCGACCACAGAGTAATCTCAGGTCATTGCCACTATGTATACTGTCAGTAATTCCTGGCTTCCACTAATTTATAATACCCTGAATTGGTTCCTTAGGGCAAGCTTTGAGACTTATAGAATAACACTGCAATTCTCTGTAAGAATGATAAAAGAAGGAAAATTTTTAAATATATGTAAGAGATGATTTTGAGACAACTTGTTATACTTGGAAAGACATAATATTATTACAAAAGTTTTGGATAACCAACACCACGGTAGTCCATAAACTCACTTGTTTGTATCAAGCAGTAAGAACCTGATGCCATCAAAATTCCAGTAAATTTTTTTAAAGAAATAATCTCAAGAAAGAGTTTTGTAATAGGATTTGAGATGCAATGTTTTCTCCAAAGTTTGATTAATTCCTGCTAACGTGCGGAGGTGTTCCTAATACTCAGTTTAAGACCTATAGTTTTGTGCATTTTCTTTTTCGAGAACTGAGAAACAGTAAAAAGACCACTGGTACTAGTTCTAGCACAGCCACTTTCCTTTCTACTATTTTCAGAGGTGATTTTCTGCATATAAATGACTCAGTCTTTTTTGCCAATAAGTGAAACTTTTCATACCCTTGAGTAAATATATATATCCTTTTCCATACAGTATAATCAGCAAACTAATCATATCCTTTAAGATGTTGTGTATTTTTTTTTTTAGATTTGAACTAATGTTTTATGTCTTTATTTTCCTAGTTCAGTAGGCAACAAACTAAATTATTCTTGCCTCAATGTGGTATATGGCTGGCTTCCTGGCTTTTATTCTGTAAGACCTTAGCCTACTGAGAGAATCTGTTTTGAGAAAAAATATTCCTTCAGAATATTTCTGAAGTTGTGATGTTGTAAGAGCAAGAGAGAATTCAAGGTTGTCAGGGTAGGGCCCAGTTTCAGTTACAGTAGTAATAGTGGGCAAACATTGTCCCCACAAAATTGACATCCACCCAGAACCTCCAAACGTGACAGTATTTGGAAATAGGGTGTTTGCAGGTGCAACGAGTTAAAGATCTTAAGATAAAATCATCCTGGATTTAGGGCGGATCCTAAATCCAATGACAAGTGTCTTTATTTATAAGAAGAGGTAAGGACATAAGAGAGACACACAGGCAAGAAGTCCATGTGAACACAGGGACAGAGACTGGAGTGATGCTGCCACAGTTCTGGAGCACCAGGAACCACCAGAAGCAGGAAGAAGGGAAGAAGGATTCTCCACTCTAAGCTTCGAGACGAGCACGGCCCTGGCACACCTCAACTTTAGTCTTCTGGCCTCCGGACAGTAAAAAATAACTTTCTGTGGTTTAAAACCACCAAGTTGTAGTAACCCATACAGCAGTCCTAAGAAACTAATAAAGTCAAAATGTTCTGTAAGTATATTGCACCTGTGTGAAGAAGGTGCATTTAAAAAAAAAATCTTTATTCTTTTTTTTTATATTTTATATAAAATGCCTGCGTGTATTATTTTTTAATAAATTCGTTTCTCTTTAGACCAGCCAAAGAGAATTGTGTTGTCAGCACTCTTAATCCTGGTGATACAGAAGAGGAGCCAAGTGAATAGAGATGGTGAAAAGGGATTGTCTGCAAGACACTATTTAATTCTTTAAATCTCTGCCGTGCTAATTAAATAATGTTAGACTATGACCTTCAAACCTACCTACTCTATCTTACTTATGCAGACATTTTCTTCCACTGTACTAAAATAACTCTACATTTTAAGTTTGATGATTGCATATGCTCTGTGTAGATTAGTGAAGAAATGCCACAGAGGAAAGACAAGCGAGAAAGGCCGTGCAAACTAATCGTGTCACCTCTGGAAGGGCACTATTCCCCACCCTCATTTATTTCCTGGGTTGTGCCAGTTGATAGAGAACCAGAAGAGTTATAGGAGTATAGAATCTCAGAAAGAGAAGATGCTGTAAAAACCACCTAGTCCAATCATCAAATGATTATTTGATCTTTTTTACGAGAGTCCTAGAAAGCATATCCAAACTGTCCCTTAGCCTCCCTCCAGTGACAGAGCACTCATTACTTTATGAAGTAGCCATTGCATTTTAAGAGGCTCCAATTGAGACAAAATTACTCCAGATGATTTGAAATCTGGTACTTCTGAAAATTTCCAAATTTTGTAGTCTGGAGCTACTAAGAACCACATTTGTCTTTCTGAATGACAGCAGTTCTCACACTTGAATTCAGCTATCATTTCCACACCAAGTCTCCTTCTTAGGCTTAAGGCTTCATTTTTTCTTTTTTTTTCTTTTGGACTGACATGATTTCATTTTCTCTCCTCTTTACAGGTTCTTGTCCTCTGGCTGTGCTCCAATTGAACATAGGATTAGCTCTTCTCTTAAAGCTGAAGGCCACATCCTTATCCTTCCTCGATTTCCCACAGCGACTTGGTGCAGGATTTTGGTTTCCCCACCACAAATAGGTTCCATCAGTACTCCCTTCTTTGTGCTCCAATAGGTTTAGTCTAAGTATGTATGACATTGTGCTACAATGTATACTTAAGTTTCTGCCCTACCCTCCAATTGGACAGTGATCTTACTAAGAACGAAGATAATGTCTTTTATCTTTGTTTCCTAAGTGAAAAACACATTTCTGGTCACATAGCAGTTTTAATAACTATTTAAAGTATAATCAACAAAATGAATGGATCACAAAGGGTTTTCCAGGATTAGTCTGACCACTGGTATGTCTCATGAAATGACTAAAGAGTCAAAAAAAAAAAAATACAGAGTTATATAAAACCCAAACTTTGGCATGTGATGTGGTCAAATGACCTCAAAGAATTCAATAAAAATCACATTAGAAATGATAGGCCTTAGTTCTACGGAAAGATCAACTTGGGGTGGGGAGATCCTGGGTTGAACAGAGCTCTGGATTGCTGCAGATTGGAGTCTGGATTTTGTTTAGGATGGCGCTTCTCTAACAAAAATCATACATTCATGAGACAGCTAAAGTAATTAGTCACCAGGCCAGGTGGTAACCTGAGGGGAGAGTGATCTGGAGCATGGGGGGGGGAGATGATTACAACATTGAAGGATAGTGGGTGGTAATAGTGATAGCATGGGATTCAAAAGTGGAGGTTTCCTTGAAGCAGGTAGGAGAAACGTCCAGAATGGCAGTGAGGAGAATGAGAGCACCTATCCCACCACTGGGTCCAGAGGTTAGAGGAAAGTGGGAGAGAAACAACTGTTTGAGAGGGTGCCCAGGGAAGAAGTGTTCTTAGGAAAAAGCCAGGTTTAAGTCAGAGCCAGGTAAAGACCTGAGAAAACACTGAAGATGTCGGAGATGTGGTGATAGAGAAAGCACAGTCCACAGGACTACCTTCACTTTGGAGACCACTTGCAAATTGAGCTTCTAAAATGATCCTCACCTTTGGTAATTCACTAGAAAGATTCACAGAACTTACTGGAAAGTTGTTATCACCATTATGCTATATTATGGGGAAAGGATACAGAATAAAATGAACCCAGGGAAGAATTACCCAGGTCAAAGTCCAGGAAAGCATCAAACTTAGAGCTTCAAGTTGTCCTTTACTTGTTGAGTCAAGGACAGCTTTACTTTCCCTACATTGATGTCTGATAATATACATGGAGTATTGCCAGCCGGGCAAGCTCACCTAAGTTTTGGTGTCCACATTTTTTTATTGAGGCTTCATTACATAACCATAGTTGAGTGACCACATGGCTCATCTCTATTTCTAGACCTTCAGGAAATCAATCTAATACTGTGTTACCTGAAGCCCCCACCCCAAATCACATTGTTATTCATCTGATTTTCCCAAGGTCAGCAGGCAAACAAAGACATGACCTTCCAAGGGTTTAGAGACTACCTCCAGAAGCCAAGAGCCAGTGCTAGATCTCTCTTTGGGCACACAGAGAATTATATAGATGGTTGACTTTTCACATTGTATTATAAGTTGTGTGTGTCTCTTACAATGGAGATGAGATCCTTGAGGTCAGACACCAGGCAACATGCAATGTCTTAATGGTGGATGAATGAAAGACTAAATGATTTCCTCTATGTTTGCTGTGCTTCTGCACAATATAGTAGCCTCAAGTACCTTGGTCTGGGAAATGGGGGTTTATTTAATATTTTTGAGGAACAAGACTTTTTAAAAAATTTTTATTTTATCAGCAGAAGTCTCCAGAGAAATACTGCTCTAAAGCATCCCTACTCTATGCCTTGGGTGATAATGCATTCAAGAATTTATTGGACTTCAGAAAGACATAGTTCTTTAAAGTAAGGGCTTATTGCCTAAACCAATACATATTCTACTAAGGGAGGAAATGAATGAATTTGTAAAATATTTCATGGCTTGACAGGCAGTCATCTGATTTACCTCAGCACAAAGGAAGATTAAATCTGCTCTCAAAGGCAGATGTCAGCTTATTTGTTTGACTAACAGAATTATTCTAACAACTCATCTTTCTCTTTATCACTGGAAAAATGAAGGAATAGCTAAAAATGAAAATATAAAAGAATGTGCCTAAAAGGAAAGAGTTAAATGAATATATGGGACTTCTGTTGGTGTTACGAGTTCTCAGGCTTGAATTCCGTCAACAAGCAGCACTTCAGAAGGTGAAACTTGCTGTTATTAAAAATAGCTAAAGAATATAAAATACTACTATGCAACCCAATTATAAAATATTTCAAGGCGTTAGAAAAATCACTGAAAAAAAATTATTTCCATTCCTCTACTTCTTCTAACAATAGTGTTAAATCCATGTAGTTACCTAGAACATAACATTCAGTCTATTAAATAATTTCCATCTAGAGTCATGTTTGTTTGTTTGTTTTGTTTTGTTTTGGGTTGCTTCTGAAAATAACATAAGGATTGAAGAAACAGTATCGATAATGCTTTCTTTTTCCTGCAAAGAAAATAACCCTTTTCATTCTAAGTTGTTTTGGACATGGTTTTCACTCCTAGGAACGAGAAGAAGGGCAACTGTTAGAAATAATTAAGACAGCTGTAGCTATTTTTGCATGAGAAAAAGCCATATGTAATTTGAGGCAGAAACTATTTCATGATAAAGTACTACCATGATGATGGTACCTGGTTCAATCTGATCTCTCCTTGAGGTCCTTTGATTTAACTTGACAGATTATCTTCAAGACAATCTTGAGGCAAATTTGTTAGGTCTGGAGATGTGACTCTTAATGAAGCTCTTTTATTACTAATTTTTAGTCATTTTACTAGAGATCGTGCATTCATAACTTAATGATATTGTTGTTAGAGCTAATATTGTCCCACTTCATGTAATATGAGAGAAACCTACAAGAGTGCAATTCCATTTACTCCAGTTTTTTGTGCAATGTTTACTATATATTTTACTTTTTCATACATCATAAACCTGATCAAATAAATGTCATTTTTATCTTAAGCAGTTAGTAATCTTTTAAAAGAATTAAGAGGAGAAAGATAATCATTTATATTCATCCACATATTTACTAATTTTAGCACTCTTCATTCTTATCGATTCATGTTTTCACATAATATCATTTCCAATTAGCCTTAGAATTTCTTGTAGTGGCAGGTGTGCTGGGATAAATTTTTGTTGTTTCAGTTGTCTGAAATGTCTTTATTTTATTATTGCGAAGGACATAATCATCGTTTATAGAACTCTGGTTAATGTTTTTCTTTTTTCTTTAGCTTTTTAAATATATTATTCTGCTTTCTTTTGACCTACATTTTTTCTGATGAGAACTCAGCCATCAATTGTATCTTTGTTTGCCTGTGTGTACTGTGTATTTTTTTTTTATAACTACTTTTAATTTTTTCTTTTTATTGGCTATTTGACTATGCCGTGCCTGGGTGTGGTTAGCTTATCCTGCTTGAGGTTTCCCAAGTTTCTTAGATCTGTAAGTTGATGTTTTTACTAAATTTTTGAATTTTATGATTATTATTCATTTATTTTCTTCCTTACTCATAAAGCATGTCCATTACTCGAGATTAGTTCTTATTCTTTAGATGTGGCCTTTTGGGGATTCCAGCTAAATGACTGAGGTACACAATGAGGGTGGCATAGCATTCAAACATCTGGCATTTTAAGACCTTTTGCATCTCTGTTGTGGGACAATTCTCAGTCCCAGAGCAGCCACCCTCTGGTTGGCTGGCCACGGAGTATCTCTCCCTACACTTGTTCAACCAGCCCTCAGCCAAGACCTTCCAGTGTGGATTTAGAGGACACCATTTCCACATAGATCTTTCCTCTTCAGTACTCTATCTCTTAGTTTCCAGCAGCTTTTGTAGTTTCAAGCCCTTATTGTGCCTCCTGCATTCAGTGAGCAACTAGCTTCTGCTTGGGCTCCACCTCCCTGAGCTGTCCTCTGGAAAATGCCCCAGGCAGGAGGCCAGACAAATATGATGCTTATCTTGTGTTATTAGCTTTTCTCAATGATAGCAGTCCTAAGTGGTCTGTGCTCAATGCTAGAAAACAGTTGTCTCATATATTTTGTATAGTTTTATAGTTTCTTATGGCAGGAGGAAAAGTGGTACCATTTACTTCATAACAGTGCGAAACAAAATTCGATTTTCTTTTATGCATGAAGGCATGGGTCAGACAAGTTTGAAAGTTCCAAAATGTTAAAATAAAATTTCAAACTATGCCATAGATTGCTAGCAAGATATTCAGTACATACTCATTTTCCAGTGAATATAAATAAAATGTTCTACATTAAATTAAACTGGAGTTCTTTGACTAAATTTTCTACTGCTGAAACCTCTAAAAACCTCTCTTCTTCCCTGCTAGATATACAGAGTATGATGTTGGGGCTAAATAGCATTGATCTCATGAGAATAAATGTTATATAGGATTTAATTAAAAGTGAAACCTTATTACCACCATAATAGTTCTTAGCCTAAGTTTTATATCATCAACATTTATGAATAAAACATAAAAATTTAATCATTTAAGTAAAGTTCAGTCTGCCCAATGCCCCAGATATCCAATATATCTAATGTATTACTTTTTATTCACATAGAGCAAAATTTGTACACAGACATCATGAAAGCTGCTAAGCTAGAATACTTCCATGAATAGATCATGCTTAAAGGGCATATTTTCATTCATAAAGGAAGAGACTGAGGGAAAAACCTTTCACTAATACAAACGAATTAGTTTTTGAACTGAGATGAGCAGTGAAGTTATCATGCTTTTATGTAATCTGAAGATATTGAGGGCTTGATAACATTTCCATCAATCTAGCTGAAAGCATTCCAATGAATATTTGAATTTTGTTAAAATTTTACTTTTATAAGCTGTATAATGGATGCTTTCAGGATACTGTTTTTGTTTTTATGATAGCTTTATACCAGACTAAGAGTTGAAGTCTGAATAAAAGAAAGTGAAGATTTCTCTTATCAAGTCCTAGAGTAAGACTATGGATTTAACAAAAGTTGAAGAGCTTGCCCCCTAAATCTTCCAATTGTATTGTGTTTTGATTGTTTTTAAAGAAAATTTATAAGTCAAGGAATGCAAGTAGAATTTTGCCTAGAGGCTTACCAGCATATAAAAGATTATTTATCTTAGTTACTCATTGTATTTCTCCCTGAGGCCAGGAAGTTATACCAAATAAATTCTTTTGCTAATTATTCATTAATTTTTATTCCATTGACAAACATTTATTGAGTGCCTACTATATGAGTTATACAAAATTCACTTTGCTTTCTTTATGTTGGTGATAAAAATGGTAAAGATCTGCTATTTGAGGATAGCTCTGGCCTTATAATTAACCCCATTTGCTGAAACTTCCCCACTACAGGAAAAATTACATATTGAGTGATTTTTTCTTCTCTAACTAAAAGAAACTTCCTGTTGGCTAAGATCAATTCTTGACCACAAGTTTTTCCCTATTCACAGTTTTCTTATATGTTTAAGTGTTCAGGGAATTAGCCTGTTCCCTTCTCTTTGTTGCTGTGGCCTGCCATCTTTTACTTTAATTTTTCACTCAACAAATATTTATTAAGCACCTACTATAAATCAATCACTGTTTAAAGTACCTAGTAACAAAACAGACATCAAACTTTTGTCATTGCCTTCATGGAGCTTATATTTTAGGTGGAAAAAAAGGTAAAAACAAAATGAAGTTTAAAGGTATATGGTATATTAAAAGATGATAAATAATATGGAGGGAAGAAGAACAGAGAATGTGAAGACTGCAATTCATACAGAGGAGTTGGGTAAGACTTCATTGATAAGGTGACCTGGAAGAAGTGAAGGAGTGAGTCATGCAAAGGCACATGAAGAAGAATGTTCTTAAAGTAGGAACTCTAGGTAAAGGTCCTGAGACAGAAGTGTCTTGTGTTCCAGAAAGAGCATGGAGGTCATTGTGGCTAGAGTGAAGTGAACATGGAAGAAGGTAGTATGTGAGGTCCGTCAGCGGGTAAGAAATGAGCAGATGATGTAGGACCTTCAAGCTATTGTAAGGACCTTGGCTTTCACCAGTGAGAGATAGAAGCCATTGGAACATTTTTGAGCAATGAACTGATACGACATTTTAAAAAATCACTTTGATTGCTGTGTTGAAAACTGTCTGAAGAGGAGCAAGCATGACAGCAGAGAGATGAAGTAGGAGGCTTCTTCAGCAATCTAGTGAATCCATTTTGGTCATTTGAGCCAGAGTGGTAGGAGGGGAAGTGGCGAAGTGGTCACATTCCGAATGGTTTGGAAGGATAGCTGACAGAATTTGCTGACAAATTGGACATAGAGTATGAAAGAAAGAAAAGAGTTGGAATGGTTTCAACATCTGTGCCTAAGAAATTAGGAAAAGAGTCTCTATTAACTGGAATGGGAAAGACTATATGTTGAACAGGTTTGGTTGAAAGGAAAATCAGAAATTCTGCTTTGGATATGTTATCTTGTGATGTTTCTTAGACATCCAAATTGAGATGTTGGTAGGAACTGGATATAGGAATTAGATGTTCAGAGGAAAGAAGCAGGAGCTGGGGATATAATTTTACATGTCATCAGCATAGAAACAATATTTAAAGCCGTGAGACTGGATGAAATGCCAAAGAAATGAATAATGTAAAGAGTCAGAGATGAAGCAGAACCGCAAAAGAAGACACAAAAGGAACAGCCAGTGTCACAGAAGAAAGCCAGAAAGATATGGGGTCACAGAAACCAAGAAACAACATTCTTCAAGGCAAATGTTGAAATATCAAAGAAAATGAAAATTAAGAACCAGCTTCAGAGTTTACATTATGGAGATTACTTGTGACAGTGGAGTGGAAGAGGCAAACATCTGGTTGATGTGGTTTAAGAGAATAGGAGAAGAATTATATTGGAGACACAAAGTTTACACTGATTTTCAAGGCATTTTTTATTTTTTATTTTATTTATTTATTTATTTATTTATTTATTTATTTATTTATTATTATTATTTTTTGCAAAATGAAGTAATGGTGAGGTAGTTGGAGGAAAAAAATAGAATCCAGGGGGTTATTTTTAAGATAGGAAAAATGCAGCTTGTTCTCATGCTGATGAGAATAATCCTAGAGAGGGAAAGAAAGAAAGAAGGATCAAGGACACAATTTTTTGAATAAGTAATAAGGGATGCACCACATCTGGGCTTTAGTGAGGAGCATGAACAGTTAGTTAATCCACAGTAAATAGGAGGAAGAATGAATGTCACGAATGTTGGATGAGGATAGGTATGTGTCAGCTTGAGGAAGTTCTCTTCTGAATACTTCTATTTTCTCAGGAAATTGATAATATGGCCTTCAGCTGAGAGTGAGGATGGAGCAGAGCTGTTTAGAGCTTGAGAGAGGAGAAAAGGTGAAACAGCTATCTTGGGAAGGAGGAAAGTACGTGCCATGAAGTATAAGTGCCCAGTAGTATGAAGGACCCCCTTGAGTTTAATGATTATGAACTTAAAATAAATTAATTTGTCTGATTATTTTACCCTAAATGCATTTAACTATGTGAGTGGAGTCACGGAGTGGGCTGGGAGATGGATCTTAACCAGACTTATGTTTTAGGCAAGCAAGTGAAACAAAGAGAAGGCAGTGGAATTCAGGGAGTTTGAAAGGGCGTGATTATGACTGTGGAATTCAAGCGGATAAGGAGGGGCAAAGGTCATGAAGGAGGTGAAGGAGAGCGAAAGGCGGTAGGATCAGTAGATTGTAGGTTATGATGAAATTGAGAGATTGTCAACATTTTTGGCATTTCAGTCGATATTTTCAGATTGTTGAGTGGGCTCACACATGCACATGCTCAGAAAGGATTCCACATAAATGACCTGGCATTCTGAGAATTCACTCAGCCTCAAATAACTCTTGTGAAAAGAAAATAAAGCACGTGGTGCCAGGCAATTGGAGTAAGTACAGAAGATGTGTAGAAGAAAAGACATAGTTATTACCTAGAAGTAGATTATAGTCTAGAAGAAATATAGGCATGTAAACAGGCAAGGACAAGCACAAGCAGCCTTCATTTATGGTGGGACCTCATAGATATATTCAACTGTAGAAGCTTGAACTATAATATAGATCTTTCCTGAAGCCATTCTTATACTCAGGATTTCACGCTATGCTTCAGAGCCCTCTATAGATATTAGTCCTTTTCTCCAAAGTGCCTCACTACTCTGGCTTGCACAGTTTTTATATGACTGTGATGTGCTTTTCCTCCATTTCCCTTGCTTAGCCCTTTCTGACTAGCTAAAGTGACGGCCCAATTCCTGCTTACAATGTAGAAGAGATTGATTCTTAACCAATTAACCATCATAGAGGAAGATTATAATGAATGAGCCAACCTCATGTGGGAGGAGTACAGAGTTGAGGGTAAGCACTACCTTAAATATAAATATAAAAATATAAATATAAATATAGCAACCCTTATCTTAAAAGAATTTATAATCTAGAAGAAATTGTGATAAGCACTTACTGCTACTACTTATATACAGTCATTTATGGTATATCAATAAGATTTTGTATTACCAATAAAATAATAAAGTGTTTCATGAGGGAAATTGTGGTCCTGTAATACATTATCATCTATGGTTGTCATAATTGTTTTAGATCTTAATTTATTTCAAATGGGTAATGTAAAGAGGAATGTGTCTAGGAAAAGAAAGTTTGTGAAGTGAATATGATAGACTTGAAAATCTCTAAAAATGCTAGCGCCATTCAGATAAAAAATCATGTGCTGTTAACTATAAGGGTTAAGAGTGCCACTTATTTCACATGGGAGTAATATAGGCCACTGTTAAATCCTTCCCCTTAAGCCCTAACTCCCTTTTTTCTGAGATCTTGAAATGCTTCTATTGTGCTCTAGGGAATGAATTAGTGCAGCTAAAAATGTTAAAGATAGTTGTTGAAAAATAAAAACAACACACACACACAAATCAATGTAGCAAAGAAAACACAAATGGTTTCTCACAGACAAGAGAATATTTCAGAGCAATAACTAAACAAATAAAGATATTACCATAATTCAAAGACAGCATAACACGGAAAATGAGAAAAGTTCTTAAAATATTGGCTAGATAGTTGTTTATGACCAACCCAATAAATAGTTGTGTTAAATATTCTTAATATCGTTCCTATCCTCATCTCAATTCAGGTAAATTGAGACTACATGCTTGTTACTGAAATGTTTCACAGCTGTTACATACTTTCACTACCAACTTCTCAAACATCATTTGGTAGTATTAGCAGGAAAATAAATGCAAGTAACACTTCTCTTCTAAATACAGTGAGAAAAGTAGCTACATTTTCCAAAACATTTTATATAATATTTACATAAAATTTTTCAAAAGCTCTATGAGAGAATAAAAGATTGATTCCCTCTTTTACTTGTCATCTAAAAGTTGCAAAGTGTGCTGCTATGTAGATTGAGATAGAGACCAATATCCTTGTGGCTTGACCTCACAGTGTTGTGGAAAGAATATAGGACTGGGGGGCTGGAGGGGAGGCCTGGATTGTCATGTCAACTCATTGAGGGCAACTGGATAAGCCAAAATTTTTCAGGGCCTCAGTTGCCAGATTTTTGAAACTTAATTGCTAAGCTCTGATTTTTAAAAAATAAATGAAGAAGGTGTGCATGAATGAATAAATGAATTTTGGTTTATATATTGCAATGCAGTATCTCAATAATAGACCTTAGGTTGTCTAGAAAAAGATTGATTTGATTTATCTAAGTTCATCACTTGTTTTCTCTGAGCCATTAATACATCATTTCATGTCTGTTAAGAAAATACTTATTAAGCACTTACTAAATGCTTAATTCTGCAGAAAATAAATATTAATTTTAGACATCTTTCTTAAATTTGAGGCGTTTAGTGCTTTCATGGAAAGTTGGGATTTCAACATATGAAACATTTAGAAAATAAAACTATATGTATATGTAATAATATTATTTACAAATAATAAGTGATCAAATCTTAAATTAAATGGTAGTCACTGTAAATTGAAGAATATTGACCCTATATGCAAAAACAGTTCAGAGAATGGAGAGGAGTCTGGGCTCCAGTTTTTAAGACCATGTAAAGGACACAGGATTTTGTTGATCTAGTCACTGAGTTAACTAGTAATCTAGTTATAGAAAATATGAAAATAATTGATTTAGGGAGAAGATTGTATGTTTCATTTGAAACATTGATATTCTTTTGAGACATTCATTAAGAGCTGTTCAATAGATAGATTGATACTTAGATCCACAGGAAGGGAAATATATATTAGGAAATTCATAGTATAATAGCTAATAGTTGAAGCTATGAAAGTCAGTGAGTTCACCTGGAGAAAGTAGACAAAATGAGAACTCAGCCAAGAAGAGAATTCTAGAGAATACTACCATTTTAATTCAGTAGCAAGTCAACTGAGACAAAGATTTAAATATATTCAATGGTATTACCAAGAAAATGACAAAAAATAATTTTCCTGAAATGCATATGCAGAAGCAACATTTTATTCAAGGTGAAGAGGAAAAGAGAATAAACATAGGTCAATGTTTTCAAGAACTTGACTGCAAATAGCAGGAATATGGAGGAGGGACCTGAGCATATTTAAATGCTGAGAAAGAATGAGAAGGAATAAAGTTTCCTATTGAGCATGGGACCCAGAACACAGATAATGGAAATAAGTTTGGAGTATGGTATGGATTGAAATAAATTAGTCAGTGGAAAGCCAAACTCTTAGTTTCTTGTTAATGACTATTATTTTTAATATGAAATTGTAAACAATAGGTAATACTGAAACTACAAGGAAATTGTTAGGGCAGAAGCAAAAGGAGAAAAATCAAAGGTTTATCATAGTTATTTTAAGTTTAATTGAGCAGGAAGCCTAATTATTAAGTTTATATACTAGACAAATGTTGGAAGCCAAAGATTTATGACATAATCAATCCAACTTCTTGTATGACTTATTTTCCAGAGGTCACATGTTTAGATATAAGAAAAGAAAAAGTGCAAATTTGAATTGAACCAGAGTTACAGTATTAGATGAAAGAACAGGGAATAAGGGATTTGAGAGTGTTAGCAACAAAAATATTTAGCAGCTAAAACAAGCTACATATGATGAAGTATTGGCTTTATTTCAAATAAAGGAGGAATTCTGGTAAGGGACTGACTAATTGGGAGGAAAAGAAGAAGTGAAAAGACAAGAAGTTTCAATGAGGTGAAAGAACAGAAATAGTGTGAGCAAAAAACATGAAAGGAACGGAAGAATACAAGGTTCTTGACAGAAAGAAAGATGCAAGTGTTCAAGACTTCAGAAACAGAAGGGATTTGGAAAGGGCCATGTCTGCAGTGTGGCTGTGGGTGACTAAGTGAAGTAAAAGCAAAAATAATCGGCAAAGGTGTAGCATGGTTGGTCCACATGGTCAGTGACAGTGTGGGTGAGTGGAGACGAGATGAAGACTTAGCCAAGTGATTACTGATGAGTAGTATGTAAATTCTTGTGTTGGGTATTGAAGATAAGGTCCTGTTTCAGCTGATTTGGGGGCAAATCAAGAGAGTAAAGATAAACACTTCCAGGTATGAAGAGTTTCAAGAATATTGGCACCTTCACTAGAGAAGTACAAGTACAGAGACTAAAACTGGCATATCTTAAATTTGCTACCACCGACTAGCACTGGCAAAATACTTTGTGGGAGAGAGCTGAACATCTTGTCTGAAATAGTCCACATTATTTCCTGTTGCGTGTATTTGTCCAATTTTAGTCCTTTGGTAACACAGATAAGAATTAACTCTATATCTGGTCTTTTCATATAGCTCTTGGTATTAAACTTTGACTTCAGCAATATTAAAATATGAAAAATTTGTTGGTTAGAAGTGATGAAATATGGTAATATTACATTCTCATTTTAATTCAAGCACACAGTATATTTTTTTCTTTACAAAATACATACATTTCTTAACTTCAAATATAAATGTTTAATTTGGCATTTTTGTAGACTAAGAGAACACATGCTTCTAATTTTTATTCAAAGAAATTACAAACCAATTTTTTCCAGGTCAGGCTGGTAGAGAGTAGATGCAATATATTTTCTTCTTAGTCATTCCCCTTATGCCAGGGAGACTTTGATCTACATAGTTTTTTCTTTTCATTTCTTTTTTGCTTCAAGTAAACATTGCAAAATGAACAAGTTTTTTTTTTATTATTATTATTACTCACCTACTAAATTAAGATCAATTTAGCAATTTGGAAACACTATTAGCAAATTCTAAAAGCCATTTTTCAAAGTGACAGAAATAGATGTAACATTGTACGTACTGTAAAAATGCTGCTCTATTTTCTATGTTCTCTATTTACCTCAATTTGTTTCTGATTCACTAAACAAACGTTCCTTTTTTGTTCTTGTAGTACATAATTCCTCTTTCCTATTTATTTTATGTAATAAAACTTTCAAGTCACTAGAAATAGATTCTTAAATTCAGGAAAATATTTTTCTGAGATTTAAAAATATGATGACAGAAAGGAAAATGCCATGTGAAAGCTAGAGAAAAAGCGAGAATGAACATTAAGCAAATTTAAACCTGCTGTGACTCTACATTAATGAGTGTTTTATATAACAAGATAAAAATATCTGACACTCTGGTCACCTTCAATCAGCAAACATAAAATATGTAAGCTAATAAAATCACAAATCAGCAAGAGGGAAAGTTTGTTCAAACAAAGCACTTGGCCACAGTCTTATGGGCATTGTCTATGGATTGTTATTTAAACGTGCGTTGACTGTCCATAATGAGGGGGAATAATAATAAAAAAAAAAAACAATTGTATCAGGATTCTGCCATCTAAAGTATGATAGTCTTAGCATGACAAGTGTTATCTAAGGGTCACATGGAAAATCTCATTTTTTGTCAATTGACTTATTTTAAATCCACTTGGAAACTTACTGTTATATTTTTAAAGACTATTAAAATATCTTGTTAAATAAAATCGCATTTTTACTTCAAGACCACTTACTTATGGAAAGTATATGACTCTTCCCAGACTTAATAATGATGTCATCTTGGGCATTTTACTTCTGTGGCCCAAGTTTGTAAAACTTAGATAATAATAGATCTTCCATAGGGTTGCCAGTAGGGTTACAAGAGAGAACATGCATGTTTCTCATATATAGGAGATGCACAATGGATGTAACTTCCTTCCCTCCTGATAATTCCCGCACTCTGCCCTATGCCAGTAATTATAGGGCATACATCTTAAAGTTTGGAACAAATCCAAATGTCATGCACATCAAAATTCCATAGTGTAGATTTTGAGTAAAAGTCAGAAACATAATGCACTTGCTTCAAATCAAGTAACTCACTCATTATTTTTGAGTAACATTTTTCTTATAAATGTCTTAGCTTCAAATCGATTTTGTACCATGAAAGACAAGGAGGACTAAGCCAAACTACCACCTATTATTTCAAATTCTTTCTTGGGAGTCACCCCCTTTAGCTAGCACTGACAGAGTTTATGGATATTATTGGCTAATGTATGTCCTTTGATTGCTTTTGCCTTATAGATGAGAGTGTCTTACTACCAAATCATTTTAATATATCTTTTCTAATACTGAATAACAAATAGCATTTAGTAAGGTCCTAGGATTGTACTCAAAACCTACTCTGTTTGAAGCAAATTCAACGTAAAGAAATCTTTATTTTTTAAACAGATAATTGGGGAGAAGACCAAACTGACATTTACTATATATCTGTGATGTGACGGCACCGATGAAGGCATTCAAATGTTATTTTGAGCTCATATTCTCCTGTGGTATCATATTTCCTCAGTGAACATCTTAGGGACTGTCTAATTCAAATAGGCAGATTATGTCTGGTGGTCTCCTTTTAGTGGTCTCAGGAAAATGTGGGACTCAAGTTTCTGGGCAGAATTTTGGAATCTGATAGAGGGGAACAAGAGAGATCTCAGAGGCAGAAACATATCATTTTCCACTGGTTTCTACCTGAGACTTAGTAAAGAGAAACAGGAGTTTCTCTAAGCATGTTCTATGTACTGCCAAGTTTCAAAAGATATTTTATGGGAAAAAAAAAAAAACAACAAAAAACCAGTTTGTATTCAATTTGGAAACATATCATACCATATCCCCCTCTTGGATGCAATTAGCATATTGAATGCAAATTAGCATATTGAAGGCTGTGAGTGACACAAGAGGGAAAGAAAACTTGTTAGCCTTAAAAAAAAACCTCAATACACCCTAAATTCCTTGCTCTTGGAAACCCTTTTGCATGTAAATGCTATTTTTTGCAGACAAAAATAGACCATCTTACAATAAAACCTCTCACAAAAACAAAGACTTGGTGCATTCTATGTTTCAAATGCACACAGACAAATTGTATTATTCACCTCTTGACTATACAAGTCTAATTAATTGAAACTATTAAACTATTCCAGGTATTTTAGGATATGTTTTTTGCTAGGTGTCCATTCTAAAAAAAATAAGCAAGCATCTGAATAGATCAGACTCCCAGACCCAAAAAGACTTCAGTTATTAACCTACTTCGAGCAAAAGCTTGAAAAGACCTTTTTTCAAAGTGTCAGAATGAGAGCTGTGTTCTGGTCTCTAATGTAGTGGTAGAATTTCTGTTTTTACAGAAGAGATTGGTGTGGACGGAGGATATTTCAGCACAACTTATGATAATATCTTTTGGTTTAAGTGCTAGAGCAACACTAAATTACTAATCACACACTTAATGAAAACACGACTAATGCCTGATTGTACTGTTTCCATTAATGCAGCTGTTTTCTTCTGTCTTTCGACTCTATTGCCTGGATTGTTAACCTCTGTAGTCTTCTCACCTAATCTCCCTCATTTAGTTAACTCAATGGAACTGAAGAGAGTGCTTAACACGGCATACATTTTCATTTTAACTCTGAACCTAAACAGGAATGATAAGCATAATTTTTTGCCTACTGTTTAAAATGTCATGGCCTGGAGAAGCACAGGGACAGCTTTAGAATGGTTGTGGCATACATGTGATATCTTCCTAAACAGAAGGGATTGATCGTCTGCTATAAAATCAGCTGATCTAACACCCAGGAGGATATTTCATCATATATTCATTGGGAGCAAGTCAAATGCTTTTTATAGCTCCTCCTTCTGGAAAAGCCTTCATAAAACCAGTGTCCTGGACAGCATAAAAGGCAGTCTGGTAACATAATTGGCAATATGTTCATTTTTAAGGTAAAGATAATTTGTTATAAAGAACTGAAAGTAATTTCTTTCTCCTACCCTTGTGGCATATCATGGGCAGACTGGTCCATACTGTTTATAGACACTAAGGGAATGCATTGACTGTAGTAAATTTAATACCAATAAAACCAACAAAAGATTGGTCTGCTCTTTAGTATCACCATGTGCCATCAATGCTAAGCATTGTCAGTGATAAAATACTCTGTAGCAAAAATAAAGTCGTGTTGGTTTATGTTGAAACAATCGCTATAGTGACAATTGAGTTTACTAACACATCTGTAAAGTTTGAATTAGCACAATTTTATTATTTTTATTACTTATCATTTAACAAAAACTATCTTCTGCAAGGAAGTTAACTCAGAGGACTGAATTAACAATCATACACTTTCTCTCCAAGATTTAGTTTTCAATTTCACATTTTCACAAGAGTAAGCTTGTTAGGGGTCAGAATTACTCAAACTTGCTTCAGTCTCAGTCCATGTCTCCAACTTTTGTGGTACTACTTATTTCTGCATTTAAACAGTTGTTGAGAATAAGCAATGATATTACGGTGGTTGTAAAGCTGAAGAAATAGCTCGTGCATTTTTTTTTCAGTCCTGTCATTCTATATGCAATCATTCTCTTAACCTTGAGGATTTCACCTGGAAGTGTTTTTTTCTTGCACCTTCTTCTTTTCCTTTCAAAAAAGACATCACTGTAATTAAATAGTACTAACCCATCACATTTCTTTTTGGGACTTAATATTTTATTATTTTTTAATGAATATTTTCTGACCATCATTATTATTTGTTTCACTTTATAATTATTACTGAAAATTATTTTTCCATATAGAGGAAAGTTTGTTAAAAAAATGACCTCCTCTGGTCTACTGCCATGCCACCGTGAGTACACCCTATCTCATCTGATCTCGGAAGCTAAGCAGGGTTGGGCCTGGTTAGTACTTGGATGGGAGACCACCTAGTAATACTGGGTGCTGTAGGCTTAAAAAAAAATCTCCTCTAATTGTCAAATATACTAGGTATGCTACACTCCCATTTTGAGAGTTTTATTCATTGATATATGTTTTTAGAAAATGGGAATAGGTATGTATGTTTCATACATGATTAATATAACCAGTCTCTTCAGACTGCTTCATGGTTCATCTTTATGTCATGAAGCAAGGACCAAGTCGTTAGACTGGGATGTACTCTTCCTAGTAGGAGAGCTGATATTTGGTGTTTTTATTTATATCTTTAGTCTGAGGACTTTGCGATAAAATTTAGGTGGACTTTTAAAGAATGTCAATCGACAGGGCAAATTTCTCCCGAGTGATTCTGCACGGAGAGAGAAAGGGTTCTTGACTGAAGAGCAGTAAAGAATTTAAGTGCATGCCAAAGTCAGAGTTAAATGGCAAGTTCATTAGAGAAGGGATAACGCTCCATTGAAAGAGCATGGTCTCCTCTCAGAGAAAGAGCGAGAGAGCCTGAGAGAGACTCAGGAACAGAGACAGAAACAATGAAAGGGACAGAAACAATGAAGGACATTGAGAGGGACCCCAGTGTTTGGGAAATTCAGTTAATATATCATTCTTAGTTTTTGTAAATTACAGTTTAAAGACTTTGTTTATCCATTTTCTTTTGATGTTATAGGTATACAGTATGAAAGGATAAGACTATGTAGCATGAAAAAGCCTGTTGGCAATTCCCAGCCTTTGATCCATAGGTTCTTCTTGGTTTTAGCAAGTAGAGAATGAATGATTGTGTTTATTTTGTGTAGGGCTAACTTAAAGACTCTGTTTTCCCTTCACGGTATGTGTAAATGGTTTGTTAGTAACCTCAGCAGACATCTTTCTTCCTTCAGCAGGTTTCCTCCTGTCTGGCTGTATGGCTGATTAATACATTGCAGTCTCTGAATATAGCTAGATTTAACATCTACTTCTCTTGCCTCCTCCCTACATTAGAAGGACTTAGAAGAACATCTCTGAAATATCAGAAAATAGTGCCCCCCAGGTGGGCCAATGTAGACAGGGAGTTGAAAAAAATCTGCCTCTCAGAATAGAGCTCACAAATAGAAAGTAAACCAAGGAGCATGAAGATAATCTGCATACCTAAATAACCAAGGCAGAGAAGGAAAGTTCCTTCACTATCATCTGGAACAGTGGTGCTCAACCTTTATTGGTTAAAAACTACTCTGCTAGATAGACATTGGTGAGAGTTTTGAGCCCTCTCCTCAGAATATCAGATATATCTACACAGAACATACACAAACTTTTATAATTTCTCATATAATATCTGAAGTTTCACAAACTCCATCTTTGTAGTCTGTATTCAGAAACTCTGGTTTAGCTCAGAGATGATAAAAATGGCCCACAGAGGTGGAGTGCCCTGCCCAGTGTTCCTGGAAAGGTCTCCTTGTTCCCATTCTATAGCTTTATGCCACACTACTTTTAACATTTGCTGAATAACAGGCTCACGCATAAGCATTTACTAAAATAAGATTAGATAACAAATTTTAAATGTAGAAATAATTCATGGATTGCTAATTATTAGTTGTTATGAATTTCTCTTAACTTTTTGCATCTTGTTAAAATGTAAAATTCAGGACTGTGGGTAAGCACTGGGTGTCTCTGAGCCACAATCTCTTGATCTGTTAGTCAGAATGATGATTGTTGCTTGAGCGACTTCAGATAAACAGCAGATTCTCAGTAAATAATAGCTACTATGATGAGTTATTATTCTCATTATTACTAAGGCTAGGAGAAATCTTAAAGGTCACAATGTTTTTACAAACAAGAAGACTAAGACCAGGGTAGTGACTTTTCCAGGGATATGCAGCTAATTCATAACAGAATACATATAAGCTCCCACAATACATATAAGCTCCTCAGCCTCTTCTTCTCCCAAAACCTTTATCCCCACTTTATGTAAGATCCCAGGAAGAGAGATGATCTTGGCTCCTTTATGCATAAGAAATGCTTTCTCTTATTTCTAGGATTTCTTGAATTCTCTGAATTTTATTATTTTATTATATCTAGCCCACTTGGAGTGTGAGTGTGTGTATTGTGTGTGTGTGTGTGTGTGTGTGTGTGTATTTCTACTCATTTCTCTGGCTTTTTTTTTTTAAGATTCCCTTATCAATTATTGGTAAAAGATCAGCAAGCACTAATTGAAGAAGTCCAGGCTTTATATCGAAAATAAAGAGCTCTAAATGAATATAGAGGTCCAAACTTTTCTATATATTACCTTGGCTCAGCCAAACAAAAATGTATAACTTTTTGTTTGGCCAGAAAAATTTAAAATAGAATAAAACAAATGGAGTATAACTGTCATCCAATTACTACAATATGTGCACAAACCTCTACCCCCTGGGTTCCCAAGGATGAGGTGGACTTAAAACTTTCTAGGAAAATGTGTTAGAAAGGCAACAGCTCCTCTCCCTATCCCATCAATACTTTTATTCAAGCATAATTAGGTTAACAAGAATTTCTGGAATAGCCTGGAATGGGAAAAACATCTCTAAAGTCTAGTCTCAGAAGCTATGTGTAAAGGCAGACTGGGCTGAGGTCACCTTCTTTCGACTGAGGAATGGTCAAGAGAGAAGAGATTGAGCGAAGAGCTAGAAAAAGATTGTCTGGGTGAGAAGTTTATGTCTACTCCAGCAGCAACTGGAAGAACCAACCCATTCTCCTCCATCAGCCTCCTCCCAGCCTATGTGCCTTGTCTGTGGCTCCACCGAAAAGGCCTGGGGTGATCCACCAGATGGTTGTGAGTGGAAACGAAACAAAAAATGACACAACAGAGGCAGCAACTATAGGATTAGTGATTTAGAGAAAGCAAAGTTTCAACAGACTCTTTGTTATCTGTTGGAGAATGCTTTTTTACCAAATGCTTTTACTTTATTCTCCTCCATAAATATTGTAGGTATGTTTTCATTGAGATGTTCTTTCTTTGACATGTTTCAAAAACTAAGAAGATAATCCTCTGAACTCTCTACTACTCTCCTCCAAGTAAAAAATAAAAGCCAATTAAGCTTTCAAGTTTTTATGCAGTCACAGATGGGCTAAAATTTTCTATTCTCTGTTAACTGGAGAGTATGAGTTTCTAGCTAGCTGGCTCATTGTTATTTAAATCAAATAAAATCAAATAAACCTAAACCTACTATGAATGCCTGATATTTAGTAAGTAATCAACACATATTTAGCTCATGAATGAATAAATGAAAGGCACCTTGGACTAGGTACCAAAATTTAAAACAACTGATAGAAGTTTGATTAAATATTGCATTTCTCAAATTATCTTTTTCTTTAAAGAGATTCAAACAGAATGGATAATTCATATGCTTGCACATATGGCAAAATGTTTAAAAATTGGAATTGTCTCTTTCAAATTTGTAGGCTTTAAGTTCTATCTTCTATGTATAGAAAAACTATAACAAAAAATAAAAGGAAAACAAAAGTATTATCCCTCGTATTTGAATATAATGCAAACACAGATTCTATCACAGATGTGGTGATATTGTAGCTCACCACTATGTCCATATCCCAGTGGACATAGTACATTTTTTTTTTCTCACAGCCTGGAAATCCTAACGAGATTAACATTTTTCTCTCTATTACTTAATTCAACCTAACGGATTTCTCCCTTACATGTGTGTATTGATGTTGTCTCAGCATTCACACACAACCTCCTGGTGTGCAGAAGCTGTGTACTTGTAATTCTTTCTTGTACAATATATTGCTCATCATATTTTAAGTCCTACACCCACACAAAAGCTGTTAAGTTGACTGGAAATTCGGTATATAAAGCCTAGGGACTAGTTACCCATCCTAATTCCCTATGTACAACTCTTTCTGCTTTTCACTTTTGAACAGTTGAGCAAAATACTTTTGTGTAAGGAGCAATAACTTCAATAACTTCTCCTTGATAGTGATGAAATGACCATTTATAATTATTTTTCCTATTATAAAAAATCCATCAAGGATCCAGCCTTCTATTTATCACCAGACCAGTCGACACCCAATGGTAATATAAATTGCCCTTTATTAATTTTATGCATAATTAAAATTTCATTTAAAAGTACCAAATTATGAAGATGAAGAAAGTTGAAGCCAGACAAATTTGAAAGTGGTAATAATTACACTACCATTTTCATCTGGAATGCATTAGAAAAGTAATGATCCTTTTTAAGATTTCATTAAATAAAGCTGTAAATGAAAAGTGAACAAAGTCGAAGAATAATCTACTATAATAGTTGGTAGTGCGAAAAGAGAAAACCCCAGGAGAAGTTGCCAAATAATTTAGCTGTTTATTTGCAAATATTAATGAGGAATGAAAAGGATTCATACATTTAAAGCAAATTTTACCCACGCTTTTTGGTGTCTTTGTAAATATGGCAATAGCAATAGAGAATTAGTTCTGTGCTTTTGTTTTTGGTACCGCAATATGTAGACTCAGTTAATGAATTATAATATTAAATGAATTATGCAGAAAGATCAATAAAATTCAATATTATAATGACAGTACTTACTAACTAAAGTTTTTATCGACATTTAGCTTTGCGATGTGGAGTTGGTGCAGCACACTTTTATTGACCAATAATTAGGATAGTGTCACTACTTTGGTTTGTGAGTATGAATAGCTAGTTAAAGGAGAAGCTTCATATGCTCATATAGAAATGTTAAACTCACTGAATCAGGGTATCAACCACTGGGAGACAGTCAGGTACTTTTGGAAGTTACATTAGCACTTTAAGGTCTCCAAGGTCATTAGGAAATCGCACTAGGGCTTACGTTAAAACTTGAGTAGGTAAGCACCCCTGCCTTTAGGAATGCTCGTCCACTCAGTTAACTCTTTTGGAATAACTCACTCATTTGTTTTCCATGCTTATATGCTAATGAGAAACTGAAGAATAAGAACTGGGACTTAGATCCACAAGGGCATTCAGTCATCCTCAGGTGAAGTTACACTCGCCCTTATTTTAAGTTATACTCTTTCTTATTCTCATGTGTGCGGAATAAATTGTTTTTCTTCCAGAGTTACAGGGACTCTTCTAGGTCAACAAAGTGAAATTTTCAAGTTCAGGTGACAATTTATTTAATGGTAATTTGTCTGCCTAAAAGAATCAATATATATGATTTATTTGTTTCTCCCTTTATTAGAATTTAGCCTGAGATTGTTGTGGTCTGGTTCATTCTAAATCAAGGAGTAGTTGACCATTTGCTACTTTTAACAAGGAAATTTTACAATTAACATGGAATATTTTATTAAAAATAAATTTGAAAACTTGAGGAAGAAATAATAAGTCTGTCTTTGTGAAACCCAAAAGTACAATGCTCAGGTCTTGTATATGTGGTTCAAAATGTCTCTTGGCAATACCAAGTAAAAACAGTAATAATAAGTTTACAAGCTGTGCCAATAATGATCCAATAAGTATAAAAAATCACACTGGTTGACAAGTATAGAAAGACAGGCAAAAAATAAAAAAAACACAAATACCTCATAATTGAAAAAATTAATTTAAAGAAGTTTGTAAGGCAAAGAGTAGGGGAAGAAAATGAAGATAAAGAAAATTGAAACAGAAACATTTCTTTCTGATAGCTCTTGAAATTTTACAACTCTACCTAGAATTTAGATTGCTCAAATGATTAATTTTTTAGATAAAGAAACTAAAAATAGACTAAGGGTGATACCAACAAATATCTCCAAGTCAGTGGAGGTTCAGTGATTAAATTTCTAGCACTCTACTCCTCCCCATCTCATTATTCTTACCAGCCCGGCTAGCTGTGTTCTGGTGAAAGCTCCTAAGGAATAGTCACCATCTACCATAAGGAACCCCAAACTGGGGTTCATAAAAAAATAATAGAGGACTTCACCCACACGTCCAGGCATTATTTTTCTAGCAACCAAGTCAATATGTTTCTATAAATAAGATTTTCCAGTTGATTCTCTTACTGTGAAAACATTGACTTTCATTGTTAGAAGATATTTCTTTCAATTTCTCTCTATACATGAAATGCTATAAAGTTTATTCATGAATGAACTCATAAAGATGAAAAAACGGTGCAGTAAAACCTAGAAGAACAAGGACATGTGAAAGAAAAATGAGTCTTAGCCCACTGACATGGCTCTGTGCTATTCAAACCTAAAGTTCCATCCTCGTTGTAAGAGACATTAGCCTAGTGGATGCACCTTGCATGACCTGGAATTTTGAACGAAAATATGGCTCTGCGTGATTCTTCTTTTTGTATACTCTTACCTTTCACCAGAGTGAGAGAGCTCTGCCCAGCAAACTAATATAGACATAACTAAATTTCTGATGATGAAGACGTTTATTGTAGAAAATAATTACCAAACTTTGTGTATAAATGCACGGTATGTGTATGTGTAATACCTGTGTATATGTGCGCGAGCACGTGCTCGTGTTTGTGTGTATGTGTGTGTGTGTTGCGGGGAGCAGTCTAGTCAATGCTATTTATATTGGAAACAAGAGAAAATATTTTATACAGATAAACTGGAAAATGGTTCCTTTATGTCTCACGTCCAGAACCTGCACCTCTGGTAAGATCAAGGAAATATGAAAACACTTTAGAAATATTTCTACCTAAAAAAAGAGCAGTTTTGAAATAGAAACAACTAGAACTTCTCGACATGAAAAATGGTCTGATATTCTACTAGGAAATGTGACTTTTGAATGATTACAAATAATATATGTATGTTTTTCACCCACTCTAATATATATGTATGTATAACTATATGTGTGTACATACATATACACTATAAGTATATGTATACATACACAGATATAAGAAAATCTCTATTTACATATGTTTATATATATAGACACACAATAGAAATATAATATGTACCATTCTTTGGAATGTTTGTGTTAAGCGTTTTAATTGTATTGACTCCTCTGGACGAAGAACCCTAAAGGACAGATACTATTAGTATTGCCTTCCTACAAATGAGGAAACAGAACCACGATATAAACACAGTCAGTTTACTTTAGAGCAATGCTCTTGACTACTAACTACACTATACTATAATAACTCTAATATAATGAAGATTAAAATGTAATGTAATTCAATTTAATTCAGTTCAAACATTTATTGCACACCACTATTGTGTTTAGCTCTAGAAACACATAAGTGTGCGCGCTCATGCACATGAAATAGATATGTCTTCTCCTAAGACGGGCCACTAAACACTCTTTTAGGGACTTAACACCACTCCGCCCCATCCCATTGATGTACTTGTTTTGATCGCACCTTATCACTTCATTCTAGCCAAGAGATTGGCATTGATAAAGGTCTACCTTATCCAACCACAATATCTCATTCTCTTAGAACCCTAATTATTTCAGGAATGAGCATGTAGACTAGTGGGACCAATCAGATTTCCCTGGAGTTGATATAAGGAAGCTAGCAGAAAGAAGTTGAAAGGTTTGCCTGCTCAATACAGAGGATGAATGGGGAAGGGGATGGTGTGTTAATTAGAGGCAGTCAGCAGCCATTTTCTCTGGAAGATGCTCCTCTGAAGGAAAAAAAATGATGAAGTCAGCACACAGTGGGAACAGACCAAGGAGCTGGAGAGAAAGAGTAAGAAGTCCAATGATGTGGTTTAAGCCCTGGAATTCAGCCAAGTTTAAAGCCCCCGGACTTCCCAGCTAAGTGAATTAGTAAACTGTATTTTCTGCTGGAGCTTGAAATTATCTTATTCCTAAGACAAAAATAAACCTCAGGAGAGCATCTGCCGCTCTACTCAAGCAGCCAAGTCAGAAGACTAAATTACCAGTGTATTCTGGTTATAGATAAATAACTTGTTAAAGTAGATATTCATTTTATCATCAAAACTGTCCAAGATAGACACCAACCAAGGACCTAGCAAAATTACAGACAAATTACATTTTCTCTCTTGATTTATATAGATCAATACTGTACTATGATTTACAGAGCAGTAAAGGAGAGAATGTTCTCAATATTTCCATAAAAGAAAAGGGATTTGGGGGGAGGTGAGCATTGTTGAGTGGAAATGATTTACATTTGGGAAAACAGTAGCACTTTGCACTGATAAAAAATATAAAAAATACAAACCTCAAAATAAAAACACTATAGCTAAAACACAAGAAAATCAGAACTGGGCTGTTGGGCTGGAAAATCTTTTAGGAAGAAAAAGCTTTAGTTCAAACCCTAAGCAGAAGCCCACCTCTAAAGTGTTAAGGGTATTAGGTGGGACTTTGTGTTTCAGCCCTTACATCATATCCACGTTTAGGCACGCTATACTTTCACCTAAATAATAATAATTCAGTACATCTTCTTACACTTTACCTAAGATTGTCTTTAACAAAATATATTGAGCAATGATTTATTTCTGCTTTTACACTTGTTCATTGAGAAGCACATAATAAAAACTCTTAAGTATATTCCTTTTTCCAGCTGCACTCGTTTTTTAAGTGGGCAAAAAGAGATCTCTGGGAAGACTAAGATCTGGGATATTCAGTAAGGCATACTCGAACACTGGGACCAAAACAAAGGCCTGTTTACCGCACTTGGAACACAAAATCAGAGCTAAAGTTAGCAAAGGGAAGTTGAGGCAAGGACTCAGTGTAGTTGGTTCCAATCGCTTCTATAATAGATTACCAGAAATTTAGTATCTTAAAACAACGCAGATTTGTTATCTTATAGTTCTAGTGGTCAGAAGTTCTAAAATTAAGGTAGGGGTCTGTTATACCTGCAGTTGGTAGGAAAGAATCTCTTCTCTTGTTTTTCTAGCTTCAATAAAGATCCTTATGATTACCTTGGACCCACTTGGATAATCTAAAATAATCTTTTTATTTCACAATCCTTAATCTTATCTGCAATGTCTCCTTTGCTATGTAAGGTGACATAGCCACAGGTTCTAGAGATTAGGATTTGAACATCTTCAGAGGGAAAGTGTGCATTATTCTATGTACCACACACAGATTTGTGGTTACCTTCTTGAAACCTGTCCAGCAAAGGCCAGGACTAGCCCTAGGAATGAGTGTGTGTCTAATCTGGCATGGAGGGTCAGTCCGCCTATGGGGGAAGGAAAAAGAAGCAGGGACTGGGGAGCAAGTAAACTCACTCAGTCTGTGTAGCTGTAAATTGTGTTAAATTGCTTTTAGCCTCCAGCTTGCTAAAATGGGTAATTTTTTAGGGTTCTGCCATTTTAACTTTCTAAATTAAATTCTATGAAGTCATTTTTACTTTCTAGCTACTATATACTGACATTTATTTTATGCTATAGTAGAAAAAGAGATTTTAGAATCATCTAGGTTTGGTTTTGAGTATCAGTTCTTATAATTTTAATTGTCATCTTGAGCATCACATATACTCTCTCAATCTGCATTTCTTATTTGCAAAGTGGTGGTAATTTCTGCCTCATAGGATTGTTCTGAGAATTAAATGCAATAATTATGTAAAGTGTTTACTTAGCACACTGCCTGGCATATAGCAGGCATATAGTTTCAGCCTTTCTTTCTCTGAAGCACGTGAGCCTTCTATTTCTTTTGGCAGGAAATTGCACTTTAGAAACTGCCTGAATATTAATTGTTAATCAAGAAGCTTTGTTTTTCTTTTTTTCTTATAAAGGCCCTTTTTTTTGGGAAGTGAGAAAATTTATAAATTCTACTTATTTAAACTTTTCTTTCACCTCTGCATTCAGAGAAGTTTTAGCTATTGGTGCAACTCACCATGTAAATGAAAATTTGAACATAGTTAGTTTAAATACAATTTATGCTTCCATTTTTTTAACTAAAATAAATTTCTAGCATTCTAATTGATAGAATGACTGGATTTTGATGACTACAATGAGACTGGCACACTTTTATAATAGGTTTCCAGTTCTTCACAGAATCCCCTGAGAAATATATCGACAACTTCTTGTAGTCCAGTTATTTGACTGGCATAAAGGCTTTCCCACCTTCCCAGTGGTTTGGGAAATCTGTCATTTTCACAAGGCTTTTGTGTGATGTCCTTGCTTTAACAAAGTAAAGCTTCCATATAAAGAAAACATATTGTACGTTCACAGTGAAGCTCTCAGCAAACTTCTTAAGATTTAAATCTAAAAAAAAAAGACCTTTTAAAGATTTTAATCTTAAATATTGGCAACTTAACAACTAACATTTTGAACATAAAATTATAAAACTTAACTCAGTCAATAATGCATAGCTGACTTGAGTCCACTTTCAGTTCAGAGATCACAGCCATGGATGAATATTGTTGCGGAACATGAAGCCTCCTGCAGGGATCTAGTGATGTTTATTGTAACATAAATAATAACAATCAAGTCTCAGGCACTACTGCTCATTCTACTGAACTTTTGAATGGCATACTCTCCAAGAGTCTATATTTGCTTCTTTGACTGTTCAAAAAGAACTCTGACATAATTCTATATAAAATAATCAGGATTTGGTATTCTGAATAAACTTCTGCTTTTCTGAAATGAATAGATCTCTGCTTTGCTTCCCCAAATGATAAAAACATTGCCATATATTGAAAACTGCTCCTTTGATTTGAAAAAATTAGTTATGCAATTTCTTTTGCTAGATCTTTTTGCTGGATCATTAAAATTATGAAATTTGGTTCATTTGAGAGGCAAATAATATTCCTTTGTGGGAAACCCCTCATAATAGAAGATTACACAGCACATAAAAAATTCCCAAATGTTCTTTGTTGAGACAGATGGTGAAACTATGCAGTGTAAGCTGCAATGCCTCCATTTGAAATATTTAACATCTGAGCAGTGATTGATAGAGCTTCTTTAGTAATACAATCATTTCATCAAAAGTCTGTTCTTAAGTGTAATAGAAGTAGAGAAAGACCTTAGTTTGCTGTATGTTTGGCCCCCTACATAGTCACTAACACCACACTCTAGAACACCTCCCTATATTGTTTTACGGCAAAATAAAATGAATGTCTCACATGTGATTCCTAAGAGTAATTTAGAACATCAAAATTTTCAGTGGGCCCCAAAGCAGCCATTTGAAGTCTGCTCAAATTTGGTTATGGAGGCTGGATTCAATTGTTTGCCAAGACTATTTGAAAATGAATTCATACTGCCAGCTGCTGTCCGGCTTTTATTGCCAAATAAAACTCTTTACCTTATTATAACTAAAAATTGACATAAATAAATTTTCTCTTTCTCCTGTAGCCTACCCAATAGGTAGGTAGCAACAAAAAGAAACAGGTTAAAACAAGAAGGCAAAGGAAAAAAGAAGCTAAAGATCATAACATTGCAAAATTTGGGGTGTTCAGAATAATAATAACATGCAGTTCATAGAATCAGGCCCAACTCAAGATTTGTTGTGAAAAAGCGATTGATAATGAAGATTTTTATTAATATTATACTTTTACTTATTCCTTTTTCTTTACATAGAAAATCAAATAAATTAAAATCATAGCCTTCATGATGGCTACTCAGTGATATCTATTACCTTTGGGGAAGTTAAACTGGTTCATAAAGGAAAGGTGAGTTCACTGCCTCCTAAAAGTAAACTTTAGTGATTTTTTTTTTTTTTTTTACTGTAGTCCAGTCTGGTCCATAGTCTTGCAGGATGAGAGACTAAATTTTGTCCACAAGAGTATTTAGAGTTGGATTGATAATAACCAGACTTCCAAAATGATGGTCTGAACCCAGAACACTTACATTTGCAAGATCAGTTTAGCTTTCTCCAGAAACAGAAATACATGGAAAATGAAATTATAATCATAATATCAATTTATTAGT
This sequence comes from Pteropus medius, assembly GCF_902729225.1. Lineage (NCBI taxonomy): Eukaryota > Metazoa > Chordata > Mammalia > Chiroptera > Pteropodidae > Pteropus > Pteropus medius. The sequence goes on from NW_024354911.1 coordinate 15,696,301, forward strand.
TAATAATTTTTAATAGCTGTTACAAAGGCCAAAAATCCTGAAAAATGTTAATTCTCTATTGGATCACCAATGTTAGAAGCCAATTAATTACTAGACGGTTGACTGTTAATTATTTGCACTAGTGTACAGTCTAATATATTGTATCACAGAAATCTGTCAAAAGTCCAGAAACACTAAAAATTAAAACCTGATTAGTAAAATAGTATTTAGCAAGATTTTATTGTTCGCAAAAGAATAGTTTGCAAATTGGGAATCTTCCAAAGCTGAGATGAAGTTCAGAGGCATGACTTCACAGGATGGGATAAACGAGGAAGTTGTTTAACCTTTACGATGATTGATTATTACAATGTAGATTTCCAGATGGCAGGGGATTGATTAAAAGTGATTATCTTACACTATTTTAGAAAGATGTCTTACATTTCTTTTCTGAGTATCAGAGGCATTTACAAGAAATAACCTAGGTTTAGTTTCACTTATGTTCATGAAGTAAGCTAGATTTAGTTTTGTTTATGTGGCTTAAATGGTTTTATTTGCTTGGGAGATTTTCGGGTTGGTCTCCTTTTTGTTTTATTTTAACTCACTCCAGAATACCATGGCTTTTACATAATAGTTCGAGACAGACAGGCTACTCTGCTCCAGGAAGCCATCTAGGGACCCATATTCTGCTGTGGTAGCATTCTGTTCTCTCAGAGTGGCCCTGTCCACGTGGTTGGAGCTGTCTCACAACCACCTACATCCTCCAGCCTGAGGCAAGGGGACAAGAAAAAGGATGTGGGAAGGAGAGACACGTCTTTATTTTAAAGCTATTACCAGAAATTTCACACAGCACTTTTTTCACATCCCATTGCCCTAAACATTATAACAGGATCATCTCTAGCTGCAAGAAAAGCTGGAAAATGTAGTCTTCAAAAAGGCGGCCATGCACCCTGCTAAAATATAAATGTAAAGCGGAGGCGAGAGGTTCTGCTACAAAAAGGACAATTAGCACTCTCTGTCAGAGTATAGTATCTAAACAAGCAAAGTGAGTTGAACTAAAAGCTTAATAGAATCAAGCTATCATAGGCTGTTCTAGCTATAAGCACTCATTCTCCTTCACCCTTCTTCATTGATCTGTGATGCCTCCTTTGAACTGAAATGGGCATAATATACAAACACCCATGACAATCGTTGTACCTATATCTTGAGATTATTATGAGGATAATCCTCGGGTTTCAGCTTTTTCCTCTAGAAAGACTTCCAAGTACCTTTTCCTTCTATAGGTTCCTTATAACATCTCATATGCTTCCTCAATCACAATATCCACGCACTCTTAAAGTTGCCTTCTTATTTTTCTGCCTCTGCAGAAAAGCTCTATCAGAACAGAGATTTAAGTTTCCTTGTTTTCTCTTACATACCAGCTCAATCCTTGACACATAATATAGACTCAAGCATGAGTTAACTGACTACCTGACTTAGGTACCAGCCTGGCCCACTGAGGTAGTATACAATGGGAGGCACATTTCTGAGCCATTAGAGACAGCAGAAGTGCCCTGGGACATATGAAGGAGAGAATAGGATGCTGAAAGGTTTTCAAAGCGTGAAACACATCTGTTTCACAAAATTGGTCAGAAGCTCCATGAATGTAGATAAGTAAAAATAAGGAAGAGAACCTTCAAGCTGATAGAATTAGGAAAGATTAGAAAATAGTTGAGAGTAATAAGCAATCATAATCAATTTGTATAGTAGACCCCAGTTCTTTTACTGAGGATAGAACTTCGAGTTGGTTTTATTCTTTCCTCATCACAAAAGGAGATTTGGGCTCTAGGTGAGTTCTACTTTTATTCTAGGATGAGATTTGTGATTTTTTTTCTCATGTTTATAAATTATACAAGACAAATCTTAGGACAGGCCTCAGAATGGTTGTGTGTCACATTGGCACAATGGTTTTGCATCCTCAAGAAGGGAAAATGTCACTATGAATTATAAATCATAAATGTGCAGAAGACATATTACTGTGGAAACTGGCTGGCATGGCTGTAGCTTGGCATATATGCAGTCAGGTATAAAGCAAGTGCTAGGACACCCACAGGGGAGATCACTGTGGATGTTCAGTATTTTAAAAAATTTCTTGCACCTCAGAGATCTTAGAGGACTGAAAGCTCCTAAAGACACATTTCCCGTCCCCTTCTCTAACATCAAATAAAACTCCAAGTTTTGAAGAGAAGATGGTAGTTTTATCCCATCCTCTCAGCAATTCCCTGTGGGAAGAAATTAGCAGGGAGACAGATTTCAGTGAAACATATGGAGATTTTTATCACCCTCAGAGCTGTGGGAAAAGGAGAGTAATTGCCTCACAAATACTGAAATTCACTGCATTTTCAGCCAAGAAGGAGAAACTAGATCTTAGTTTTCAGTGGTGATTTGGGATGGAAAAGACATGATGACCTCTAAGTTCTGTTCTGATTTTAAAAGTCTATGATGTAACCTTTTCTTGATGACTCAAAGAATCATGATGAATATGAGTGAATGGATTGTGCAGTGATTCAGTGAGATCCTCAGGGTCTTCGGGGTAAGTTCAGCTGCATTTTCCTATAATGCCTTGCTCCAAACTGCATGCTTTTGCTGATACTTGGTATCATCTTTCTGCTCCCAATCCTGTCCATTCCCCTGCCCCAGCTGGTCAGCTAACACACTGCATATTATCTCTTCATCTGAACTGAAATCTTTGGTGGACAAGAAGCAAATCTACTTTTTTATATAGGACAGGGCTTTGGCCTAAGAATTCCACTCAGAGAGTACTTGGTGATACTCAATGAATATTTGGGGAATGAATGATGAGTGATTTCTTAGGAGAGACTGCTACTCTTCATTTACCTCTGCTTAAAAAGGATCTCTGCCCCATGCATTCACCTAAAACCCAAGCTACATAGATTTCTTGTCCTTTTCTGAGCAAAACACCCCGTGCTTGACTCTTGCTGTGGCTTGACATTTCAACTGTTTCTTCCCTGTCTTCCAAATGTCTACTCATTAGTTAAACTCCCATTTAAATATCATCTCCTGTGTGAAGCCTTTGTCAAGCAAAATTAACTATTTCTCTTATGTTTTCTTAGAATTTTATATATACTTTTATTACATAACTTCAATATTTTATCACTACTATTTGGTCCCATGTATTTCCCCAGTTAACCTGATCAGAGCTTCTTGAGGACAGATTATCCTACCCTCAGTGCAATGCCTGGAATATTATAGTTGCTCAGTAGACACTGGGTGGCTGGGTGACTGAGTGCAGCAAATTAATGTGTTCTTTTCTGGTACAGGAAAATACATTGCTTTAAGGCATTCATCTCAGGAGGTATTTTTGCCCACTTTTTAATTCCCAACTTTGTTCTAGATCTAAACATCTGAATTAATGGATTGTACTGTATGACAGCGAGGTCTACTGGAAGTACATACAGATACCCTCAAGCGCCCCTATTAAATTTTAAATCTTTTATATTTTGACATATATTTGAAAAAAATTTGTTTTCACTTTAAAAATCATATTTCTATGAGATAATATGTTGTTAAAAAGCCAATTCTAGTATTATATTTAAAATGACATAGAATTGTATAAGGTATAGTCTACAGGGAACTTCATGCTCCAAATTTTAAAAAGTGTGGAACTACAGAAGAGATTTATTCAAGGTATAATAAGTCATTGGAACCATAATATATAAATACATTAACTATGGGCCACCATGTGCACATGCAATCAGGGATACAAATACCATGTCTTTCCATTATCTCTTTCATTAAATCATTTCAAATATTAGGCTCAAAAAAGAGTTTAAATCTCAGTTATTGAAAAACAGTTATTAGTTTGCATGTACATTTTTATATTATAAGAAAATTATGGAAAGTGAGTTTGAAGCCCAAACCTTAAAAATAAATTTAGTTCTGTTAATTAATGATATCCACTTTCACGTAATAAATGTGACCATCAGATGCAGCTATTTTCTTGCCTTACTGATTCACTGCTGGGAATTTATGAGATCATTTCGAAATTTAAAATATTGCTGGTGATTCTCTCTCAGTAGGTAGGAGGAGCAGGTGGAAATAGTTTTCACTATCATCACACCCACCCTAGTTCACCCCTATATCATCTGTGCAGTTTTCCTGAGCCAAGGAAGTTCTGCCCTGTGGTCCTTGTCATAGTATTTGAGGATACTGGTGACTGAAAGGTGATTCCATGTCACTTAGGCCAATGGGAGAATTTGGCAGGAAAAGAGAATTTTCTACTTCTTCCTCATTTACACAAGCTACACTATCCTAACCCTGTGTTTAGAGCAACAAAAGACTTTTCCGATTATGTTTCATGATAGTTTCCAAAACAAAAACCATTTAAATTAAGTCTGCTTTTTTTTAAATTGAACTTTTAGAGGAATATTTAGAAAAGGGAATAATAGCTTTTGCATGAGAACATATACAATTTTAAAGATACATAAAACATTTGTGCAGCGACAATACATTTTATATAAGAAAAAAATTTCTTATCATTTTGCCTTTAATAGATTTTTCTTATTATGACTTTTTTCACTTAGGAATAAAAGACTAAGTTACATATTGCTTCTTTGAGTAATTTCAAGTCATTTTAATTGAAAGGATAAAATATTTTATAGGTTAGAGGTAGTCTTCACCTTTTTAATAGTTTGGCAAATTTGTAAATTGAGACATATGGGGTTGGCCCAGAGGTCTACCCACAAAAAGTTTTTTTAAAGCATAGTGTACATGAAATATTAGGTTGTAGTTAAGACCTAAGTACTGCCAAGTTTTGATCCCTTTATACATGACTCAAGGTAATATATTATTTTTTTAAAATGACACATTTATTTATATCCAACAATCAAAATAACCTTTTAAAATCATGACTAAAAATATTTTAAGTAAGTGTATTTAAAGTGAAAATGGATAATTTTCATTGTTTGCACCACAGCTATGCTGGTCTTAATCAGCCTGTTGCATGATCGAGTGTGGAGCACTCATACTTAATGATAGATAAAAATGGATTCTCAATTCTACATTGGAATGCCTGGTATATATCTACTTCACAGTGCACGACAAGATCTGTTCCAGACTGTGGCCTTGTACATCTCTGAAGTTTCAAGTTACTGACTATGTTCTGCTGACCTGGGACAGGGACACCTCCAGGGAAGAAGGGAAGAAGCACTGTGGTGGGGGCTAGGTGTTGGGCTAGGAGAATCACAAAGAGGGAAGGGATGAGGTAAGATCATTTATTCCACACAGAACAGCCAGACTTTCAAGTGCACCTTGCCAGGTATTTTTCAAAAATGGCACATTAGAAAAGTTTTCTTTTCCTTTATCTTTCCCAGTGTTCTTCCAATGCCCATCTCAATGTTGTCTTGAATCACATATTTTTCTTGGCCATCCACAGGTATATAAAACAAGATGGAGAAACGCTGACCCAAACCTGGAGGAAAAGGGGCCATAGGTGGGGAAAGAAGCTGAAATTGGGAGAGGAAGTTAGAATGAAAACAGAGTCTATAGCCAGAGGAAAGGAAAATGATCTAAGACCATAGACCAAGTTCCTAGATGATATGTTGGTGAAGAAAGAACAAGTAAAAAGGGGTATGTGAGTTAGAAATTACCTACACAAGTACTGGGAGAGTAACTTTCCCTCTTCTCTGCAAGGGTTAGAGATTAGAGGGCCATATTCTCTGCACTTAAAATCAGTGATGACAAGTAGAATTACTTATTGGAGTGAGGGTTGTCACACTGAAGTCCTTTACCCTGGACATACTAAACAAGAAGCTATAGGATGTCTGTGGTAGACATTCACTGGACTAACGGTCAAGAAACCTGAGAGTTAGCCTCAGCCTTGCCCACTAACTCTCTGTATGATTTTTAGTAAGTCTCTGGTCTTCATTGTCAGAGTACTAGAGAGTCGTACAAAACTACATCATCCCGAAAAGCCATTACCACTCTTCCACAAGCAGGTTTTCTGTTTCTTGGCTGAGCAAACAGAATTTTGCTAGATTATTAAGCAATCCATAGGCACTGATTCTGAAATGAAGTGGAATGGACTGAGCTATTAAACAGTGGATCCCATTAGCAGACTTTGAAAGTAGGGAAAATCTAAACCTGTAACCACAGAGTCAGGTACAGATGTCAAATTGCTATTTTCTTATTTAATAATTTCCATGTGTAAAATCTTATCCCTATTCTAAATACCTACTATTAGTACAATGAGGAAATGTTATTCAAAATAGATTTAATCAAATATCAAGTAGTCATAATACTCCTAATTTTACTGATAGAGTTATCAGTAAAATTTATTAGACCAACAGAAGTCAGTTTGGCAACTGCCTTAAAAAAAGAAATTTCTCACTGTGGAAGTCATTGCACAAGTCCAAAATCATCAAAGTGGCTTTTATCCATTAGAAAGTGAATTCCAAAATCTTTGTTTTAATTTCAACACCTTTCACAAAACCTTTTGAAAAATAAACCAAATTGAGGCATAAGAATGGCAAAGTATTATTCCTATTATAGTTAACACAGAGAGACTACAAAGTAGTCTCTCTGTGTTAAAATGGAAGCTAACATTTATTGTATATTTCTTTTGTGTAGGACCTAATGCCAGCTACAACCAAGTAGACCTAGCGAGACAGGCAGACATTATTTTTACTTCTATTTTATATATGAGTATTTGAGTCAACTTGTTATAGGACAAATGCTTATCAAGTAGCAGAACTGGAATTTTACCCAGGTCCATGTGATTAAATAGAATTATCTTCCATTGAGTTCTTGTTTTGCCCACTGATGTTCCATCGGCAAGCAGACAACTATAGTCCTCAGAACTTTGGAACTTTACTCAGGGAACACCAGCATGTCCTCTACCTATATATTTGAGATCCCACTAAATGACTGGGAGTCATTATCTAGTGGGCTCCTTGTTGATCTGTCTCCATTCCCTCTTCCCTTTGGAGGTATAAAAATCAGTAAAATTTGTTTTACCTCTTCATAGAGGCTATGAGAAATTGAAAAACTTTCATCCTCACAGATTCATGGGAAATCCCTGCTGTCTGAAGCAGTGTTTCCCATCTCTTTTTGGTTTGGGGCTTTCTGGTACACTCTTGATTTTTGGGGCAGAAAGAGCAGTCCAAAGGGCTCACTTTTGTTAGAGTTACAAAACATATGACCGAATTTTGAGACCAGTCTGTGTGACTGAGTCATGATGTTGGCAATTTAGCAGCTGAGAGGAGACTTCGAATGGGAGAAAATAAACATGAGGGTAAACATAGCACAGAGACCTCTGGTACTGACAACTGTCACACTTTTCCCTCTTAAATAGTGTCAAAACAGTTCATATATTGTACTTAAAATGTTTAGTTCAATATACCTAAGTAAACAGAAATGTAAGTAAACTTTAACTATGCAAATTTTTCGCTTTAGTTATCTTTAAAAAATCTAAAAGTATGTTTCTTTATTTAATGATGATACATATGAGTCACCGTAGTACAAAATTAGTCATAACTGAAAGACTAGCTTTGAATAATTTATATTCATGACAAAAATAATGATATTACCATAATATAAATCTGCTCAGTAAAGGGCATGTACTCACATAATTTTACAGAGCAAAGAAATCAGTGATGTAGTGTTTCTCAACGAATCCTGCAGAACATGGATATTATTTCTCTTTAATAATTTGAACACTAAAACATTTATATGTAATGATTGCCTTTTACTTTTAATTTTACTGCTAGAGAAAAATCTCTCCGCATATATTATTTATTTTATATTAGGCATTCAGACATATTTTTATTTAAAATTAACTATAGTAAATACAAATAACTGCCAAGCTCAAATTAGTATTAGTGTTTGATATAATGATTTTCATTATTTATTTCAGTCGTATTAATTTTTAGTAAAATTTTATGATATGTAGTCACATCACTCTTACTTGCAATGAGTTCATGTAATAAAGTATATTACTAATAATAACGGCTTTACCAATTCTCAGAGTTTAATTAGAATACCATATGATGTACATAGAATATGAAAACATACAAAAGCACGCACATATAGTACTGTGATTTTAGAGTCAGAGAAACCTGGACTAAAATTCTTTAGTCAGCACTAATTTGTGATGTCATGCTGCTCAAGCTAACGGAGGCTAGTAGTCACTGTAAAATACAAACACTGATCCTATGTCTCTGGCACAGAGTAAGCTTACCTCTCAGTGAGGTCACCACCAGGTCCTCTTGCTCAAAATGCTCCTTGTGACATGAATTTTAGGGAGACACTGTTCACTCTTTACCAAGTCATTTTTAAAATTGGTCTTCTATCTCCTTTTGAGTCCATTTTTTGGACCAACAGTATTGTGCTATTTATGAAATATGAAAAAGGTTGTGTCCTGTCTCCTGCTGAAAATCCACTCATCTATATATTTATCTACTTGTCTATTTATTCTTTATTGTATTGTCTTGAGTCATTTCAACTGTTTTGATATATAACTCAGCTCTGTAGTTTGATATCATTTAACATCATGTATGATTCAAAGGACAATACAAATCATAAAATAGAGAATTAAAAATTAAAAAAAAACATTTTCTGTTCTTTATAATTTAAAGAAAGTTATATTGGATGATAAGGCCTGCATCTGCATTAATCATTTCATGCTCTGTTCAAATTTTAGATTCAGATATAATTACTTGAAATTAAATCAACCCATGCCTTCAAAAATTTTAAAAATTCATTTAAAAATGAACCTCTTACACCTCATGTACAAGTAATTCTGGTTTTATTGTATTATAAAAAGTCCAAATATGATGATGTTCTTGAAGAAGTATAGACACAGACACAGATGCTTAATATTTGTTTGATTGTCCATGTGTTCGTTTATTACTGGAAAAGACTTTGCTAGATTATCTAATAGGATCTTTACTCTCTCATTCCAGTATTGAGAGGTTCACTCATGTACTGTAGACCTCGTCTAAAGGTAGCCCACATCCTGGATTGCCACAGTCACTCAAAAGAAATGTACGCTTTGAATTTCAATATATAATGTAATACAAATTTAGAACAAAACACAAACATACTAGAATACCCTAGAAACTATTTTGCACTACAGTATTATTATTTTTTTTAACTAAGAATAAAAATCTGTAGTGTATAATTTACCTAAGCAGTCAGGTGCTCATATCCTCAGTGCATATAAAACATGCATAAAAATTAGTTTATTCTGTTTATCCTTTTTTTCCAAAAAGGAGCACCTATTTTATTATAAACTCTAATGAAAATATGCAGACTTCAAGCCATCCAGTCATTTTTATTCCAGAAGGTCTCACAAGGCTGAGTGTCCCAGAAGAAAGCTCAAGCAGAGCTGAATTTCCTCCTACCCAGCTGATACCGAGTGGCTACAGGCTCATTGTTGGGCGCCATTGTGGAAGTTTGTCTTCTTGCTTTTCTATTCTTTCTTCTTCAGTGATGGTGTTCACAGCTCTTGCTTCTTAATTTTTCTAGGATAGTATCACACAGATTTAGCTGTAAACAGCTCACTAAAGAGTTTAACTATCTTGAATTTCCCAGAGATGTGCCACTTAATAAGAGAACATAAATCTTAAATCAAAGCAGAACTTTTCAAACATAATAACCCCCCGGGAACATCTTGAATCTTTGTGAAAAATGCACATTATTCAATCCTTCTTTTGAAGATTCTAATTCAGCAGATCTCAGGTGGGATTAAGAAACCCAGGTGACTTTGAAAAATAACCAAACTTGGAAAACACTGATCTAAAGAATGACTCTTTAATTGTAGATTTTAGGCATCAGTAATGGGTCAAAGGATTTTTCTGACAAGGCTATCATAAGGTTGTGGTGATGATTTTAAAATTGTTTACTACAGGGAATCAGGGAGCTAGACTAGTATGTTTTGCAATTTCAGAACAAAATAATTGTAGCTGATCACTTTTAAGATCTGGCTTTCAATTTCCTACTTCAGCCAGTTTTATAATTACCAAATAATAAATGATGGATCTTCCACAGAGAGTTAGTATTTTCTGTCCCTTAAAGTTGAATGTAGCTATGAACATTAAAACAATTTCTGTTTAAGATCTTCTTCCACATCAGTTAGAAACTTGCCTCTAGTGTTTAATACGACATTTAAAAAGGAATCTGCTGGAAGTCAGCATCATAATTTTAAAAATGGATAATGAGAATGGAAATAAAAATGATGATGATAGAAGCAAATTTAGTGTGATGGGGGACCGATATAGAATCTCTTGAGAAATAATGTTTCGGAAAGATTATTACTAGAGAATTTTGGTTACTTTTTTGTTCTGAGAGTTGGGACACTGGATTTAACATTTACATTACGTGAGCTGTAGGTGACAGAATTACATTCCCTTCGACATTCATCAAATATTAAATGAGTCTGACCTTGTGTGAGACCAAGGGAGATGTGAATCAAAAGACTATTGCACTTTGCATTGTTTTAAGAAATTAAAAAAAATAAATAGTAAAAAAATCTGAAAATGCCTGTCATTATTTCTTTTGCTTACATATTCCAAGTAATTTAGAATTAGAAAATATGTCACATTCAACTCTCCCACAAGGGAAATAGCCTAGTAAGACTGGGTGATTTTATTGTTCATTACTTTAGTTGTTTTATGAGCATAAACTTCATTAAAAGAGTGGGAATAAAATAACATTCAGATTGTTTGGTGTTTATGTAACTAACCACGTATCAACTCTGAACTTGCTGCCAATTTGTGAGCTTAGGCAAGTGACTTCACCTTTCTAGATTGGAGCTTCCTCATCTGTAAAATGAGAATTGGATTATACGATCTTTATTTATTCGTTTGTTTGTTTGTTTGTTTTTATTATGGTGACATTGGTTAACGAAATTCGATGTTTCAAGTGTACAGTTCAACAATAAATCATGTATATATTTGCATTGTATGTTCACTGCCCATAGTTAGATTTCTTTCTGTCACGACATATCTGACCCCTTTTATCCCAGCTACCTCCCTCCTTCCCCCTGCCCTCTGGTATCCACTAGTCTATTACACAATCTTTAGCATCCCTGTGGCCATGACATATGTGAAGGGGTGGCTCTACCTAACTTTTGGTACAGTCAGGATGGTCAGCAGTGAAGGTTATTTATAGAGATTGTACAAGGAAGTGTTAATGCATTATACACAAATGCACTACATTACCCAGCTCAGTCACTTTCTTCAAAAGCTTTATGATTATGAGTGGCAAACACTTTGTAGCACTTTACTTACATTAACTTATTTAATCCTTACAATAAAACTATGAAGTAGATATTATTAATATTATAGTTTCCATCTTATAGATGAGGGCTTTGAAGCACAGAGAGGTTAAATAATGAGCCCTGAGTCACAAAGCTAGTAACTGACAGAGCCAAGATTAGATCCTGACTGTCAGGTTCCAAAGAACTTGCATGCTTAACCACTAAGCTGTATCACTTCTCTGTGTGAATAACATATTTAGATCTCTTTGCTAAAGCTGCATTGTGAATGTGCTGAGGTTGGGACTGGCTGAGATATTGATGTGGAGTCAATAACTTTATTGAAAAGATAAACTGGGGTTGCTATTCTGATCTGGAGAAGCAAAAGTACAAAGTCTATTACAGAGAACCAAAATAACAGTACACCAGGCACAGCCACATTGCTGCCAAACAGCTGTGAGGGGCCCAGTCAAGGCAGTGAGTAGTGAAAAGTTGAATATTCAGTTCTGATAATGCCCTCAATTTCATAACCCTCCATAGGTCCTTAATAAACTGCTGCATTTATAAAACATACCAAGACCACCAAAAATGCTGTTACTCTAACTAATAAAACAAACATATAGTATGTCTATTGATAATTTATGCTTTAGTTTTTTTCAAAAGTTCAGGCTAAGTTAAATAACAGCATTGATAGTGGTCAGCCTAGTGTTGGTCTTACTTTAATGGAATTCTTTTCATGTTTAACTATCAAATGTATCTGATGTTAATTGCGTGTGTGAATGTGTGTGTGTGTTTAATACGAAAGGTATTTCTCTTCCTCTTTCCAACAATTTTTGTTAGGAATGATTATTGAATTTTACTATATGTTTTTTGGTAGTTATCAATATTGTCATATCTTTTTTCTTTACTCTATTACTTTAATATTTATATTTAATGAACATTTCTATTATTGAACCACACATACATTTCACAAGAGACCATATTGGACTATTTTTAAATATACACTAAGGATTATCATTACGACGTTGTAAATACAAAAAAAAAGTCTTAATTCTGCTAAACAAAATTGTGCTAACCTATAATACAGCAGAAACCACCGAAGCAATTTTAGAATCATCTGTAAAAGGAATATCAGTATATATCTCTTTCTTTTTTTGTCTGCTAAAGGTTCATTTCTTAGTAAATTATTTCCTAATCACTAACAATGTCTGGGTCCACAAAATAAAACACAGTGAAGCAGACTAACTCTATGAGAATTTTGCTTTTAAGAGATCTCAACTAATGGAATGTCAGCTTAGAATTTTCTCTCTGCATAGAAAGATTCACAATGTGAAAAGAGACAGCTCATCCATCATTTTTTAAGATGTTAGATTAAAGGGAAAAATTACATTTCCCCTCAGTTCAGAGGTAAGTATCTGTGTGAGATTAAGTCCCTTCTTAAATATCTCCGCTGCTCCTGAAATATAGATGAAAGAAATACTAAAGCAATTAGTTCTGGACAAGAATGAAATTCTTATATTTCTTTTTTTTTTTTTTTTAGTTGCCAGAGCCTGGACACGTTAGGCAACAGAGGGTGGGTACTTGCTTTCTTTATGAAGAATAAGTGAGTCTTGATGATTTAGAAGTTGAGAACTTCAGACCTTAAGAACTTCAGACCTGGATGTGAGATAGCCTGTATCTCCTTCCCCAAAATGAACAGCAGAGCATTCAGCTTAAAAATATGATTTTTAGGACTCAGAAGATCAATTCTGCCACTAACTAGCTATGCAACTTTAGGTAAGTCACCTAAATTCTCAAAGGCCTCAATTTCTTTATCCATAAAATGGGGATAATAATACAATCCCCCCAGGGAGAAGTAAATAATGTAAAGTACTTAGCTCAGTGCCTGGCACGTAGTAAAGTACTCAATAACTGTTAGCTAACTACAGATACATACCCACACATGCCTACATTATGAAATATTTTCAAAGCTTCGAGAAACAACCAGAAGTGCCTTGCTGAGTCCTCTGGTTCCAAGGATGAGTCCCTGAGACACAAAATAGACTGCAAAATCCATCTAATCCTGCTAATCCAGCCGCTTTGGGCCAAGCAGAGCTGTATCTGAAAGCCAGGGGAATGATTTTTGTTATAGAAATTGACCAAAGGGAATGTTGTTCCCAGAGAAGACCTTTACAGTACAAAGGTCTTCCTCATAGAAGGATCTGACTTCTTTATGGTTTAGAAACTAATTACAAATCCTTGCTATGAGAAAGAGCATACAACAAGAAAGAGAAAAATGATGCAAATGTTCTGCCCACACTAAAATTCAAATATTACTATATTTAAAATTAAGAATTAAGTATCGGTTAATTATTAGTTGAAAAAATTATTATCACTAAATTATTGCTAAAATTAAATATTGATAAAAAATTATTTAAAAATTAATTTCACTGAAATGTGACGGAATAGGAAGGCAGCCTGGTCTGTGATAAATACTATACTTGGGAGCAGTGGGCTGTGTTCTTGGCTTCACTTTCTGAATCTGTGGAATGCTGCAGAGATGCCCAGCTGTGAGACCTCAGGAGAGTCACCTACTTAGTTAGCCCTACTCTCAACCTCTGAGAACTGGGAGTATAAGCCCAAAAGCTCCCTGGCAGTTCTAGAATTCTCTGATTCTACATTATGGCAGGACAGGCTGTGTTACACCGCTCCAGATAGAATGTTCCATCTAAAGTTGTGCAAGCCAGCCCACCAGACTCTAGGACAGCCAGAGTGAGCCCTGAGGGGATCAGCCAGCTCTGAGCCCCACCCATCCATATACCCCTCTCCTTGGTTTGTTTATTTGTAATGGGAAGAAATAACCAAATTCCTTTCCAGGGCTCTTGTGAATCCTTACATTTTCACACTGATGGCCCGAAGCTCTTGCCCTTGAGGAAAAAAAAAAAAAATTGCAATTAGATTCCATTTGGTACTGCCAAATTAGACTAAAAATGAATATTAATAACTAGCCTCTGTGAATCTTTTTCTAATGGATGTACGATAGGGGTTAAAGTTTCTGACACATTTAGACTGAGTGCTAAGTCACGGGACCATCTGGCTCTATGACAGCTATGCAAAGGGTTGCTCCCCACCTGGGCACAGAGAACACATATTAACATCCTGCTGGGTGGCACATGCATAAATAGAGACTGTGACTGGTGCAAGGTCAAAAGCCAAAGAGATTTGAAAAACACTTGGACTGTGAGAACTGCAGAGTAAAATTTGTTTCTGGTGAAAATTATGTCTTTGAAGCAGCAAGAAAAGAAAAGCTAAATGGCTAAAGGAAGAAGGTGCATACAGTGGACATCAATAAAGAAAGAAAGCCTTTAATTTAGACTTACAAACATAACTATGCTGAAGGTTTAACTCTCCTTTCAAAAATCCATTCCCCTGCAGAATTGCTGGTAAGAGATGACTTTGAAAATGTGCCTAATACCTCATTGATCATGTTAACACTCCTGGTCACTAGCACCGATTTTTTTTCTGCCAGTTGGCCTTTTGAAAATGTCTGTTTGCCTGGAAAAATGTAGCCCTTGATATATATTCATCATACATTTGTGCTTCAGAGATATCTCACAATCCTAAGTTTGATTATTTTTCTATAATTAAATATAGATTCCTATGGCTCCTAGGTGTCTGGAATAAATCTGATAAAAATGAGCTTCTCACCCCCTGTACCAGGCTGAACGCAGAACTGTTTTGCATCACTTATTAGTAGGACAATCACTTGGATGGTGGACTACACTACCACACACTCAGGTCATGCATAGGAAGCCCCAACTCCCACTCCCTCCACTTGCTCACTAATTTAACAGGGAATGCAATCAGAGTCTGACTTTAATTCAGGTATTATCGAGAGAGGTGATGTGTTCACTGGAATTCAAAGATTCAAAGGGCCAGAGAACTAATTTCCTTCCATACTTCACAAAAGAGATTTTAATCTTTTTTGGATAGTTCTATATCATCGTGGAAAAAAAAAAAAGAGCAACTTCCTAGAATATTAGAAATGTGTCAGATGAGTATTTGACTTTTCAATATGTCAGAACCCATGAGGTAGGTGGGGGAATATGGCTTTCTGTCACAGTCTCTGCTTTTATACATACTGGGAACACAGGTTTCCAACAGCTTCTGGGCTGTGGTTCAGCTCACATGCCGCTCAGTGAAACAGCTACTATTTATATGATCAGCTGCTGATGCCAGGATTGTTTTCAGTGTTCCTCATACATTGTCTCATTTAATCTTTATAATACCTGTGCAAAAAAGGCATGAAAGAGTGCTCCCTATTTTATAAACAAAGAAAATGAGGCTTTGTTAGTCTAGGGCCAGCTAGAAACAGATGCCTACCTGGGATTAAAACTGCAAGGATTTTATTAAGAAGAAGCTTGTGTGAGAGGAAATAAGAAAGGAGCTGAGAGGTTGGGAGAGGCATCACACCATGCATCATGTCTTCCCCTGGGTGAAGGAGGGAGGGAGAAAGCATCTAGAACACTGTATGATCTAAGGGAGTTCCCCAACATCATCAAGAAGTTTCTGAGCTAAAAATGGTCAATCGGGGAGTTCCCTGAGCCAAGGTCATCAAGGTGTCCCTTGTCTCCCAGAGATAAGTCTGCCTTAGTAGTCGTGTGATAGATTTCGAAGCTGGGACCCAGATTCAATTACTCTCCCTGAGGTAGGTGGTCTGAGAGGCTCTTTCTCATAGCTGCCCAGTAGGTTTGGTCAGCTTAATTTGCTCTGGATCTCACAGCCAGAGGTCTAATCCCTACACATCCAGACATGTGTAATTAGAAGCCTACATGTGCCTCCCATTGGGCATAGGCCCCTTCCATGTTCTCAATCTCAGTTCAAACTTCCCAGCTTTCTAAAGCAAGCATCACCAAGCCATGGTGCCACAGTGGGCAGGAGAGAGTCTCTGTCAGAGGCAGTGTTTCCTACCTAGTACAATGTTCTCCCACTGCTATAATAATTTGTTATAAAACAAACAAAGTCACGGGGAGAATTGCTGCCAGAAGATAATGGTTTCCAGCTTTACAATTAAGCACTGACACTCAGCTTTGCCTCACCAGTCACGGTATATTGCTGCTTCCTGTCCCAGTGTTCTCACTCATGAGTGTTTTCTGTTAATCAACTTTATTATCTTATACAGCAGATCTTGACATTCATTTCCTTTTCAGTCTGGTGGTGAAGGTTCAGAGAACATGTTTATGTTTTTTAAGCTACCTGTTCTTTCTAGCCTGGCATTCATAAGGCCCACAAAGAAGCACAAATAGGTTTAAGTAAAGCACAAAAATCTCCCAAAGTTTATGTTGGTAAGAAATACTAGTCGTCAGTGGGATTCAGTCACAAACAATTTTTTAAGTGTATATAGAAGTGGAGACTTGTGAAAGTCTTCTTAATACCACGCTGAGATTATTCTCACCTGACCACTGGACTCAGGTTCAAGTTCATAAACCTTGCCTTGAATTGGACTTCCTGCAGGATGTGTTTCAAGATCTCTCAATTCAGACTTAATAGCATCTTTTGTCTCTGCAATCAGGTTTCAGATTTTTTATTAGAAAAGGGTAGCTTGTGTACCACCTAAATTTCACGGGTAGGCTTAGAATCGTTAAAACGGTAGTTACCCATAGAAGTGGGTACTTCCTCAGCAGCCCAGGGCATTAGAACTGTGCATTATCCCAAGCTCTGGATACTGCATACCTGTTCCCCTTGGAAGAAGGGACAGTGAGCTACAAGTACAGCTAGCATTTGAGATGTCTGTGTAAGAGGTAGGAGGATGAGTTTTGAGGTCTCAATTCCCTTGTCTGGAACCTGAGGGCAGTAAACTAAGTACTATCACAAACCTTCTAGTCTATGATTCTATGATAACCAGGAGGTAATAAGAATAGGTACCAGAAACCCATCATTCTTCCCCATTTCTCTGCATCAATCTCTTTGCCCCTAGTATCAAGCCATCCTTAGTGGCCAGCCCCTCCTCTACTAGTTTAGGGGCCAGCTCCTGTCATCTGCTGTCCCCAGGCCACAACCACCTCCTCCTCCTCTACCTCCTCATTGCCTCCGTTTTCGTCCATCATCACTCTGCTACCCTAGAAACCAAATATACCCCTAGCTTGCCCCCCAGAGATCCATTTTGTCACTGCCAGAGGAAAACAAAACAAGTTGGCAATATAATTAAATGCAAACAACCTTGAGAAAATTAACAGGTCATTTAAAATTTACACTAAATTTTAAAAGATAGAAAAGCCCTTCCTGAGCACAGAGGGGGAGGGAGAGGGAGAAGGAGAGTACATGTGGCAGGCTGAGTAGAGGGTGAGGAGGAGTTTGTGAGGGAGGAAAGGAATAATCACTCATTAAGCATCAAGTAATGCCAGGACGTATACTTTGAGTTTTGCTCTTTAATAAACTATTAGATTGTTCTTTTAGATTTCAAAAGCAATTTGTACATCTCACATAATGCAAACACAACCAGGTGTATAAAATAAAGTAAAATGTAATCATCACACGCATTCCTACTGCTCTCTTCTCCTAAGATCAGCAACCACAAAAGTTTCTCTTATGTATTAATTCGACAAATATTTATTGACTGGTGACTGTTATGACAAAGGTGGTTATTTTTAATTTATTTATTTTGCTCTGTGAACTAAACAGACAAAAATACCTGCTTACATTCTGGAGCTTACATTATAGTGGAAGAAGAGAAACCTTTTAAAACTAAATAAGTACAATAAATATTACATCAGAAATGATAAGAGCTATGGAGAAAAATAGAACAAGGAAGGGGATAGAAAAGGCTAAGACAGCGGTGTGTAACAAGTGAACAGTTTTAAATAATGCCATCAGGAAACACCTTCTTGAGAAAGTGGCACTTCAGTGAATACATGAAGCTGGTGAAGTGAGTGAATATACCTTTCTCTCATTTTCTCTGTGCTCATATAAATATTCCAAATGTAAACACATGCATATGGTCTGTCTTAATGCTTTTTACATAATGGGATTGTGTTATACACATTAGTTTGCAACTTGTGTTTTTGCCACGGAAAAGTATATCATTGACGTATCTCTGGATCAATAAATATAGATCTAGCTCATTCTTTTTAATAACTATATAATTTCCCATATTTTGTGTGTCCTTAATTTACACAAATGTTCCTTTATTAATAGAATTTAAGTTATTTGCAGTTTCTACATTCTCTTTTATTCTCTTTGAAAATACAGGCAACGTTGTAAAGTTTGCTAGGCTTTATTTGTTCAGACCAAAGTTTTAGATATTTTAAATATTCTATCTATTTTATTTAGGACAACTTAACTGAGCTAGATTTATTATTCCCTTTTCTAGAAGCAAAGAAGCAGAAGTTCAGAATAGTTAAGCTGGTTTGAACTTGGCCATTTAATTATTAAATAGAAAAACAAAGATTTAACCTTAAGACAGTGTGGGATCAAAAATATTACATTACTTTGCTGGAGGTTAAGATACTGGAGTAGGAAGAGCTTGAGCTCACTTCCTCCTACAAACACACCAAAACTGCAACCACATTTAGAACAACTATGGCTGAGAATGACCTGAAGAATAACAGAACAGATTTTCTACAGCTAAGCATGTAAAGAAAAAGTCACACCAAGATGGGCCACTCTTTTAAGACCAGGAGACATAGCCGATCTATCTAATATGCAGAAACAAACACAGAGAGTTAGGCAAAATAAGGTGATATAGAAATATGTTCCAAACAAAAGAAAAAGACAAACCCCAGAAAAAGAACTAAATGAATCAAAGATAAGTTATCTTCATTAATTCCGGAAATCAGAGTTAAACACACACATACGCACACGCACGCGCACGCACAAATACACTCACAAAGCTAGAGTATTCAAAATTGAGATATGGTCAATGACTGACTGCATATATAGCAGTGGTCCCATAAGATTATAATGAAAATTTCCTATCACCTAGTGATGTTGTAGCCATCATAACATCATAATGCAATGCATTACTCATGTGTTTATGATGATCCTGGTGTAAATAAATCTACTACACTGCCAGTCATATAAAAGTACAGCACATACGATTACGTACAATACACAATAGTTGATAATGATAATAAACAACTATGTTTTTGGTTTATGTATTTACTATGTTATACTTTGTATCATTATTTTAAAGCATACTCTTTCTAATTATAAAAAAAGGTTGCTGTAAAACAGTAAGCCTTGTTAGGTCAGCAACAGCCTCATACATCTTAGGTTTACTGCGTCTCTTGATTTCATTATTTTGCTTGTGCTTGATTTAATCTCATATTGTTTTATAAATTTAGTGTAGCCTAGTGTACAGTGTTTATAAAGTCTATAGTAGTGTGCAATAGTGTCCTAGGCCTTCACATTCCCTCACCACTCACTCATTGACTCCCCCAGAGCAACTTTCATTCATGGTAAATACCTTATACAAGTGTACCATTTTTATTTTTTATGTCATATTTTTACCGTACCTTTGCTATGTTTAGATATGTTTAGATATACAAATATCCACCATTGTATTGCAATTGTCTACAGTATTCAGTATAGGAACATGCTATAAAACTTTGTAGTCTAGAAGCAATAGGCTATACCATACAGCCTAGGTATGTAGTAGGCTGTACCACCTAAGTGTGTGTAAAGGCACTCTATTGATGTTTGCACAACAACAAAATCACCTAACAGTGCATTTCTCAGAACATATCCTTATCATTAAGTGGAACATGACTGTAGCCCAGCAAAAGATTACATTCCATATATATATAATAAAATAATAGACAGCTAAAGGAGAAATTTATAATAATCTTTACTTAATTCTTCATCTTTTGGTAGCAGAACAGTTAGCTTCAATTTTAACCAAAAAGCAAGTCATTTTAAGAAACTACTGTGGACTTCCAGCTTCCTGTTTACTTGCTCTGTAATAGATGGAAAGTATGAGTCTAAAAATCACCTTTCATTTGACTTCATCAAACTAATGAATTTCTCTAGTAAAGAGCTGGTGAATTTATTAAAATCTGGGGGAAAGAAGCCTTGATAGGAAGATGTAAGTGCAGAGTGACTACGCCTCTCAAACATACATACAATTTCCCCAGAGCATAAAGGAACCTGGAGGGTATACTCATCTGTAATTACAACACAGAAAATATCTAAACAAAGGATGTCTGTAAGTGGTTCATACCCTGAGATTTATCGTCCTAATCTATTCTGTTAGGTGGAGTCAGCAATGCGCACTTACTCTGCCACTGTCAGACCTGGAATCATTAGAGACAGAATCAAAATGCTAACTGAAGCAAGAAAAAAGAAATTAATGTCGAAGGTGGTTTCTAGGAGCTCCAGCTGTTGTTATCACTATCGTATAAGCAAGAAGCACCATGATGGCTGAATTTAGCCCATACACTGTGCCAAAAAACCAAGAGCCCAAATTTAACATTTTGCAGACATTTTATAACTAGAAAAGCAAAAGGAAGGAAAGAATTTGCTGAATAGCTTTGATCTTATGGTTTTTAACATTTGGAAAAATAAAATAATTCTATTTCTATAAAAGCTTTCTAGGTTTTCTAGAAAAAGCTTTCTAAAACTGCCATAGGCCTTGCTTGGAAAATGAGAAATAACCTCACCTTACTTTTTTTTTAGGGATTGAGTTTTTATATACTAACACTTCTCCCTATTATAAATCTGTAATTGTGGAGATGCCTGTTGTTCCAAAACTAATCATGCAGCTTGGTAACTACTTAAAGAACAAGTCTTGAGGGAATAGAGAGAATGAAATCAGAAGTAGATTTAATTTCATATGTGTTTACATGGAAATACTATTAGTTTAAAGAAAAACTTATGTCTTCATGACGGATAACATAACATAAAGGTTAGATCCTATGCCTCCCAGTTGCCTCAATATCCTAATTAATCTCATGAAACTCAATTTAGATGTTGCCAGAATTTTTCAACTTGCTTCAAGAAAATATTCGTAACGAAGAAGTTTCCTCTTTACTTAGGCTCATCAAAAAGCACTTTAAGATCTACATATGGAAGTTTTTCTATTTACCACATCATGTAATAGATTTCTCTATTGCAAATAAAGTTATATCTGCTTCTTCGTTCTTCTTGTGTAGTTATAGACTGGTCCAACTACTGATTAAAAGTATGAGATGCCTATATAGTCTCTTTAGGTAGTTCCAACAGTTCGCTCGTTGGTATTTTTACATATTCATGAACTTTGGTCAATGTAGGTAACACTAACTGATGTTAATACAAAAAGTGGGGCCCAAAAAAACTCCATTCAGCTTTAGAGTAGAAAAATTGCATGATGTTAACTACCTGTCTTTCAGAATGTCAAAGACATCCTAAATCTATAGTTCGGAGTCTTTGGTGCATCAGAATCAATAGGGAAATTATCAAAACTATAAATATTAGTAACCCATAAATGCTGATTCAGACTTAGGGTGGGGCCAGGATACCAATATTTGTCAAGCTTCCTAGGTGATTCTGATACACTAATAAAAATTGAGAAACACTATTCTAATTGATAGGAAGTTATTTCTGTTATTACTTTCTTTCCAGGAAATAAAGAGTACTCTTAAAATTGTAGTACTTTTTCCTCAGGATTTGAGGATTTTCAGGACAAATTATTGCTTTTAAAAACAAAACTTTTACCACAAAAAAATTTGAAAAAAGAATCTATGTAATTTCAGTGTTTCCATTTTCACCCCATAATGCACAAAGTACTATATGTATTTTTTGCAAAAGGCTTTTTTTTCTTTTCTACCCGTCACATAATTTAAAAATAGTTAGGAATATCAGGGAGAAAATAAAGAGCAAACACACACACATAAAATTATACATTTAATTGAAATAACAATCAAAGGGAAAAAATTTGTCCTTCCTATGGTTTATTCTCCTCCCAAGTAGCAAGAGTTACATTACAAGTGGGAGGAAAACAGATTTGGACCGGCCTATAGATCAATGGTGTTTTGGTCCAGAGGGATGGAGTCCCAGGGCCTCTTCTTAGGAAAAGAATGTCTCTGTCCTCATTCCTGGCAAAGCTCTTTTTGCCTTCCAGTTCAATGCTGAGTTGTTCAGAAAAGTTATTTGTGCTAATAGTCTAACCTTTCTACAGTTTCCTTTAAACTTTTGTAGAAGTGGGTACCTCTCTAAATGTTTATTAGGATCTAATTTCATAACATATACTACACAAGCATTCTATTCTGTTTAATTCAGTCACCTCTGAGTTTATAGGTTAGTTAATTAGGACAGCAGGAACTTATTAAGGTATTAATAATTGAGATTGGTCATACCCAAAGATTTCCAACTGTGTTCTGGGTTGCATACACAACTTATTCTTCAATAAGAACCAGTTTCCTCTCCTTGAAAAAACATCTCCTGGTGGCATTGATCGTTTTTTACTTCTTAGCAAAAGCTTTGATTTTTTTTTTAAAATAACATGCAAGAAGAGTATAGTTGTTAATCCATAAATTTAAAAGGCATTTCTCATGAGAACATATAAGAGCTCTGAAAATTGTATGCAACTAAAATAGGAAAGAAAAAAAGCAAGTTCTTGATTTCTCTTCAGTAGTATTACAGTACACACATTAGAATGGGTGACTTTTTATATTTAAACTGGCAATCCTGGGGATTCAAGCAAAACCTGTGAAATATTGTCTTTCAGCCGTGATATCTCTTTATTAGAATCTGAACAATGACTTGCCTTTTCACTTGCTAGCGTGGAGCTCTTTTCTTCTGAGGAACTCCATGAGCTTTTACATCTTTATTTCATTCATTAAGCTATTGATAGTTTGCTTATTTGTTTGGGTAAAATATACATAACATTAATTTTACCATTTTAACCATTTTAAGTATACAGTACAGTGGCATTAAGAATATTCACGTTGTTGTGTAAGCATCACCACCATCCATCTCTAGAACTTTTTTCATTTCCCCAAACTAAAACTCTATCCATTAAACAATAATTCCCATTCTCTCCTCCCGGCAGCCCCTGACAACCATCACTTTCTACTTTCTGTCTCTATGAATTTGACTATGGTATATACCTTATATACAATATTTTACTTTAGTGTCTGACTTCTACTTAGCATAATGCCTTCAAAGTTCATCCATGTTGCAGTATATGAGAATTTCACTCCTTTATACGGTTAAATAATATTCCATGGTATTATATATTTATATACCTATAACATATTATATATATTATATATACATATACACTACATTTTATTTATCCATTTATCCATCAGTGAACATTTAAGTTATTTCTACATTTTAGCTATCGTGAATAACGCTGCTAGGAATATTGATGTACAAATATCTATTTGGGTCTCTACTTTCAATTGTGTTGGGTATATACCTAAAAGTAGAATTGCTGGATCTTACAACAATTTTATGTTTAATTTTTCTAGGAACCATCATAGTTTTCAACAGCAGCAGTGCCATTTTCTATTCCCACCAGCAACGCAATGTGGGAAAATGTTTAAATTTTTCCACATCTTCACCAACATTTGTTATTTTCCGTTTCGTTTTGAAAATAGCCATCCTGATCAGTATGAAATGGTATCTCAATGTAGTTTTGATTTGCATTTCCCTGATGATTAGTAATGTTACACACTTTTTCATGTGCTTATTGGCCATCCATAGATCTTTGGAGAAATATTTATTCAGTCCTTTACCCATTTTTTAGTTGCATTGTTTATTCTTTTTTGTTGTTGAGTTGTAACTTTCTATATTCTTAATATTAATCCCTATATCAGATATATGACTTGCATATATTTTCTCCCATTCTGTGGGTTGCCTTTTCATTCTGTTATTATTGTTCTTTGATGCACAAGATTTTCAATTGTAATTAAGTCCAACTTCTATTTTTACCTTTGATTGCCTATACATTTAATATCATGTCCAAGAAATTATTGCCAAATCCAAGGTCATGAAGATTTTCCCCTATGTTTTCTCCTAAGAGTTTTATAGTTTTAGCTTCTACGTTTAGATCTTTAATCCATTTTGAGTTAATTGTTGTATATTTTGTAAGTTAAGGGCCCAACTTCATTCTTCCTCCACACCTTTGTCAAAAGTCACTTGACCATACCTGTGAGAGTTTATTTCTGAGTTCTCTATTTTAGTCCATTGATCTATATGTCTATCCTTATGCCAGTAACATGATGTTTTGATTACTGTAGCTTTGTAGTAAGTTTTGAAATCAAGAAATGTGGGACTTTCAATTTTGTTCTTCTTTTTCAAGATTGTTTTAGCAATTTGGAATCTTTTGAGATTCCGTATGAATTGTGGGATGGATTTTTTTCTATATTTGCAAAAATAAAGTCATTGGGATTTTGATAGAGATAGCCTTGAATCTATAGATGACTTTAGGTGTTATCAATATCTTAATAATATGTCTTCCAATTCATAAATAAGGGATATCTTTCTATTTATTTGTGACTCCCTTTTTTTATTCAGGTAAAATGAGTAATTCATTAGCCACTGAAAAGTATCGCTCATGTTGAAGCTCTTGCTTCAAGAAACACAGGACCTATAGCACTAGATAAAAGTTTGGTAAATACAGATGAATGAATGAGTGAATGAATGAATGAATGAATAAGTAAAGACTAGTATGTTGATGAACAGCAGAATTACATTTCCTTCACATAACCCACAAATAGATTTAACTAATCTCTCTGTTTTATCATTTTCCTTCACCTCCAAATGTATCATAACTGCTGTGACGCAATTTCAGTGTGCGAATGAGACTGTGAAGGAAGGTGATGATTTACAACCACGGGTCTTTTCTTGTAAAACTGCAGGTTTGCTCTACCCACACTTTAGTTCAGCAAATAGCCCAAAGGATATGCTAACACAGCCGTGGAGATACACACGCACAAACACGCACACTCACACACACATACATTTCAAATCATATATACACATATATATATATATGATATATAGTTAGATAGATCTATAAATCTATACCCATATTTATATCTACATAAATAATTCTTGCCCTTTCCAAGCTTACAGTCTAAACTGAGAGCAAGGGAAATAAGTTAAGCATACATGTAGAGGTTTGTATTTAAACATTAATATTCAACAATAACAACTCAAAACAACACAGTGATATTCACAAGCCAATTCTCACTCTTCTTTCCCCTCCTTTATCTCTACTACTCGTGCTTTATTTGGCTTTATCTCTGGTAAATCTTCCTTCAAACAATGTCTGTGGTAGTTTTAATTTTTTACTTTGAAAATCTAACAAAAGGCTATATTTGGTTTCGTACTTTGTTTTTTGTTTATTTATTTGTTTTTCTGAGAGCTAATATTCTGGCAGCCTTAGGATTTGTATCAGCTATTTTGTTGTTGCTGTTCTCTAGATTGGAAGTGAAAATATACCGTGTAAAGATACATAATATAGTGATCCTGAATTTTACAATAATTGAGTTTAGGCGCCTTTTATAGATTTTTATCTCTAATATACATATAACCTAAGTTATTAAATTTTTAAAATAAAACTACTTCTAGACGATCCTTATCACATGTCAAATGGTTCCTTTTATATAGAGAGGCCGATGGTTGAGCCGCCTTTGATAGAAATGCTGCCAACTGCACATGTTTGCTGTGGATGGACGCAGCTCATGAATAGCTTACCAATGCTCATAATTGGACACTTGGAATTGAGTAAATTCAATTACTTTTTTATAGTTCATGATATTTTAAAATCATTTTGATCCCGAAAGTTCAAAAACCATATAAAACCAAAGCATGTATCTTTTTTAAAACCTAGCAATCTGTTATTTAATTGACTTGTTGTGATTTCTTATATGAAATAACAATTAAGATGATTTGAGAGTTATCTGTGGTATGTCACAATGTTTTCTAACATTTAATGAACATGACTTTACAAGTATTGTAGGACATGGTATGGTTTTTAACTTTACTTTTTCTTTGCTTATGTAATTAAAGTATAATGTTGCTGCACAATTTAACAATGTTCCTTCCCTCCTCTGAATACCCAAATGACTAAATTCTTTAGCACAATGGACACTTGATCTAGCAAAGCCTGCCTAGAAACCAAATTCTCATGAAACTGTACACAAGCCAATATGTATTTTAGATGCAATCTGGATACCAGAGCTGGCTTTTCTACTAGGTTAAAGTCACCTCTCCCAAGCTCAAAATCATAGGTCAGCCTTCAGGAACGTGCCCTTAAACACCCAGACCACCAGGAAAGGGAAGCTCAGAGTCATGTAACAGTAAATACTCAAATTCTCTAAATCAGCCCACTGTAAGAAGCATGACAATAGGGTCTGTGTCTAAACTGCTTTAGCTAAACATAAGATTTAATATAGTTCCTTGAGCCTGGTAAACACTAAAGTCATGATATGATGGAGTTCTTTCCTTTTATCCTTTAACAAAATGCAATCCATCAAATGTTCAGTGACTATCTACAACATGTCAGGCAGATGCTGAGCACCAAGATAAGATGGATGACATAGAATCTGCCATCAAAGGGATCACGATTTAGTGTAAGAGACAGGTACATAAATAAACTACAAATATGTGTTATATGTGCTAAGAGAAAGAGGTATAAAGTGCTATAGTTACCCAGCTAAGATAGCAACAGATTCTATCACATCATCATCGCTACCACCATCACTATTTATACACTATATTTAGAAATAAAAATTTTCTGAAGATTTATAAAATTAGAATGTAACTTTTTAGTTTTTCCAATAATTATATGAAAGTCTGCATGCAGGTTTGAATACACCAGTGTGTATACTATTTTATATGGCACTGAACACTCTCTCATGTATCTCTTGACTAATGATATTTGTGGGTGATATGGTTATGACAGCTGTTAGTTAATTAGGTAACTAGAACACCATCTGATACTCTAGTTTTATGATGGAAAATGTCATATACTCTAAAATGCACCATTTCACAGAATATTCACCCTGACAAACTCAAAATTATGATTATTCTTCATTACAGGTTTTACCTATGAGAGTAGTACATGAAATAGTCACTGATCATCTCCAGATAGCACATTTTTAGCAACTGAAGTTTAAACTACAAATAATTGCCTTGGAGGAATTTTTATTTCACTTTGACTCAATAGTTTTTCAGAGTACAATTTTGAATTCCTCGTTATTGCACCTTTCTTTCAAGTCAACTCTCTACCTCCCAATAACAACCTGCTGCTGCAGCTCCAACTGGTAGAATCTGATTAGGGATCCTTTCAAAACCTGTCATTATCTCTTGGGATTAGCTTGGAAGCTTTTACAATGGGGTAAAATAATATTTCGACTCTTTATCTGTCACCTTCCATTACTGTGGTTCTAACTACTGTAGAAAATGACATTTCTCAATTTGATCAGGGAAGAGAGAATATGAAACTAGAGTCAGATTAGGAGTCCTGTAAGCAGATTTAAAGCATCACTGGTGAGTGGTAAGATGGTTAGCATTTATCAAAGAGCAAATTTGTGCCAAGCACGGTAGACAGGTATGTATATAGCATACATCATGTTAAAAAATCTCGTGAGGTTAGAATTTTGTCTATATTTTAATAAAAGATAAAAAATTGAATCTCAGAAAGTTATTAAATGGCAAATACAGGATTCAAACCCAATGGGAGTATTGAATAAATGGCAAGTTCAAAACTGAGGGACATAGGCTGTGACAACATTAGAGGTACGGGTCCAAACATGGAGAGCACAATATTAAAGTAAGAAATTATTCAAGTAGATAGAAACTAAGAATGTAAGGCATACAATTGTCACAGTTCTCTACCTAGCTCTCTGACTCTTCTTTAAAATAGGATTTGTGAAGTTCGCAAATTAAAGAAGTCAGGAGTAGAGATAAGAAGCAACAAAGATAGTTCAATATTCTAATGGATTGGGAATGGGGTATTACTCTTGCATAATCTAGAAGTTATTTATTTAAAAAGAAGCTGCCATTAACTGGAGACTATTATGAAAGCACCTATAGATGGCTGTTGTTAATGCCTCAGTGGGTAACCAAAATGACATTCCAAATGTGTAAAAAATGGTCATGCACACCAAGATTTTATAGAAATGGAGTGACCTTGATACACTGGATTGAGAACAAAAGTTCGAGTTCTTTGTTAATAAGCTGCATTATAGACTTACTAGTGACCTTAAAAAATCATTCAGTCCTCAAATATCGTGTCCTTTTCTATACAACAGAATGATTTTTTCTGCTAAGAAGTTGATTTTTTTAAATCAACTGTTTTACAATGTGTGAATGTGGAAGGAAACTTTCAGCGTAAGACTTTTTATCAGTTCAATGGCTAGTAAAAAATATATTGTGATCTTTAATCTTATGTCTTAACTTGGCTAAATTAGGGAGAATAGTTGCTTAGTCAAACACTAGTCCAAATGTTGCTATAAAAGTATGTTTCAGATGTGATTAACATAATAAAATGTTTTAAGAAAGGCAGAATACCCTCCATAATGTGGGTAGGCCTCATCCAGCAACTTAAAAGCCTTAAGAGCAAAGACCCAGGTTTCCTGAAGAAGAAGGAATTCTGCTTCCAGACTGCCTGAGTTTCCAGCCTTTGGATTCAAGACTGCAACATCAACTTTTACTTCCATTTTCAGCCTACAAGATTGCCCGATGGATTTGAGACTTGGCAACAGCCATGATCATTTAAGCCAATTCCTTAGAATCAATCCCTCTCTCTCTCATATTAATTAATATTATATATATATAAGTCTACTTCTATATATATGTAATAAGGTATATATGACATTACTCCTCATATTTTGAGTTCTTTGTCGAAGATATTTTTAACCCACATATTCTGTAAATGTTAATACCTATCCCCCAATTTTATTAAGTGCTCTACACATAATATTTATTTATTTTAGTGATTAGCAATTATTAGAAATATACCTAGTTCAAAAAAAGTAAAAAATATGTAGATCAATTAAACATCAATATTTATACATCTATGAATTAATTTAATTTGAAATTTACAGAAACTCATTGAAATAGCAATTGCTTTATCAATTGAAGTAAGAAAGAAGTATTATGTACGAGAAGATAATATGTAAATAATGAATAAATTTTCTTTTTGGCAAGTAAAATATTCCATAAAGTTTTGAAATAAAAAGCAATTTCCATTTTTTATTAAATGATGCCTCATACCTAGCTGAAGATTTATATTACTGACATCTTAAATAACCAGCAAGTCTTTTCTTCATTCAAATATTTGCATCGACTTGATCGACTTTACTTTCAGCTCAATTCTTTTATTTGACATATAAAGAGAAAACATCTTTTTGTTTGATTTAAACAAGAATTGATTTATTTTTCTTTAATTCTTTAAAATTGAAAAACCGAAATGAGCTTTATTTGGATTCGAATTATTCATTAATTCACACATTCATTCATTCATTTTAAAATTTAACAATAAGAATCTACTTACTAGAATTGCATCTAGAGGCTATTAAACTCCGAGTGAGATCCCAAATTCTAAGCCTTAGTCACTACCCTGCAGGTGCTCTCATCTCCTTGAGGAGACATGGCACACATGCAGTCCACTGACTAAGGAAGCTGCATCAAATTAAATGTCATGAAAAGAAGTAGTAATAGTAAGTGTTACAGTAATTCAGAGGAGAAATTTATGCATAATTTCGTGTGAGAAAGAGAAAAGTATGTCTATGCCCCCAGGAGCTGCCTGGAACTATCAGTTAGACTTCGGTGCTGTTACAGTTGTCTTCTCACTCACAGTTATGCTTTGGTGTTGCCCTGCTAAACAGAAGTAATTTCACAGAACACGAATGTCAGACAAGGCCACCCCATGGTTGTGATAGATCAAGACAGCCAAGACCACTTTGTAAGCATGTCTGAACAGAGGCGAAACAGGAACATCATCCAGGCCACAAAGATGACCGAGCATTCCCCCGTCCTGGCCAATATGAGTGACTACTGCTTCTCCCTGCCAGCTTTTTCTTTTTATTATTGAAGACGATGGATTCTTTGTCCTGTAAAGCTTGCCATTCTAATTACCCTATAAAGAGTGACTGTTGCTGCTTTACCGCTTACAACACTACCCTTGATCTTCTTTGCCCTCCTCCTGGATAAGATTTATTAAGATAATCACAGCCCAAATCCTGTACGTCTTTTGTAACACCTTCGCCCAGACACTCCATCATTTCTCTTACTGCCGTAGTAAGTAAACCAAACTGTGAGCTAACAATAATTAACTTAATAATGAATGTAACACTTTATGGATGTGTTATGGTGGTCTTTGGCTGGAGAACATTGGAAGTTAAACTCAAAGAAGGTGAGGAATTGTGAGACTGAACCTAACAGACCTTAAACATGTGCTATGAAGGTCAAACAGGACTGACAAAATATATTATCAACAATTTGGAAAACATAAATCGTACACCAAGGACAGTACATTTCTGAACGGCAGATGGGAGAGTTTTGGAAAAGGTAAAACTTCTACTCCTGAGACTGGAAGCTTCAAACAGAAAGTGTCACAGGTCATAGGAGTGCCATAGATAGAAGCCCAGGATGGACAAGAGCTTCTGAAACTCCTGAAAGTACTAAAGGAAGAAGTTTCTAGAAGCAAGTAATATCGTTAATTTATCAATGATAAGGAAAACTGATGTTTGGAACACTTGGGAACTATCTTATGAGTTTATATTAAAGAGATGAATGACAAGCGATGGGGCGAGGCTATTATGAGAATAAAAGCATGGAAGAAGCAGTTGCCCAAATAAACAGCTGTGATGGTTAATTTTATGTGTCAATTTGACCTGGCCACAGGGTGCCCAGATTAAACATTATCTCTGGGTGTGTCTGTGAGGGTGTTCTCAGATGAGATTAGCATTTGAATTTATGGATTCTGTAAAGCAGATTGCCCTTCCCAATGTGTGTGAGAATCATCTAATTCATTGCGGGCCTGCCCAGAACAAAAAGGCAGGGGAAAGGAGGGTTTGTTCCCTGCCTGGCCTGCCTTACTGAGCTGGGACATCGGTCTTCTCCTGCCCTCAGACTGAGATTTACGCCATCAGCTCCCCTGATTATAATTGTTGTATATATTGAGTGTATATATAGTTATTATACATATCAACAGTTTATTCATTTTTATTGTTGAATAATATTCCATTGGTATGGATACACCAAGGTTTGTTTAATCGTTCACTCATTGAAAAATATCTGGGCTATTTCCAGTTTCTAGCTAATATGAATAAAGTTGCTATAAACATTAATGCACAGGTTTTTGTATAAACATAAATCATCATTTCTCTGGGATAAATGCCCAGGAATGCAATTTCTGGGTTGGGAGATAGTTGCTTGTTTAGCTTTTTACGAAACTGTTTAACTGTTTTCCACAGTGATTGTACCATTTTACATTCCCAGCAACGTATATGAGTGGTCCAATTTCTCTAAATCCTCACCAACATTTGATGTTATTGCTATTTTTTATTTTAGCCACTCTGATGGGTGTGTAGTGCTATCACATTATGTTTATACTTTGCGTTTTCCTCATGACTAATTCTGTTAACATATTTTCATGCTTAAGTATAAGTGTCTTAAGAAACGTATAGTTGCAAACCTTAAGTTTTATAAAGCAGAGGTCTCCAACCCCTGTTAGTAACCAGGCTGCAGAGCAGGAGGTGAGCAAGTGAAACTTCACCTATATTTGCAGCCGCTCCCCAGGGCTAGCATCATCGCCTCAGCTCCACCTCAGATCATCAGGCATCAGATTCTCATAGGAGCACCGGTCCCCAGTGCCAAAATTGTTGAATCCATGGAGTTCAATAAGTTGTTGCTGGAGCTGTAAATGAAATCTTGAAGAGGGCATAAGAGGCTCTAGGTGAGAAAATGAAGCATCAAGAAGTTGAATAATTTGCCAATACATCTGCCTAGTGATGAAGTTAATAAATCTCAGTTTTTGTGTCTCAAGAACAATGTTCTTTCCTTATGCCAGCTCTTACTCCCCATGTGCATTAAATCCAAAGGATCATTGACTATTTTCAACTTCTCGACTCTCAGCAGCATCCCATGTGGTCAACCATGCACATCTGCTTGAAATACCCTCATCCCTTGGCCTTCATGGCACTGTTGTCCCTAGGTTTTTCTATTACCTCTCTGGCTACTTCTTATTTGTCTCTTTTATAGACATATATTCTTTTCCACTAATGATTCTTAAGGTGTGGTCCTCAGTCTCCTTCTCTTCCTTTTTCATAACCTCTTCTTGAGTGCTCTTATCTATGCCATGGCTTTGAGTTCTTTCTACAGACAGATAACATCTCCAGCCAGACTCCCTACCGAAATATCTAACTCGCTTTTTGACATCTCCATTAGCCTGTCTCAAAGGCCCCTTAAACCTAATATATCCAAAACCTAACTCATTTTCTTCTCCCCAAGTCTAACTCTCTTCCAATGCTTCTGAGCAGAAAATGGAATCATCATCTGTGTTGCACTTGGGAAGAGAAGCCATCCTAGGATTCCAAGAAGCGGGAGGGAAATATCATATTTAGATTTCAAAAAAGATCATTCCAGCCTAAGTGTGGCCAAAGAACTCTCTGCTTCATTCAAGTGTCTTCAGTTTTAGAGAGATCTTCCTTGACCACTCTTGTCACACTCCATTCCCTTACTAGTCTTAATTTTTCTGCATTGCACTTATCTATCATATTACCCTTGGTTTTCTGCATATTGTATGTCTCAGTCCCTAGAATGAAAATTTCAGGAGCACAAAATTTTTTTTTCTTTTTTACCTCTGGATAGCCCCAGAGCCTAGAATACTGCCTGGTACTTACTAGGTGCTCAACAAATACTTATTTCATGAAATAAATGAATAACTCTTAAAGCCACTTAGAAATATGATTAATAAAACCTTGCTTCTATAAGAGTATATAACCAATCTTTCAGTTATTATATATTTGTTGTATCTGAGACTATTAAGGAGGTAAAACCTCTTTTCTCAAAAGGTCACCTGGAGCTGACACAAATTCAAAACTGGCCCTCAACAGACACAGCATGTGTTCTGATTCTCTACCTGGTTCGTTTGGGAGATTTAAAATGCAGACTAATTAAGACAAATGTAAGAGATTAAAAGTCAATATATTTTAGAAAGATTAGATGACCTAAGGCCTGGTTACAGATGATATTAACAAAGAAAAGGATTTTACATGGCAGGAAAATCACTAATGATGTGAGCCATTCTTACAAAAGGCACAGCTATAAGAAGCAAGCTAGATGACTACTACATTGAATGTTCTTCAGTATATATGATTCTCAAATATAATTATGGTACTGATTTTTAGAATGATTTATAATTGTGACCCATCTTATTGGCTATTGTTATTGCCTTTTAAATAATTACTTAACTAGGCTAATAATTATTTTGTGCAAGATCTGTAGTAAAAAAGTTTGATTTACTTTCATTTATCATTTACTTCTTTGTGTTTTCTATATTACAAAACCACCTCCAAGAGAATTATTGGGTAATAATTATTTGGGTCTTATATGTAACCTCGTATTAATATTGGGAAGGTAATATTCTGTTTCCACCTAGCTGTAAAAACCCTCCGTCATTAATCTGCATGATAAATTTAGCCCACATTGTGACTGGCCAGTCAGGAAATTGTTTATATAAATTCCATGGTCTCTTGCCTGAAGAAAGAAACCAAACTGATTATCTGTGTATTGTACTATATTGCATTGGGGAGAAAAGTCAACTAAAAATATATAGGCTATTAAAGTCTGGGTTTACTTGCAATTGATGGTTTCTAATGTTGATAATATTAATAGAATAGATATGTCTAAGTCATTGTACCACACTTAGGATAAAATCTAAAAGCTTTCCCCTACAAACCAATGTCTTACAAAATGTAGTCTTTGGATCATCTGCCTCAGAATTAGCAGGAGTGCTAAATCATAATCTCTGAAGATGTGACCCGCACATTTTCATTTTGATCACCCTGTCCCACTAGGTAATTAATTACGTACAGTAAAAACCATGTTAAATGATGTACTTTAAATACCACAATGATATGCCAGTGTAGCAGAGATGGGAAGTTATGTTCTAATGAAAAGAGAGTAAAGATGAGCTTAAAAAACGTCATTAACATCATCATCATTTCTTCTTTCCTCATGAAAATCTTTGATTATGTCCCTGCCCTTAGATCTAACAAAGACAGAATGGAGGTCAAGAGGCAGGGAGAAGATAAGAAATGGTCAATTTATAGATCTCTGATGTAGGACAATGCCCCAGCCAAGTTGCAAATGTACCATAAAGTAGAAGACAGCATAATATGGTGGTTACAAGTCTTTGTAGTCATAATGGTTTGAATTAAAATCCTGATTGTCAGTTGTTAACCTTTTAACTTTCTGTTTTACACTTTCTAACTCATTTTCCATATAGAAGTCAGATTTATCCTTTTTAAATATAAATAGAATAATATCGCTATCTCTGCTTACACAATGTTGATGTTTTCTCATTTCCACCAGAATAAAAGCTAATCTCTTTCCTCTGTGTGACAAGACCTACTGCATGATCTGGTTCATATTTATTTCTACAGTCTCACTCAAATCCTTTTCTCCCATAGCTCATTATCTTCAATTCTAACCTATTTTTTATTATGCCAAAATGCCAAGCTCTTTCCTCTCTTAGAACATTTACATGTCCTATTTCATCTGTCGGAAATGCTCTGCCCTAATTTTTTTGTGTGTAGATTTTGTCTTTTTATCCACTTTGTCTCAGCCTAAACATAGCCATAGACAAGTCTTCGTTTATCACACAATGTAAATAGATACCACCTTCCCAAAGAAAATGTATTTGTAATGAAATATAAAGTGGTCAGCTCTGGCATCAGAGTGCCCGCACTTAGAACATACTAAGTTATAAGTATTGCTATTATTGCTATTATGACCAATGCTTCATAATATATCCTCAACCTGAATTTACATACTATTTTTGTATTTAAATTATATTTACGTACATATATTTATTTACTTTTTATCTTTTAGTGTAAGCTTCCTTGACTATAATAAGCTCCATAAGGGAACACTCTGGGTCAGTTTTTATTCACCGCTCTAAGTTCCGTTCCTGGCCAAAAACCTGTTGGAGGCTCTCAAAATATTTGTCAAAGGAAGGTAGAAAGGAATGGAGAGGAGACTTAAGTGGTAGCTTTTGTTATTGGTATTATTTTGGCACTTTCCATATTGTCATATTTAATTGGGCTTGACGTTCTACCTACACTTATACAGGCTTCTTAAAGAGAGAGATAGTGCCTTAATCATCTGAGACTCCCAGGATCTTGGGCAGATAGGTACAGATAGGGCAGTGTCCATTGGATGAATTGCTCAAAGAATAATAGAAGCAAGAAGGTCACAGCCAGCAAGAAGGGGTTATTCTTAACCCACATGTAAAACATAATTATGTTTTCTATAAGTAAAATCAGACAACTAGAAAAATGAGGAGGTAAAAGGGAGCATGCAAAAGAATAGATACCAATAAATTCTTCAGTATTTTGAATCAGAAAAGGCTCAACAGTTAGCAAGTATGAACAAGAGCTACAAATAAATTTTATTAGATTATGTAAAAATGCAAGTGATGTAATTTTTTATCATCAAGGGATTTTGATATTAACAGTATTACTATTACCAGAAAGTTTAAAACAATAAGAACAGGTTATTTTTAATAACCCATTCTCACTACTATTTTTTGCTCTTAGTTAAATTATCATCAGTTAAATGATAAGATCAAAATTTTACAGTTTTCAGGCCAGGGGAGGGAGGGAGCAATTGGAGGATGAAAAACAACAACAACAACAACAACAACTTTGCAGCTTTCTGTTCTTCAATTTCTATTTTGAATGTTTGCTGAACCTGAGTGCTTCCCTCATCCATCCTCTCCCTGCTTCACCGCTATTAACCCAGTCAGGTCTCCTTAGCTTCCCTTAGCTTTGGGGTTTTCCTCTTGTTGCTGGTCTCCCCATCCTCTTTAATTGGTAGAGCCCTCTTCCAATCTATCCCATCTTATTACCACTAGGCCCCACACACTTTGATTTTGGCACTTTCCTGTTCAACATCCTTGGTAACTGCAAATTACACATCAAATAAGTGCAAACAGTGTAGCATACTATTGGTTTGAACCTAACTTTCCTAGTCTATTCCCTGTCACAACATACTAACAGCCTACTAGCCTACTTGACTTTCTACTACAGAGCTTATTGCTTTTAGTGCTTTGTATTATTATTATTATTATTATTATTATTATTATTATTATTTTGCCTGAAATTTTTGTCTTCGCAAAGTCTGGCTGTCAAAATGTACTTTTCACTGTAGCTTAACCAGATTCCTTCAGTCAGAATAAATCTTCCCCTTCTATGTTTCTGTAGTATTTAGAGCCCTCACAATCTACCATATAATAAATGTAGTTTTGTATAGATCCCTTACTTGATTATAACCCAGGCAGGAACCATATATTATTTAGCTTGGAATAATTCACAGTGCTGAGTAAAGTGCCCTGCACATAATTATCAATCTATTGATCAACAAGTTCTATTTAAGCTCTAGTAATTCAGTTCAATGTAATCACCTAAATATGCTTTTAGAGTCCACATTCCAAAAGTTACAAAATATTGGGCTATGGATACTATAATTTCAAAGTTGAGATAGGACATTTTCCTCATGATTCAGATCATATCACTGAAATAGGATAGTGTCTTGGGAATGGAAAAAATAAATGTTTTAATATTTCATTTATTCATTAAATTCTTATTGAGTAACTATGATGTGCTAGGGACAGGAGATAAAATGGGAAATACAAATGAAAATAGTCTCTGCCCTCAGAAGTCTGTAGTCTAAAAGAAAAAAAAGCATTAATCACAGAATTAAATCAAATAACCTGATATGTAAATATACAAATGTGGAAAGTTTTACAAATTGAGGTACCTGGTATTATGAATAGATTCATTCAGAGCAGGAAGTGAGACTTCTGCACTAGAAGTGATAATTGGATTAAAGCGACATATGAAGAATGAAAAGAAATAAATTTGTCAGTAGATAACGTTAGTCAGAGGGAAGAGTATATGCAAAAGTCTAATAACAGAAGAGAGCCCTAAAGGAAACAAGAGAAGGCAGACCTTGAGGGGAATAGAGTACAGAAAAATCTAGGTATATGGGGAGGGGTCCAATCTTCGAGGGCCCTGAGAGCATATTAAGTATTTTGGTGTTTATCTTAAAAGCAAAGAAACCTCTTTCCTTCAGGCAAGGAAAGGATGAGGTCAGGTGAAGAAGGTGAGAACAGTTCAATTTGCATTTCAGGAAAGGTTTCTCGAAGGTCTATTATTAAATATTTGGTTTTCAAAAATGGAGCTGCTTCTGGCTTGATATCTGCCATACATGTTTATATCGGTGCCAGAAAAATAATTTGACCCTAACACAGCCCTTAAAATAGCCTCCCTGGACCAAAAGCTCTTCAATTTGACTTTCACAATCTTTTCTGATCTGGCTCAACTCCATTAAGGTCCATTGTCCTTCTCATCACCTCAAATTTTCTGTCCCACTCAAGCATGTCTCATGATTGCTTCCCACGTGCCTCACACTCCCACAAAGACTGTGCAGACTCCTTACATCCACTCACCATGCAAGACCTACATCTGTTTTAGGTCCACTTGCTCTTATTTATACATGCATCACCTTTCTCTGACTCTATCAACTCCTATAACTAATATCATAAAAATAAGACATGACTCACATAATTTCACACATTACTATTTTATTCTCTAACGTGCACAATTATCTTCCCAATGTGCTTATTATCCCCTCAAGGGAGGGATCGTAGACTGCTTTTTAGTCCTTTGCAGTTGTTAGCACACTTCTATGAACATAAGAGGTATGTATTCAAGATGTTTCTTGATCGAATGTTTATAGTCTTCTCCTAGTACTAGAAGATGATTAAGAAGTACTTGAGGGCAAATATGTAAATAATTTAAAAGATGAGTATAAGGAAGGTGCACACTGTTGGAGGTTAACATAGGGCCAAGCATAAGTTTAAAAGTAGAATTAAGAAACCAAAAAAAAATGTTTTGGGTAAGAAAATTTAACATATAAATTACATGCATATTTAACATTTTTGAATTTGATAATGATTTCAGACTTACATAAAAGTTGCAACAAAAAAAGTTTGAGTTTCTATACACCCTTCACCCAGTTTGCCCTTTGAGGTTATGCAAATATCCAACTTGTCCTCAAACATCCACTCACTAATATTAGCAATTTCTGTGGATCTTACTTGCAATAATTGTTTGCCTAATGATTTTCTATTTTTTTCATTCCTTCTATATTTATTAATTGGAACTTTTTTGTAAGAAGCTTTCCTTCTCCCCCACTTTCTCATTGCCAAAGAAAGAAGATACAATTGGTGAGAGCTATTAATCCTAATAATTTATAGTCTGCTTTTTTGTGAGGCACCATGATATTATTTAACTTTAGACTTAGAGATCCTCTACTACTAAAACTCAGCACTCAGTCATGGTCAGATTGAAGGCTCTCAGGTGATGGGACAAGATCTTATAATTTGCTTCATGGATGACAAGTACGTAGTGGTACCCATAGGGGCTATATAGTGTTTACAGATGATATCTGACAAGTAGGCACTGAGCTTCAAATGTAAATCAAATAGCAGAGAAGTATTTAGAATCAATATGTAACATTTGAGTGACCTTTCTCGGGTATAATCATTTGGAGAGGCAAATGATATAATTTTCCTCATGCTGCAATACTAATAATGGGCTTTCTTGTGAAAATATGCTTTTGCTCTTCCGCTCAAATTTGGAGTCTATAACCTATTTATGTTTGTTGAATTATAAAATCAATGACTAGGTCAAATATTTGATTTATCTATAAAATGATACCTAATGTTATGCATTTAAATTTTCAATATACTTTTTCCTACACCATCAGCTAACAACCATTCTGAGGGGTAGAAAGCTATTGGGGTCCTTGTTTTAGATGAGAAATTGGTGTAGCATATTGACCTGCCTCTATTTAGGCTCCTTGTTCTTTCCTCTGGGCCATTATGTGAACTCTCTATTATTTTTATTCTCTAACTCATTGATTCAACAATTTCAATGGACAGCCTACATAACAGTTCAATTCACCCTCAGGCATTTGCACCTGTGCTTTACAGCTGACCCAAGTCAGGTGTATAAATGTCCTGCATCATTACAGCGGGTGAGGGGCATATTTATACAGATACAGGTATCCCCTACCTGGGGTGCTCCATGGACGACGTGTTAGCTGCTCTTAAGGGATGTTTTAACCAGGAACTGATATGAAAATTGTTGATCTAGGCCCGAGGTGTGGGCTCGAAAGTGCTCACAGGAGTGGATAATTGGCCATCAGTCAGCACCGACCTGCTATGTCTTCAATCCCAGTCACCCCATCCTCTCTTTCATTATTTTCCCTCTGACTTTTAGTCTGACAGGAGAAGTGGAATAGGAGACATTTGTCTCTTAGATTTTATTCAAAATATTTTGATTTGCCAAAAACCCTTTCCATTCCCTCAGGATATAAGCTTTGAAAATCAAAGTCAGGAAAAAACTCCTTCCCCTCTTCTAACTTCCCAATTTCTGTTGTCATTTTTTTTTTAACCTGAGGAAATGAGAACAGAATGATCTAGCTGCCTAAACAGAGGAAAGGATTAAAAATTAAAGAAAAAACAAGAGAGAGAGTTGTTATTATTTCATAAGCATAGCTCTTGAAACACTTACTATTGGCTTTCTGAATAATGAACCAGGAGAGATGACACCACAAAAAATAGAATAGATTACCTGCTGTGTTCAACCATATTGAAAGAAATAGTAAAGATTTGGGAATGAAATAACGATATGCACATAGAAACTAAGCAAATAAAATGTAAGATAATTAGTAACTATAAGAATAAAAAAGTTGTATAAGGCAGGATATTTCATTATAATGTACTGTGTAGCAGTGGTGAACAATATTACATAATAATACTAATAGAAACCCATAACATCAATTAAGCCAAAGTTGTGATATATGTAAAGTGGTAGGTTGTGGGGTGGATATTAGGGGAGAGAGAGACAAGAAGCAAAGAGGGAAGTCTAAACCTTCTGCAGAGGAAAATCAAGAGATAATGTCTAAAATGAAATAATCAACCATGATCAACGTGTTATTTCACAATATATAGGTAAGTATCAGGTGAAACTGCTGAGAAAATAGAATAAGATCGCCCCAGGTGACTAGTAGAGAGCTGCAAGGCCAGGGACTTCTGTTTTTCATTATAAGCTTTGCAATTGTTTAAACGACATGCGTTTATTCTTCCATAAATAAAAATTAACTTTAAAAGTATTTCAAATGTAAAGTGAAGAATTGGCAGAGTCAGAGATAGTGATAATTTGCAGTCTCTTAGCCTTTTATTTTCTTAAAGCAAGTGCGATATATATTCTTAAAATGAAATTCAAAATCAGAGAACAGTATAACTTGGAAAGGAAAAGCCTCCTGGAATTCTGCACCACCCAGAGAAGGCCAGTGCAGACAGTTTAATGTATAATTCCTTCAAAATATATATATTTACCAAAAAGATAATAAAGAAATTATACTATAGAAACTATTTTGCAACCGTACTTCTTTTTCCTCTAAATGCCTTTTTATGTCAGTATTTATAGATTAACCACATGTTTAATGGGTATATAATATTTCATATTATGGGTACATAGTAGATATAAAATATTCCACCGTATGATCTACTGTAGTGTATTAAATTTGTTCATTTTCCCCAATTTTTCAACAATATTTCAATGACTATTCCATACATATATCTTTGTGCGATTCTAAGAGTGCTTCAGGAATATAAATTTTTAGAATGCAAATACTGGTTCAAAAGATATGAGCACTTTATATTTTAATAGACATTACTAAATAGTACTTAGAAAACATTGTAGCTTTGGGTAGTCCTACCAACAGTGGATTTGAAAGCCCAATATATTTCTACTACTGACCTTTATTAGGACATTATTAGAAAATTATGTTTACAGAGAATTTTCATAGATGATGCTGTGGACTCAATTGTGTCCCCCCCTAAAATTCAAATGCTGAAACCCTAATCCCCAATGTGACTGCATTTGGAGATAGGGCATACAGAGAAGTGATTAAGTATAAAGGCTATATAAGGGTGGGTACTTGATCTGATAGTGCTGGTGCCAATGAGGAAGAGAAAGAGAACCCAGAGCTCTTTCTCTGCTATGTGTGGACATAGGGAGACAAAAGGCCATCTGCAAGCTGGGAAGACAGCTCCCACCAGAAGCCAACCGTGCCAGGCCACGATCTTGGATCTTTCAGCCTCTAGAACTGTGAGAAAATAAATTTCTGGTGTTTAAGTCACACAGTCTGTGGTGTTTTGTTATGGCAGCCTGAGCGGACTAATGCATGTGGTGTTCCATTTAAAACTCCTACCAATGCAGTGAGGTATCTCTAGTTTACAGATGAGGAAACCAAGATGTTAAGAACTGCCCGGATCACGTGGTTTTTAAGTGGTGATGCAGGGAGTAGAATGCAGTTCTTTTGTCCAATAGTCACTTCTTTTCACTATAGAAGAGTAGTCTTATTACAATTCCAGCTCACTTATTAGCTTTTACTGGGAAACCTAATGAAATCATGAAATGATTGAGCTGGAAAAGTCTTTGGAGATTATCTAGTCCATCAAAGGAAGTGAAGTCCTGAAAAATGAATTGGCCCAAAACCATGCAGCCAGTTAAAGGAAAAACTGGATTGAAATTCAATTTGACTTCATTTTAGTGTTCTTTAATTTTGACACACTCATATTTCAGAGTTACATATTTTTAAATGTAAAAATTATTCCTTCCTTGGGCTAAATCTATATACTAGTTATTTTTCAAGTCACAAGATTTATCTTATAAAATAGAGGTTGCCCTTTAAATTCCCACTTGGAGTTATTTTCTGATTGCCCTTTGGTAAAGCAATGTAGCACATAATGGCCGATGTTTATTGCAGTTTTTAAAAAAACATGATCAAGCCTAATTCTTTTATATGTGACTATTACAAGACTTACTTCATTCAGGGACCGAAGACTTCCACATCTCTCGTTTCTATGCTAATTAAGACATCGGTT
The DNA here is from genome assembly GCF_902729225.1 of Pteropus medius. Taxonomy (NCBI): domain Eukaryota; kingdom Metazoa; phylum Chordata; class Mammalia; order Chiroptera; family Pteropodidae; genus Pteropus; species Pteropus medius. Next base: position 15,738,693 of record NW_024354911.1, read on the forward strand.
TCTTCACTCTTTGGATATGTGCAACAGGAGATTAGAGTTGTGTCAGCTTCCTGTATATCAGCAAAATGAATCACACTGCTGCTAGGAGAGTTCCATTAGTGTCATAAATCTTAGAAATACTGTACATTTTCTGAGGATGAAAACTGATATTCAGAAGGCTGTACAGTAATTTTTGCTGACAGGCCCACCACATCAGAAAGGAAAGGGTCTCAGTGGGTGAGGCACAGATTATTCTCAACATTTGCAAAGTAAGAGATATATTCTGAAGATAATTATTTTCTCTCTACAAAGTGGTATAGATGGTTTTTAAATTATTTTATTTTTATTTAAGTTAGTGTTGGCATTTAGTTAGAATATCAGAGTTGAATTGAAAATGGCAGAGAAGAAAAGCTAATCATTTCAAAATCATTTTTTATTTCCCTGTAACATAGCACATCAGTAACTTGGTAATTTCATTTGGTAATATATATTTAATAGCAAAAGAAATTAAACTCAATAAATAATGTGTTAAATACAAAATGTAAATTTATCATTTTTCTGGGAAACTGTCTATGAAGTAGAATACATGATACACAACTAAGGTATTAGCTGAGAAACTGAAAGGAAACATTGATTCACTGGATATTTCTAAAACTTAAGTGAACCTTTGACCAGAAACAGGTTAAAGACATCTAACTCATGCTTTTCTAGTGTCCAGATGAAAAATGAGGCTTTTAAAAATACATTTCCCAATACCATAAGTATTTAGTCAATAAAATACGAATTATACCTTTTAGTGAAATAATTAAACACATTAGTTTCAGTAAATAATTAAACACGTTATTTTCATAAACAAGATTATTTTCAGTAACAATATTCACAGGAAGCTGATCATCAAACTATTTCATCATTCAAAATGTATGTTTTTCTCTACTCCAAAGAAAATACAACAGAAGAAGAAAGGCAATAGGAAGCAGGATATTGAAGGGAAGAGAGAAATGGTAACCCTCTCTGCAGATCAGAATCACTTTGGGGGCAGGGGAAAATTTGCAAAGCACAGATGTCCACACTTCACCCAAGATTCTGATTCACTTGGTCTGGATTGGAGCCTAGCATGATGTCCATGCTTTGCCTAGGTTAAAAACCATTGTGACAAGAGAATGAATGAGCACGCATGAAGACATATATGAGGTATATCAGTGGCCTCAGGAGAATTGCAGAGAATGGACACTTCTGTTATCTGAAAGTTGACATTCTAGGTACAAAGTATTCTACCTCCAGAGACAGATGCTCTTGAGGTCTTGAACAGGAAAACCATTGGCTCTGCAGTCTGTTTTTTGTGTGAGCTTGAATAAATTACTTAACATTTGGTGCCTCAGTTCCCTCATCTGCCAAATGGGAATGATAATACTGTCTGTCTCATGAGGTTATCATTAGGATAAAATGAGATAATCCACATGAAAGGTTTAGCTCAGTGTCTAAATTCTCAGTACATGTCCCTCGATGGCTCCATTGAGAGAAAATAATGAGGTCATTTCCTTGCCTTTTAAGCACTTACTGGGCGAGGTATTTACCCCCAAAAATGCTCAGCCAAACTGAGCTACCCGTTTTATAAGATGAAGAATGAAAAGTAAGTAGAAGTGGCTGTAAGAGTGCAGCCCTCACCATGACTGCTCTCCCCTTGCAACAGGATTCCTTACTCAGGCCAGTGCCTCGCCTGCGATAATGGCATGGATGGTGGAGTAGCAGCCTCTCTAATTAAGAGAAATAGAGGAGATAGAACCAATGCGAGTGTGTGGTGTTACTGTTGTTGCTGCTGTTTAAACTGAAGAAACTTAAGTGAATATACAGGCTGAAAGGAAAGAGCCAAAAAAGAGGCAGAGGAGAAACTGCGGGTGAGGAGAGGCTTTTGATGGAGCTGGAACTCTGAAGCTGCAGGAACTCACCTGGCAGGATCAGCCTTGGATGTAGTAGAACACAGTCCTCCACTAAGGTGAGAGAAAAAGGCATTTGGAAGCCATAAAAGCAGATAAATATGAAAGCAGGGCAAGAGAGTGAGTGGAGTTCTCCCTTGTTAGTCTTTATTTTCTCTGTGAAATACAAAACGAGGTCACTTGCAGACTTTGGAATGGGAGGAGAAGAAGGGAGCAGAAGGTTTTAAAAAGCTGGCGAGGAGGTCCTAAGAGCTCCAAAGCATCCCTTGCTGCAATAAGTCTTTTAGATGGTATTCCTGATTTGTCTTCTTGGCAGATTCTTAAAAATTTGCAGCCATTTGGAGATAGTTTTCCAAATAGATTCCACTCTGAGAGAACCAATATTGCATTCTTTTAATGCAGTTTTTTTTTAAATAGCAATAAAACATTCTGCCATCTCACGATAAAGAAGAGACCCACATAAAATCCTCCCTTCACTGCAAAGGGAGATATTATCTCCTAAAATTATGCTCCAATAGATTGTGAGTTTCTACTAAATAACTGTCTCTTAGCGGGGGAGGCAGAGGTTGAAAGCTGTTGTTTTTAAAACCAGAAAGATTTTTATTTTTTTTTTCTAAGCAATTAACATCATTTTTTCTTTTAAGGGAGAAAACAAGATTTTTTAAAATAAAAAAAAAAACTGTACAGGAACTACAAGCATAGAAAAGTAAAACATGTAAATATATATATTCTAAAAGCCAACTACCTTTTGATTTTTCCAACTTAACTCTTAGCCAAAAACTGTATTTCATGTAATTTGAGCTAATGAATAAAAGGTCAAAGAGCTGAGGCTAGATGATAAAAAGAAACATAAAGACAATTGAAAGAAATGAGGAAAGCGTTGGAGCAAACCACTTTTCAGATGGGAATTTATGCTGAAGGCCATATGCAGGCCAGAACTGGAAGTACAACTGAAAGCTTAAAAGGTACAGTGATGAGAAAACATAGCAAAGGCTGTGAAACAGCCCTTCAGAGGTCTAAGCACAAATGCCCGAGAGGATAAGAGCTTTAATGAATACAGCACTGCTTTAGAGAAAGTCAAAAGCAAAATGAAAGCACTAGCCTCCAAAAGGAATCAGAGACCCATTTGATCTGGGAGAAATAAAGAGAATTATAATGTAGAAAGAATAATAATTGCTTTTTTATTAATCAATACCCAGTGTCTCTCTAATATTTGTTGCTACAATTCCTTTCAATAAAAATATGTAAAGTATATGAGTCCAGATCATGAAAATCTGAAGGTACACATATATACATATATAGAAGGTATCAATTCCTTCTTTTTTTTTTTTTAACGTTGTTTTATTGAAAGGATCTATAGCTAATGATCTGTAGTAGATTGTATTAACTGTTTTAAAATATGGGCTGCTACTTCCTGCAGGAGGATTATACTTTCTCACTACAAGAATGTCAGTTTGGGCCATGAGACTTGCTCTGTCCAATTAAATATGAGCAGAAGTGATATGAGTCTGAGCAGAAGTGATATGAGTCCGTGCAGAAAGGAGTTAGCATAGCAAGACTGAGGCTGCTAGACTAGAAAGGCCCACTTGGAAGGCTTGTCCTTGGCTGGCTTTGGGGAGGTTGGTTTTGGAAAAGTTCCCATCATTCTCTGATAAGAATGGACCCTTGTACCTAAACTGTTAATGCAAACAATGTAGCTTAGCTGAATACATCATTCCCTTCTGAAGTCGAGAATTGTGGTATGTGCTAAGCAGAGTGAGCCTACATGACCATCCCCAATAAAAACCCTGGGTGCTAAGTCCCCAATGAGCTTCTCTGGTAAATAATACTGCACACATGGTCTCACAATTGATACTAGAAGAATTAAGCACCTCCTGTGTGACTTTACAGAGAGGGGACTCTTGAAAGCTTGTGCCTGGTTTTCTCCAGACTTTACTCTTGCACATTTTCATTTGCTGATTTTGCTTCACATCCTTTCACTGTAATAAATCATCACCGTATGACTACATGCTGTGAGTCCTTCTAGTGAAACACTAAATCTAGAGGTGATCTTGGGGACCCTGACACAATGTCACTTCTGGAAAGTCCTTCATGACTTTTTCTCCTCTCTCATGACAAGTATCACTGCTCCCACTAGAGGATGCTCTGCCTTCTGGGTCTTGGAGTGAAGATGACATGACAGAGCCATAGCCAACCTGAAGCTGTCTAACATGAGCAAAAACTAAACCTCAGAATTTCTAAGCCTTTAAGATTCTGCTTTTATGGTAGCTTCTTCACATGGTTGGTAAGTTAGTGCTGTCTGTTGCAAAGAGGCCTCAGTTTTTCACCACGTGTGTTTTCCATAAGGCTGCTTGAGCATCCTTGTGGCATGACATCCTGGTTTCCTCTATGGCGAGTGATCCAAAGGAAAGCAAGGAGGAATACCTCTGATGACTTTATCCCACAAGTCATACATCATCATTTCTGCCATATTGTTATTCATTAGAAGTGTGTCATTAAGTTCAGCTCACATTCAAAAGCAGAGCCTTCACCTTTTGAAAAGGGTAGTGTCAAAGAATCTGTGAACATCTACATAGGTAATTATTGTTGTTCATCAATGTGTTCAGTTCTCCTCAATTCTGGCACACTGTAGACATGGCATTTCCTGCCCTTTTGTGTTGGATGGGGCCATGTGACTAGATCTGGCCAATGAGTTGTGAGTTGACTATTCAATAAATAGTTCTAGGAAATTGGCTATTTATAAGGAAAAAGAAAAGAAGGCATTCTTACTATAGGTCATTTACAATGCAAATGAATTAAAGAAGTAAAGAAGAAAATTCAGTAATGTGATAATTTTCAAAGAAAATTCGTAATATTTTATGACATTGGAGAAAATAAGAATTTGTTAAACAAGACACAAAAAAATATAAAAATAAATTTCTCGTTACCAAAAGACATAACTAACAAAGTGAATGTAAGACACACATGAAGAGAAGAGATATGAACCCATGTAATCAATCAGTAAACAATCCAGAATATGGACAGAAGTCATAGAAAACCATAAGGAGAAGAATAAGAAACCAGTAAAAAAAATGTTGCATATGATAAGTCACAGGAGATGATGTTCACTGTCACTAATAAACCAGGGAAATGCAAGATAAACTACAATGAGATACCATTTCACACCTGCCAGACTGGAAAAAATTAATAAATCTGAGAGCATAAACTCTTAGCCAGGTGGCAATTTGCTGGGGTGAATGTAAGTCATTATAGGCAGTATGGAGAGAAACAGAACAAGAGCCAATAAATCTAAAACATAAACAGTCTATGACAGAAATTCCACTTCTAGTTTCATGTTTTTTACCTCGGAGAAGTACAAGAGATATGTGCACAAGGAGACACATGCAAGAATGCTCACCAAAGCACTGTTTAGAATAATAAGAACCTGAGAATAATTTTAACATTTCTCAAATGTGAAATGGAATATAATACAGTTAAAATAAGTGAATTAAATCTCCATTTACCAACATGTTATGTTAACGTGTTGGTAAAAATCTCAAAAATCAGTGAGTGAAAAAGCTTTGCAAAATGACATTCATAATATGATTCCATTTATGTAAATTTTAAAACAATATCATATCGTATAATTGAATAAATAAATGTGTTGAAAAGATTTTAGAAAACCCGTATGCATTTCAAGATCTAGTTTACTTCTGGGCAAAAGGGCTGGAGAGAACAAGAGAGGAGGTTTGATGCATCGGGCATAGTTTTTTTTTTTTATTTTTAAAAAAGAGAAGTGACACAGATAGAGCAAAATGTTACCATCTGCTTAATACTGGCAGTGAATGCATGTTATTGTTATTTTCCATTCTTTCTCAGTGTGTTTGGGGAATTTCAAAGTTGAACACTAAAATTTTATCTTAAGAAAACTACTGGACGAGATTATTTGAATTTTTTATTATATTAAAATCTATGATTCTAGTGGGGAGAGGGTTCATCACTAAATTATGATGAATAATACATAAGATCCTGGGCTTTTAAAATTAATCTATATGAGCAACCCCTGTAAGATGAGTTCTATATATGACTCGCCAAAGCTACAGTCCCTGACCCAGAAAAGTTCTCAAACCACCCAAAGTTTTGTCCCTTCAAAACAAGATAATGCCATTACCTTGGTACTGGAACATATCCTACAAATCGTTTATCTGTATATCCTCAAGAGAATTAAAATAGTTTGCACTCTACTTAGTGTTTCTGTGATGTCAAACAAACTGATAAATAAAAAGTCTTTGTTTCAAAATGGACAGGTTTAAGGTATTCAATTCGTTCTTTTTCACAAAACCAATCACATTTGAATTTATTAAGAATAAAAAATACACATAAATCTCCAATATCCTCTAATTTCCCAAAGAAGGTTTCAGAAAGAGTGGAAAATATGTAAATTATACTTTGGTTATAATGGTCACTTCCTGAATACAGCTAAATTACAAGAAGCTGGAAAATTACTCCTCACAAATTTAAATCCAACAATTTGAGTTTTGCTGACAAGAGAAAGGTCCAGCTTAATCTCACAGGAAAGAATTTTGTCGTATTTCTAAACAGATTTTGGGCTGGATGCGACTAACTAGTATAGATAAGCATCCAATCTTTCAGATGCTTATCCTAAATAAATCTCCAAACTTTGAAGGGACCACTTGGGAGCTAATCTTGTCAGCTTTGAGCTCGAGTCAGCCAGTAATGAACAATAAAATGGGAAGCTGATCTATTTCCCAGTTTTTTTCCCTCATTATAGTATGATAGCAAGAGCAATGCTAATTTAAGCTACAATGTTTCTGCATTGGGTGTGACTGTGTATGTGTGAATGAGCATATGAATGTGTGTGGGTGTGTGCACCATTGTCAAAAAAGATTTTCATCCAAGGGCACAGAATTGCTCTCTCTCAGTAGCAGAGGTTTAGAAGTCTCCGCAATACGAACTGTTTTGAATCTGGACCAAATAATCAAGGATGAAATGACTACATTATCCTAGACATAAACAGTCCCTTTTAAGGAGCCCAAACCTCATGATTATTTCTTTAAATCACATGCTTTTATTTGCCTATCAGTCATTTAATAACGAATCAGATTCTATACTTGGTATTTCACAGTCAAGCCTATGGGATTATAAAGCAACATATCATTTCCTCTTTCCCATACTAATTAAACTGCAGGAAAATTAGGTCCCAGCATTCTTAGTGAGAGATATGATTTCAGTCATATTTTCTGATCCCTGGTAATACGGGTAGTGATAGCTTTCCATCACTGTAGGCAATGTACAGCCAGTAACTCAGCAAAATTAGACAGAATGTGACAACATGAGGAGATCAAAATGATTTGTAAAGCAAAAATTCGTCGCATCTTCAGGGTAAACCACGCAATATCCTGACATGAAAGCCATTAGAGGGAAAGTGCATTTCATTAGCCTGGTTTTCTAAGGACAATTGGGTTATAAAACCAGTTAGCCTTGTTTTAATCCTTTTTTCCCACCATCTCCCATATATCCTCATGTTGTATGGGTGTTCCATGATTGCCTAGGAATCTTTACGAGAAGGGAAAAAAAGGAAACCCAAAGCAATTTTTAGAATATCGTTAGAATGGATTATATTTGAAGTTTCACTTCCTTTCCCTGGGAAATTTCAACAGAAACTGAAACCTCCATTGACCTCACAAATACTTAGAAAGCTATCCAGTGAGTATGCAGTAAGTTCATATGCAGTACCATATAATGGTATTAATTCTCAGATTGTCACTGTGCTCATGACACAGTGAAAAATTGAAAATGTATCTGTGTGTCTGCATGGGGGTGCTTGTATGTGTTAGCATGTGTATATGCATACATGGAGAGAGAGAGAGAGAGAGAGAGAGAAAGGAACAGGAAAACAAGAAGCAATAAAAGGAACAATCTGAAATAAAATAAAACAAAAATCCTTCACGAATTAGTATGTACCAGTTAAAATTTATGGTAGAAATTGGGAAGTGCCAAGAGAAAGAGCTGGAAATGGTGTCTTTTTAAATAAATGAACTAACTGAAAAAGAATTGGTTGTGTTTCTTAACCAGGGAACTAGTTGTAAAACTATTAATAAAGTTATAATTCTATCTGTAGAGCGGTCTGGAAAATGGTCTTTACATATGGTTTGAAATGACAATGCTGCCAACCCTGTGGAGGGTCTCAGTGTTTTCTTCCCGTGGTCCAAGATACTTTAAGATTATTTTCAGAGGTACCTGAGCCTATAAACTGTTATGTTTTCTGATTTTAATATCAGAACACTGAAATAAAGAAGATTCTGAAACTGAAAGTTAAAAGGATAAACATATCCTGGTGAAAAATTATAGAATGACCAATAAATACAGTACACAATTTGGTAAAATTATTAGCTTTCAAGTTTGAGAGCATGCCACCATCCAGGCCAAAGCAAGGTACTAAAGGAGGAATACAAACAGGCTGGCCTTGAATTATTAACAAGAACTTTCATATTTTAGATGACAGAGAAAATATTATGTATGTGTGTATTTATATACGGTTGGGAATATCTGAAGGATAGGCACTATATCTTCATAGTGGTAATATCTGGGGGTCGAAATGTGATCTTGTGGTTTTGTTTTTGTTTATTTTTTTTCTAATTTTCTACAACATATATGTATTGCTTTGTAGCAATAAAATATTATTAAAAATAAAATAATGAAATCGTAAAAAATGGATAAGAAGGAGACAGTAGAGCACACTCTAAAACCAAAGAAATAAGACACGAGAAATTACATGAATAAGGTAGTTTGATTTTAAATGCAACAAACACCATGTGTTTTGAGGAGAAAAATAGAATTAAAAAGTCCAAAAAAACAAGAAATAATTGGACAAGCCATTTTAAAATTAGTGACTGTAGGCATTGAATCATTTTGAAAGTAGATATAATGTTAAATAAATTACAGATACAGAATATAATGATATCAGTATTATGAAGTAAAATAAAAATGTATAATTCAACTAACAAAATTTAGAAAATAAACTTCAGAAGATAGGAGAAAAAAGACTGAGATTCCTTCATCTTTCATAGGATAGAGTCATCAGTTTCTATCTATGGATGATAAATAAAGTAATAGGATCTTCAGGATGTTTAAATGCATGGTTATATAATCAGAGAAAGCAAAATAACGAAAATATGAGGAAGCAAGGAAGGGTTGATAATACCTCTACATTACTGCAGAAAATTATAATAATTATAACACTACCAATCACAAGTTTTGTAACTTTGCTAAAGCAATACTCAGTAGAAATTTAAATCATGTTATGCAAGAAAAAATACTAAAAATAACTGAGTAAAGTAGAAAAAAATGAATGCAGAATGAAAAATATCCTAAGAAAAGTTAGATGAAAGTAGAAGTTACTTCCATAATATAAATATAATAAGAGAAATAATGAACAAAGACAAGAGGGGGTTCTTGGTGCAGTGGAAATAATCTGCCAGCAAATCATAAAGAAAAAGAAGAAAAGCATAAATTTGCAAAATTAGAAATAATAAATAGAGAATAATAATTACCAAAAATATTTTGTAAAACTCTTCATATAAATTTGAAATATCTGGATGAACTACCTGTTTTAGAAAAAAATCTTACTAAAATCAATTCCAGAAAGCTAAAATTGACTAATCATATTTAATAATTGATCAGGTTCTGATAAGAGTTTAATAAGAACTTTCTCTCTAATGAAAAAAGTCCAGAATAGTTCAAAAAATAAAAAAGTATCTGTAGATGGAACAGAACATTTCAGTGTTATTTATATTGTTCCAAAATATAACAAATAAAAGTCTCCAAGTACTTTTTTTTAAGCAGCATAATTTTCAACACAAACTTGGGAAAGAAAGCCCACAAAATGGACTAGAGACCAATCTCGTTTCTAATAAATAACAATAAAAATATTCTAAATAAAACAGGAAATACATTTTAATAGCACATTTAAAGACCAATACATTGGAAGTAAGTAGAATTTTTTTCAGAAATATAAGCATAATTGATGGAAACCAATACTAGGAAACCAATTAATATAATATTCCATAATGGGTAAAGCCAAAAAACAAACAAACAAACAAAAACATGTTATTTCTGTAGATAACCAAAGATACTATTTAGTAAAATTCAAGAATTCCTGACTAAATCTGGAAAATACCATTAACAGTTGGTTATACATTTGATAACAGATATTTACTAGAAGCCTACAGCAAGCACTCTTAATGGTTAAACATCAGTTTACCCATTAAAGTCAAGAACAGATAAAGTTTTAAATGTTTTATTCAACAATGTTCTGAAAGTCTCAATGTTTCAATTATTTAAGTGAACAATGATACAAGTTTTGGAGGAAAAGAGTGGCAAAATTCTCTACAGATGATATGGTTATATTTCTGAACAATCCTAGAAAATCAATTGGAAGGAAGGATAGGAGGAAGAGAGGGAGGGGAGGAAGACGGGAGGAAGAAAGGAAAGAAACCACAAAATATTTCGGTCAATTGTTATGAAATTGATATCTTAAAAGTCCAATACTTTCCTATGTAAAAACTATAACAGATTGAAAAATAATATACAGAAAAATCCTATTTATCAATACCAATACTCAGATACACGCACTTACATACAACTTGGTCACAAACAAGAAATGGGAAGGGAACTTAGAAATTTTCTGATTATGAACTAATTAAAATAGATATTCTATTCCCAGTTAAGAATATTCAATAATAAATATTACAGTTTCCAATAAATTAATCTAAATGTTCAGTGCTGTGTCTTTAAGAATAACAACATTTTTTTTTTTTTTTGGTAAAGAGGAAAACTATTTTTAAAGTTTAATTTCTGGGGGACATCATGTTACGTGAAATAAGCCAGAAATAAAAGAGAAATACTGCATGATCTCACTTATATGTGGAATCTAAGAAAGTTGATTCATAGAAGAAGAGAATAGAGTGGTAGTTACCAGAGGCTAGGAGAAAGGGGAAATAGTCAAAGGGTATAAAGATGTTGGTCAAAGGGTACAAAGTTGCAATTGTGTAGGATGATAAGTTCTAGAGATCTAATGTACTGCATGATGACTATATTAATACTGTATTATATGCTGGAAATTGCTAAAAGAGTTAATCTCGGGTACTCTCCCCACGCGCGCACGCACATACACACACACACACACACACACACACACACACAAATGGTAACCATGTGAGGAGATGTGTATGTTAATTAGCTTGACTACAGTAATCACTTCACTATGTATATGTATATCAAAACATCCTGTTGTATACCTTATATACAATTTTTATCTTAAAAATAAATTTTAATTGGGAAAAATAAACATGTGAGAATAGCCAGAAAATTCTGAAGAAAATCAGGAAGGCAGACGGGAAATGGAGGGAGGCTTAGGTGGCGTGGTTACAAAGAGGTCAGAGATATAAACACAGTCATGCCACCTTATCCGTGATTTTGCTTTCTGCAGTCTCAGTTACCCACGATCAATCGTGGTCTGAAAACACTAAGTAGAAAATTCCAGAAATAAGGAATTCATAAGTTTTAAATTGCATACTGTTCCAAGTAGCTTGATGAAATCTCTCACTGCTCCATCCCACTTAGGATGTGAATCATCCCTTTGTCCAGTATATTTATGCCGTACGTGCAGTACAAAAAGATATTTTGAGAGAGAGACCACATTCGCATAACTTTTATTACATTATATTGTTATAATTGTTCTATTTTATTATTAGTTGTTAATCTCTTACTGTGCCTAATTTATAAATTAAACTTATCATAGGTATGTGTATATAGAAAAAACAGTATATACAAGGTTCAATACTATACAAGGTTTCAAGTATCCACCGGGGGTCTTGGAAGATATCCTCTAGGGATAAGAAGGGACTACTGTAAACCAGTTAGCTATTTAAACTAAGAGAAAAGGTAAATTCTTTTTTCACTCTTTATACCAAAATAATTTCCAGCTGGATTAAACTTTGAAAGAAAAATCATAAAAATCATAACCATTATATATATATATATATATATGTCCCAATTTTTCAAAATCCTGAGGTTTAACAATTTTTAAAATCGAGACTAGAAAATCCAGAAACCAATAAGAGAATATGTTGGTAAATTATCTCTCATGAAAATTTAAAACTTCTATGTGGTTAAGACAAAATAGCATAAACAAACACAAAAGCCAAAAAACAAATTGGGGGAGAATATTTGCAATATATTCAAAGGTAAAAGGTTATTTTCCTTAAAATATAGAACTCTCCTAAAAATCAATAAAGAAAATACCCAAAATACTTTAGAACAATATAGATTAATAGGCATTTCACTGAAAAATAAACACATATGGCTTGGCTTATAAGTGGATGGAGGGATGCCCAATTCCTCTGACAAGTAAATGCAAATTAAAGCAAAATAAAGATAGCATTTTTTTAGCTGCCAGATTGGCAATAGTTTGATAGTATACAGTCTTGGCAAGGTTGTGAGGAAAAAGACATTATCACACACTGGCAGTGGGTGTACACATTACCATAACTTCTTTGGAAGGCAATTTGACAGTATCTATGAAAACTGAAAATGTGCATTATCCTCCAACTCAGAAATTTGATCTTGAGGAATTTATTCTACAAATAGACTTGCACATGTGTGCAATTGTGAATGTACAAAAAAAAATGCTTAGAGGCATAATTTGCAACAACAATAACAAAACACTGGGAGCAACCTAAGTACCACATAGTTAGGGGGGTTAAGCAGGCATGAGCCCTAGGGCTCTACTGCCAGGGCCAGTGTCTTGGTGGTTTCACCGCTAACTAGCTCTGTGACCCTGAACAAGCTCCTTAAGCTCTCCCTGCCTCAGTGGCCTCAGCTGTGAAGTGGTGCTAAAAGAAGTATCTATTTCAGAGAGTTGTTGTTAACATTAAATGAGTTAACACATTCAAAGTACTTATGACACAATATGGGTCATATGTATATAAAAATATATATGTATACATTTTAAATTACAGTATTTTTAAATTGCGATATTTTCATCTGTAATATTTTTAAGTTACATTTGCAATATTGTGATATTTAAAAATTATAAGTTTTTAAAATTATTTTAACTCGTAATATATTAATTTATTTTAAAACAATGTAAGCTCATTGTTGATAAGAAAAAAATCAAAAAAACTCAAAAAAAAGAAGATAAAAAACAGAGTGAGTCCTGTGCGCCTATATATCTCCAAAAAGATATGTGTTCACATAAAGCTCCAAAACGATGTGAACATCTAAATGTATCACGCATTTCCTACAGATGCACAAGAAACTGATGATAGTAGTTGCCTGTGGGGAAAAGGCTCAAGATCTTAAAATATTTTAAACAGATATTTTAGTGTATATTTATGTATGGCTTGACTTTTTTTTACCTTGAGAATACTTTAATTTTATAATTTATAAATCCAGGTAGATTTTTTTGTTGTTGTTAAAACACTGAAACAAGCAGCTAATTAAAGAGGTCTTTGCATTAAATTAGAGTCCTCAGCTTTATTCAGGAATAATGTCGTAGTCCACAATTTCTCTCTCCTCTCTCTTCTATAAAATACCCCTTCTGATTACATTATCCATTGTAACCTCAGAAAATAGCAACTGGTATCATGAAAACATCTTTGTGTTTTGTGACTATAGTGCTTAGCAACTGAGATTTCCAAAAAAGAAGACCCAAGTGGGAAAATAGAAAGCAGTGATTCTCCACACGAGTCCTTAGCTCATTCAAAGAGATCCCACAACTGGTTTCTATATTCGATCCCATCTGAATGCAAAAATGACTTACCCTTCCTTAGCCTTTCATTTTTATATACAATTAATGAGCCGATAATTTACTAGTAACTTCTAAGTGAGTGTTTAAAGTTTATTAAAAGTTGGAACCATTTTAAATTATAGTAATACTCTAGAATTCTATCATGACTCAGTTTTTTTCAACAGGACAATGAGAATAAATAGGACAGGTGGGCCATATCATCTATACTCATTTTCTATTGCTGTGTAATGAATGACCACAAACTTAAAACAATATACATTTATTATCTCACAGTTTCCATAGGTCAGGATTCTTAGTTAGGTGGAGCCTCTGCTCCGGGTCTCACAAGACTGAAGCTTATTCAAGTTGTTTGGAAAATGTTTTTCCTAGTGGTCTTACTTACAGTTGGCTGCAGACTACCCTCAGCTCCTAGAGGACTCACTAGGTTCTTGCTACATATGCCCCTCTATGGGCCATCCCACAATATCTGGCTTACTTCTCCCAGGCCAGCAGGAGCTCTCACTCTGCTCTGCTAAGTGATATAACATCACATAAAGACAGGAATGAGGTCTCAGCACCTTTGTCATATAATGCAACTTAATCAAGGGAGTGACATCCCTTTGCCATATTCTATTGATCATAAGTTACTACATGTCCATCCTGAATTCAGCAGGAAGGATTATCCAAGGGTGTGACTCACTGGGTCATCTTAGAGTATGTCTGCCACAGCATCCCACCTGAGAGCTTAGTCAGGAATGTATGATCTTACTACCCATTAAAGAAGGTGTAAGGGATAAAATAAAGTAATTTTAATGTGATACAGATGAGGACAATGTCAACATCTGGCAGAGATCGCGGTGTGGTAATATTGGTTGACATACTACTTGGTAGTTAGGAAACCGTATGTAAACATTTTTGTAGATGAAAAATTCATGGATGACCATGTTCTATAAGCTGTTTTGATTTTTGCCTTCTAACCTATGCCAGCAGGAACATTTTAAAACAAACACACAGCAAAAAAAAAGACCATGCTTCCAGAAATTATCTATTTTCTACTGCAACTCAAATGTGACATTTGGATATATTCACCCTGGGAAATTTTTGTTGTTGTTATTTCTTCAAATCTTGACATTTAAGAAGATAGCATCCACCTGTTCAGAAATAGGTCAGGAGATAATATCCAAGGGCATAGGTCGTTATAGGCTCCTGGGTCTCTTGATCCCTTTCTCATTTCCTTTTCAGTAACCTCTAGACACATATCCTTTTCTCCAGTCACCAAATTTATTTGAGAAAGGTTAGAATTATCAAATTCAACTGAGCCCTGGAGGACCTGATTAGTCGCTTCCTCAGAATAAGTATCAGTTTTTGCTGAGAAGATGGTTAAAAAGCATAATGATTAAATTCACTTTGTGTAGGAAATTATTATAGGCTGGTTAATAGTGTACATCTATTTATAAGTAACCTACATTTCTACATAACTTACCCTTGAAAACTACAGAAGCTGAAATAGGTCAACTGTTTGGAGTAGCAGTATGAAGGAACACAGTACACATAGACTTCATTGAATGAGACCACTTCATATGTTACATTACAAGATTGAACAAAGTCTTCAAGGAAAAAGGTATTTAAAGGCCTCAGATCCATCTATATGAATGCCAATCACTATTCAGTTATTCAGATCTATCACTGACACAAAACAATGATTATACTACTTATAAATGAAGTTGGCATGAGTGAAGCTCCAAGATAAAGCTAAGACATTAGCTCTACCTAAGTTATCTTTGAAAAAAAAAAATCCTTAACTAGAATCCAAGTGCTAGGATTGCCTATTCTTGGGTCTTATGTAGATAAATGGAAGCACACTGCCTGAAAATGCCATTTATGGTGAATTTTCTCCACAGATTCCTCCCCATACTACCGGAGCTAAAACTCAACTCTTTTTCATTCTTTGACTTTAGGCAGGTTACTTAGTCAGCCTCAGTTTATACATCTGTAAAATAACCTATGAAATTGCTCAAAATTAAAGAGATATTACATGCAACTATTTTTAACACAGCGCTTCCTACAGAGTAAATTCTCATTAAATGATAGCTATTGTTGATAACACTATATAGAAAAAATGATTCAATCAGAATCTTGTATGAATAAGTCTTGCTATCTCATTAACAAGGTATCTATAAACTGTGGGTTTTAGTTGGAGGCAGTTTGAGTCTTGAAATACAAAAATAATGCTGATAGGTATGACCATTTCTCTGTGTTAAAATTATGCTGCTCTTCATTAATGGCTACCTGTATTTTATGCAATGGAAGAAAAAAACATTATTTTCTAAAGTGTCTTTTTATGACTGCTGAGAGAAAGGCCAAAGAGAATTTTCAGGGGTCCATGTATCTGAGTCAGAGAAGAAAGGCACACGCAGCCATCTTGTACTTCAGGAGAGAAAACTACTAGCACAGCATTACATGTTATGTAATGCAGGCAGTTAGATTTGCTGTCTTCTTAATCCCATTTTGCATAGTTTGAGTTCCTCTAAAGGCCTGCACATCTCCAAGTCTTTCTTCCTCTCTATGCTTACCTGTATTCCTCTCTGCGCTCACGTGTACTCCTAATACCTCTTCACTCCTCTTTGCCTCACCTTGCCTTGCCTCCTTTCCCTTCCTTCCCTTCTCTTCTCTTCCCCTACGTTCCCTTCCCTTCCCTCTCTTCCCTCCCCTCCCTTCCCTTTCCTCCCTTCTTCCCTCCCTCCTTTTTTTCTCTCAATAACTGGCGGCAGTGCCACACACTCTATCTCAGCCCCTACAGATTTGATCGTCTCATTATTGAAATGCAGTGCCCTTTGTTCACATCTAAGGTAGACATTAACATTTTTATTGAAAACCAAAGTAATTCACTTACTCTGTGAATTCTCTGCTACTGTAAATGACAGAAGAGACCCTCTCACCAAGTACAATCATTTCAGAGGCTTTATTATATTCAAGAAGGAAAGGGTCCAGGTTAAAATAAAGTTAACAGATTTGCTGAAGGGTATGTTTCTTCACACAATAAAGTGTTTCCCTTTCTAACATATTCCACTGTTGAACTCTGGGATCTCACTTTACAGAACTGCCTGTCATAAGGCTCTCAACACACTCACAGTGATGAATCTTCAGGTCTGAACTTGCGAGGCTTTAAAGCGACAGTTCTTGGGGACCAGACCAGAAAGTTCCCCATTCTATGCACAATGTCCAGGGCAGTGACCAATATTCTGCTTCTTTCAGCTGGATATTTTCTGAGCCTAAGAATGAGCTAGGAAACTGGAATCCAGGTTCATTGTCAAAATCAAAGGACCCAATCACAGGATATTTTCTAGCTTGAGGTAGCAAACAAATTTTCACTGCATGGCTCCTACCTTCCAGGAGTCTCCCAGATTCCTCTCAGAGACCACCTCCTTGCTCTATTGTTCCAAATTAAATAGTAGCAAGGACACCTTCAGTATCATCACTAATTTAAGGGATGTCAGGTTTGATGAAATGACTCTGGACATCTGGGAGACCTCTGGCTGTTAGGCCTGTCTCAGGGAGTTTCATTTCACACCTACTAAAGTAACTTAAAGCACCTTAAGAAACCTTTTAATTCTTCTCAATAACCTCCCAGGTCTAGTGAGAAGATGATTTAACTGGAATTCAGGAGATGTCTCTAGTATTGCCAGATCACTGCCTAGCTTTGAACTTTCCCTCTTCTGAAACTTAATGGAGATATAATGAGTACAAAAATACCCAGTCGATCTGGTTGAGTACTTATAATTATCAAATAAGATAACCCATAAGAAAGCTTCTAATAAAATGTGGACACTACAAGAATCAAATAGAGACAGTCCCTATAGGTATATCAGACTTTTCAATCTTACCTCAAAGCCCTATTCAGGACCAGGAAATCAGCGCTTCAAAGCCAGATCAGTTCAAAGACTCCTCAGCATCACTTCCCACAAGGCACATTTGTGCACTCCAGCAGTACTTGCAGAGGTTCTGAGCCCCATCACCCGGAAAGGAGAACCAGTGCCAGGAGGTGCTGATGGTCCAGGAGGAATCATGGGGATAGAGATCAAATTCACAGTTAGTTAACTGTCTACTACCTGAATCAAATACCAAATCTCTATCACAAGTTTCTCATCAATGGAAAAAAATAAGTTGTGAATTACAATTACGTGCCCAGCTACAGTTAGACACTGTTGTGTCTCTGGGGAGGCCAGCATCATGTTGGAAAGGGAAAACTAATACGATTAGGGAGCAAGCTTAAAAACAAAACAATTAGGAAAAAAGCAATACAGGATAAATCTAGAAGTGCATAATTAGGTGTGGAGATTATGCTCATTGCTGGCACTCAGAGGAAAGAGACCAGAGAAAACTGAAATAGCCGGAGAAGAATTCACTGAGGAAGTTAATCCTGAGCAATCTCTATAATGAAGGGTAGAATTTAGACGGGTCACATTTAGGAGGAACTACCTGCGGGTTACTGAAAATAGGCCCGTCTCTCGTTTTATTGTTTACACTCTCTTGGTGGGTAAAAACTCTTTTTCCGAAGGATTAGAATCATAATTTGGGGGAAATGAAGTAATCGAATTAATTTAAAATCTATTCTTAAATTCTCAAAAATTTCTATTCTTCTCTCTTTTCATTCTAGAATAGACTTCCTTATTCCTCATGCGTTATTTTGTTATTCAGCTTAGAAAAATATATACATAAATCCTGAAGAAGTCTATGGATAATTAGCCTGAAAGTAGAAAGTTTCAAAAACACTTGACAGAGCTGTACATGAGGCCAGCCTTTGCCCGTTTCACCCAATGTTAGCAATCCATCAATTTCTCAGAGAAAAAAATCACAGTGACCTGCAGTTGAAGAGGAGTCACTCCACACCACTTAGTCAAAACGGCAAACACGTCCCTAGTGACATTAGGTTTGAATGGTTGTCCACTAGTTTGCCAAGGTGATGGCCTATGGGTCTAACTGGAATTACAGTGTCCCCACAGCACTTTTGAAAACTGCTTTTATCTCTGTCTCCTCTTCTCTATGAAAGCTTTTTTTTTTAAATTTTAACAATTCAGTTAAATACTATAGAATTCAGCTTTTATATTACTTTATAAAGCTCATCCCCACTAGAAAATAGTTACTGCAAAGTCAAAACTGGAAGGTAGCCCACCACTGCCCTTGAGCCTGAGACAGTAAGTAAAAGTCGTAGCAGATGATGGCCAGAAAGAAGTACCTGTAGGAATAATCAGCAGTTGTGTAGGTAATAAAAGATAGAGGGTGCCTCCTTTTTGTCAGGATGACTAAAATTGCACCTTTGTGGATGTATCTCTTGTTATGTATCATTTCTACATGCATTCATTTTTAAAAGAAATTCCACACTCATGGACCTTACTGTGAACCTCCTCATCATCAACTATAGATCTTTCAATATTTTTAATTTCATGCATACTACCTTTTGATAATCTCTATTTTTAACCTGATTCCTTCAAGAACCTCGTTTGAACATTCTCATAATGCTATCTAGACAACCAATCTATTGCTATCTGCCTCTGCCCTGTCCCTTTGACATCTTCTCTCCTTCCCTTTCTTGACGTAAATTCCATGACCAACCACTATAATGGCTTCTCTGTATGTACTGCCCAAGAAATCTCTTTAACTTTTTTTTCAAACAGGTCTATTGGTGACAAATTTCTTTCAACTTTTATCTGTCTGAAAATGTCATTATTTGACCTTTATCGTCCAAGGATCTTTTCGCAGGATATAGAATTACAGATTGAATAATATTTACTTTCAAAACTTTGAAGATGTTTTCTAGAGTCCTAGGGCTGGCATTATTTCTGATAGGAAGTCTACAGTATTTTATCATTTTTCTACATGTGATGTGTTTTTTTTTCCCCCACTTACATAGTCTTTAAGGAATTTTATCTTCATCGTTGATTTTCATTAATTTGTTTTTGATATACCTTAGTGTGATTCTCTTTGTGTTATCCTCTTTGTAGCTCATTAACCTTGTCAAATTTATTAATTTATAATTTTTACCAAGTTTGGAAATTTCTAATTCTTTGTTTATTCAAATATTTTGTGCTCCTCTCTCTCCACTCCTTCCAGCATTTTATTGACTCATATTTTAGACTGCTTTACATTGTCCCATAGGTCACAGAGACTCTGTTCACTTTTTTTTTTTTCCAGACATTTTGCATTCTGGACTTCATTTTGGATAATAATATATAATATATATATTTCTATGTCGTCAAGTTTGCTGGTCTTATTTTTTTCTACAGTGTTCACCTCTTTTAATACAATCCAGTGCATTTGTCATTCATGACACTGTATTTTTCAGCTATACAATTTCTACTTGGGTCTTTTTTTTTCCATTTTTCTCTCATTATGTTCATATTTTCCTTCAATGTCTATCTATCTTTTAAAGTCTTAGTCTTCTAATTTTACATCTATATTGTTTCTGTCTGCTTATAGTAGCTCACCTTTTCTCCTGGTAATAAGTCACTTTCTTGTTTCTTTATTATATTTTTTGAATTATGAGATGGACATTTTAAATTTTATGTTGTTGAGTTCCAGGTTTGTTTTCTTTCTTAAAAAGTATTGAACTTTTTTCTGTCAGATAGTTAAGTTACTTATGAATCAACTTGATTATTTTTAGGGTTTATTTGTTTGTTTTTGTATTTTAAATGCTGTTAGGATGAGTCTAATTTAGATTTACCACTAAAACATGAGCCTTCTTGGGTCTCTATTGAATGTCCCAAGTGTTCATTGAGAACTCTACTCTGGAACTCAAATGTCTTCCAGCCTCCTATAAACTATGAAAATTGCTTCAGCTGAAAGCTTCCTCTTGTTCTTTTTCCAACATCGTCTGTGGCCGAGTATTTAGCAGCAGGATCAAAAGGATTTCTTGCAAATTTCTAAAGTTATTTCTCTGCTATTTTTCCTGAAAATTTCAGCCACCTCAGCCTCCCTCAACTCATGAATCTTTTTCTTCTCAACTTAGTGAGACCATTGTGTTCTGGTTGGGTCCCTTTCTTGTACTGTGGTCCATAAATATCTCCAGGCAGAAAGCCAAGAAAAATGTGTGGTCTACCTCATTTGCTTTCCCTTTCTGCATTTCCTGATGTCCAATGTTTGCAAACAGTTCTTTTATATATTTCTTCTGGTTTTCTTATTGTTTATGGTGAAGTCTTGTCTTAGTTACTCTAACATGCACAGAGGCAAAAGTTCTGAGTATGTTCTTTTTTTAAAGTAGGTGCTTAGAATTGTGCCACAGTTCAAAAGCTAGATGTCCTCATCCCCAATAAAATGTTCAAGAGGAAACATGAAGTTAGAGCTGAGCAAGTCTTGAATCCTGATACCATTATTCACAAATTGTGTGATCTTGAACAAGACCCTTAACCTCTCTGTGCTTCTGTTTTCTGTATAATAGCAGTAACTACCACAATGGGGGTAGCTTAAAGTTTAAATGAAATAGTATATGTAAAAAGCTTTTAGAGATTGCTCATGTCTCTGGTCTCTCTGCTGAGTGCCAACAATGAGCATAATCTGCCTCACATACTTAAGAACTTCTAAATATATCCTGTACAGATTTTTTTCTAATTGTTTTTTTTCAAGCTTGCTCCCTAATTATATTAATTTTCTACCTCCACCTTGAGGCTGGTCTCCCTAAAGATACAACAGCATTTAACTGTAGCCTGGCATATGATTGTAATTTACAACATATTTAATCCATTGATGAAACATTTGTGATTGAGATTTGATACTTGATTTAGGTAATAGATAGTTAATCATCTGTGAATTCTTTTAAAAAAAAAATCCTATGGCTGATGTAATTGTTTAGGTGGTAACCTCTCATTGGTTCCTCATGTTTTGTTCATTTTAAGCAAATATTTAGGTATCAGGCACCACGTGAGGCACTTGGGATGTGATGATGTACAAGACATAGTCCATGATCCCAAGGGCTCTCTAGTCTAGAATGAAAGACAAACAGATAAAGAGGCAATTTTCATAGAGTGTGGTGATGTGTGTTAAGGGAGCACAGAAGAGACTGTTCTGGAAATCAGGAGAAGCTTTTGAGAAACTGACATTTGAGCTAGCTGATACCTGAAAGTTGAGTAGGATTTGGGGGGTTGCAAAGATCATCACAGCAGAAAGAAGAATATGTGCAGAAATATAAAGTTTGGACAGAATTTTCTTTCTTTGTTTTCAGAATTTGGAAGTAGCTATGCATGGCTGGAGCTTAGAGTAAGAAAATGAGGGTTTCAAGAGCCAAAGAAATTATCAGGGCCTTGTATGTTGTACTAATGTTATTGGATTTTATCCTGAGTGTATAGCAATTAATTTAAAGTGTCTTAAGCAATAAGGACAAAAATGCAGTCCCACAATTACAAGCACTTTTGTTTTATTGTATCTCTGGTATTTCGAACAGTGCCTGACACAAAGTTAGGTTCAAAAGAAATATATTGAATAAATAAATGTATCTGTAACAGCAATAAAAAACATAGAGCCTTCCAATATTGTTCCCAGGACAAAGGAGATTTTTAAGCCCATAGCTTATCAACCCTATTACTCTATAATCTTTATGTTGCCCATTCTCCTTTAATCTTCACAGAGCTTTCAGCCCATTTGCCACCATTTGGTTTACAATGGTCTGCTCAAAGCATTTTCTTATCTACATTTGCTGAAAACATAGACTCCATTTATCTTGGAAATTGAATGACCAATTTGTAATGTTAAGGATAATTTCATTATTAATTATAGAAATAAATGTATTTTGTCCAAATTATCAGTAAAATTGTCTTCACAGACTACTGTAGAGCCACATCTAGACTGCCCAAAGTAAAACCTAGTTAGAAGTTCTTAGCACTCCTTAATCTGGGTTCTTAAAGATATCATAGATTTTCTAGGAATGATAGTACCCTACTTTTGTTGTATATCATTTCTTATCGCCTGTCACCTTAAAATGCTTGCTCCAAATAGAGAGTTTCCTAAGGGCAGGTGTTGGATTTCTCATCCTTGGGCCACTAATTCCCTATCTTAATGCAGATCACATCGTAGCTGCTCAGTGCATGTTTGTCGAATGAAAGTAAAACCAACAAAACTCATCCGCTGAAAGCCCTCTCTGAGAGGACAATTTCATTCGGGAAGCACAACATAAACAAAAGAAGAAGAATATGAAAAAGCAAAACCTGGAAGTTTGGAGACAGTACCCAAAACACTAAAACTGTTCCAATTTGCTGCACCAAGCAGAAGCCCATGCTACAATCGTGCTTTTAGAAAGAAGGTAACATCTCAGAGATGGGTTTTCTGCTTGTTTATACCTTTACTACACTAGGGAAATGAACACATTTGACATGTAGAATTTAGGAAAGGATTGAAAAAAAGAAACATCTAAAATTATGTTTTACTTTTTCCCATTTCTTATCTAAAGGCAGAGTTTCCTATAACTTGTTAAGCAAAACAACATAAGTGGTAAGTGAAGCAAATGCTGGGTGGGTTTTTATTGAGCCATAGTCTGAAAAGCGTTATTATAAATATGTTTCGATTCTTTTCAAAGCAAAGTGGCTTTTTAATTATGTCTTTCATTATTTTAATTGTGGAAACGTTGGAGAGTATCATCTAGAGAAAGAACTTTGGACTAGGATTCAGAAAACTTGAATTTTAAGCCCATTTCTGCCTTTAAATAGCGTTTGATTTGGGGTAAGTGTCTTTACTGTGGGCTTTGGTTTCTTAGCTATAAAATGAAAGTATGTTCCCAAACAACTACTGAGTTCTTTTTCAGGAATTAAACTCAATGACAATCATTCTCTAGGTCCATAGTTTACAACTGTAAAGAAGTTACAAATAGAATTTTTTTTTTTAAAAAAAGTTAAACTTCAGGCAAAAATCTCGATTCATTACATCTTTATGAATTCTGTTCCTTCTCCATATAATCAAAAGTGAAAGTAGCCTGAGGGATGGAAAAGAACAATACATCATCATTATTGTGATTAACTAGAGAAAGCTCCAAAGTTGGCTTGCTGTTGTATAAATCACAAATTAAAACTTTGTTGTGGACATTTATATTCCAAAAATAGTCTTTTCCCATAGGATGTTCCTAATGATTATTGATCATCTCACATAGAAAAAGAGACACGTCTGTTGTAGTTAATATTAGTTGTATCAGTCAGTTTTTGGCTGCATGCAAGAAAAGTAAGCTCAGCTATCCAGCAAAAAGAGAGGAAGGACAGTGGGGGCTCCAACGGAGAGGTAGCAGAAACCCAAAGAGGTCTGAATGTTGTGTAGCGTGGATCATAAAAAGTCTATGCCCTACCACAAGAAAATTTGGTTCTTGAGTCCCTTCTGTGATCAGTCTGATCCCAAAACATTCTTTTCACCTTGTATCTCTCACATAAAAGCTCCAGGAACAAGCCCTTCCTACTCCTGACTGAACCAGGTATTGGACCCTCCTCAAATTAGAGACCAGAAGTAGAAGTTTGAAGGTAGAAAACACTCACCCTTTGTAAACTGTACACAATAGAAGAGTCCCACAAAAGGGAGGTGCTATGTATTGTTCAAAATATTAATAAATATTTTAATGGATTAAGTGGGAATAATCACACTTAATGGATTAAGTGGGAATAATCACAGGGCTAAAAGCAATTGTAAACATTTTAACCTGATGCGAATTTTTTGTTTTAATTACGTAAGTAATACATAAAGAAATTATTTCAGTAAAAATTTAAATATTACTTAAATATATAAAGTACAACTTTTAAACATCCCTTTTGCATCCCCCAGTCTAGCTCCTTTTCTCAATAGAGAACCACTATCATCTATTTATTGTTAAATTTCCTGGAACTTTTTCTATCTATTTATCAATCTATATAAATGAAAATATAATTTATTCACACAAATACATTTATGCATATGCATAAATGTAAAATAATTTATTGCACATGTAGGTATGCAACTTTATGCTTAAAATATATATTGAAGATCTTTCCAGATAAATCCATATGGACCTATTGCCTAGTATTCCATTGTCTATTATATACCATATTCAAGTATCCCTGTATTAGAAGGTATTTCAATTGATTCCAAAATCTTACTCCAAACATGAATGAAGCATTAAACAGTTATTTTAAAGCACTCAGCAGGGTATGTGTGTGGGTGTGCGTGTTTGTGTTTGCGTATTCCTTTTCCTTAAAATAGAGCATTTTATGGGTCAGAAGTCAATACTGCCTTTATCCAAGTAGAGGTTATCATTTATTTTTGAGGCATGAGAGAAAATAAAAAACTCACTTTGAAATATGATTGTAAGTTGAACCATGATTTCAGCTATAAATAAGAGATCGAACAACAAAAGAAAGTGGATAAAACATTTAGCAAACTTATTGCATCATGAGGAATTTAAAGGTAGAAGGTCTCAGGGGCAGAGCAATATCAACAGAGACCCCCAAGCCTTTCCCATCTTTCTCTCCTACCTTCTTCAGCATGTTGACTTTGTCCATTGTTCTGCTATGGCAGCAAGATGACTGCAGCAGTTCTATGGTTTTCATCCTCATACGACAATATTCAAATAGAGGAAAAAAAACCCAAGCCACTATTTGATATCTCTTTTTTAAGATTAAGGAAACATTTCCCAAAAGCCCTCCAATGAACTTTCACTTGTACATAATCAGCCAGGATTGTGTCACATGTCCATGCTTACACCATAGCTGGCAAGAGGAATAGAATGATCACTACTGACTTTGACTAAAATGTGGCCGGCCACACGATACCTGAATGAACACTGGGTTTCATTAGCAAGGAAACATTTAAGGTCGAGGAGACGACTATTCTATAAGCAAACAACAATATCCATGACAGCAACAGACCACAAACTTTGCTAAGGAAAGTTCATGAAGCACACAAGTGAAGGTCTTTGTGAAGCATATAGATCTCAGAATGTCATCAGTATGCCAAGTCATTAATTTATCCTGTCTTGAATATCAAAGTTGCAAAGTGACATTCCTATAACTAAGCCAGGTACGATAGAGAGGGAGATGGGAGCTCAGAGCCCAACTCAGACAACAGCTACAGACAAGGAAGGAGGTGAAATCTCCTGCTTTATTCTATCCTTTCTTTTCCCTTCTATTTCTCTTATCCCATAAACACTTCTCAGATGGAATTCCAGAGTGTAAAAATAGATGTTCCTTTGAAATAACAGTTCTGCCTGAGGAAAATATTCACCTAAATATATGTAACTGTGTATGTGTGCACACATATATGATTGCATACATGTATGTTCATATATATGTGTTTTATATTACAAATAAAACATTTAGAAAATAAAAACAAACAAAAAGGAAGAATTTTAAATCATCCACAACCCTCCAGCCAGAAATAGCCACTGTTGTTACAGGATTTTATCATTTTGTAGTAAAAAGCCCCTTTCACATCAATGTTCATTTACTCCATCAAAGAAAATTAATTTAAAACACAGACTTTTACATCACTACAGATTCAATTTTCAATATTATTTCTTAAGTTCACTATTAAAATGTCGTCTTTTTCAAAAAATTCTGCACAAGTTTTCCCACAATGCAATGGAGGCAAAGTGAAATAAAATGAAGTACAAATGGTTCCTCTGTAAATAGCATTCCTGGCACACTACCCTAATACTGTGCTGGAAAGTTATTATGAAATACATGATAATATAAGTTCTGACTCACCGACTTTTATCACTCAATTTGTAAGGATCAGCGTCTTCCCAAAGCAGCTGTTTCTCTAACCCAGATGTTCTATTAGCGCTCTTACTTCCTGGGACACTCTAGCATTGACTGGCACCTTCTCTCTACCCCATTAGTGCCAATTCACTACCAATCCAGCCACAATGTGACATGAAACAGGAATGATACCCAGCAGGGCTCTTTGAAAATGGAAATGAGAGTCTTCATTAATTTAGGAAATCCAGGACTGCACATGAACATATTCTGCAATAATTTCTCTTCCTGATTAAGTCAATGACTAAATCAGTACTCAAAGCCATATTATCCAAACCATTTACTTTGATCACTTCCTCTCATTTAAAGCAAGCATTTGTTCCTTCACTCACATGGTCTGAAAGAGGCAAGTTTAGATCAAGTAATGTTTTGTCTACACTGAAACATAGGAGAAGACAATTCTCTATGGTTCAATTGCGTGGCCCTGAGCAGCACTCGCTAACAGGGCTGTGGAGAGACAGCAGACAATGCTGCCACGGCAGGCCGTGGCCCAGTTACAACATAGATGTGTTGCCATTGTATACGTCCTGTTAACTGCCAGCATCTGTTAATGGACCGTGTTCTTGCCATAGCTATAAATACTGTGAGGATATTTATAATAAGGATGCATAAATATGGTACTCTAAAGTCAAAATATATATTTTTTAATATTTTAGGAGAGGCAACCCTTGGTTGACCTCACAGATTGCAAGGACTTTGCCAGCTTAGAATCCCTTATTTTTTATTTTTTATGCCTACAGTCCCTGGTCTTCTTAGGTGGTCTACCATCCAAGTACTAACCAGGCCCAGCCCTGCTTAGCTTCTGAGATCAGACAAGATTGGGCTTGTTCAAGGTGGCATGGTCATAGACTAAAGTCAAAATATTTTATCTGCACAACCTCATGGTCATTTTGGAAACTTTAAAAAAGAGATTTGGGGATAGAGTTAGGAGAACTCACTTTACTAAAGTTGCTAAAAGGTAAGTGCTTTTTAAAATCCTCTCTGCCATAATCTATTGCCATAGTATTAAGACTAAAAAGTGACAATAAAGTCTAGTGTTGCCAAAGATAAGTTTTTTAAATATAAAGTGTGAATAATAATTACACATGTGTGTGTGTGTGTGTGTATATATATATATATATATATATGTGTATGTGTGTGTGTGTACGTATGTGTATATATGTATAGGCTGCTCTTAATGTCAGATTTAATTACACATATGTGTGTGTACATGTGTATATAATATTAATAATTACACACATGCACATATAATATACAACACATATGTATATGTAATAATTACACATGTGGTTACACACATATATGTATGCACATATGTATGTATATACATATGTATATATAGGCTACCCTTAGTGTCATATTTGGTGTGTGATGTTACAAGGTTGTCTATAATTTGTGCCTCAGAGTAATATATATTAATATATATTATATATTATAATATATAATAATAATAATTACACATGTATATATATTCTGTCCTTGTGTCAGATTTAATTACATACATTATTATCTGTAAATAAAGCCTCACAACTATAAATTATATATTATAATATATAATTACACATGTGTATGTATAACAATTACAAACATGTATATATATATTTTAATAATTACACATGTATAATTATACATATCTTTGTATATATATACATATATGTACATACAGATATATATGTATGTTATATAATATATTGGCTGCTCTCAGTGTCAGTGTCAGATTTGATGTGTGATGTTATTTCTGGATTGCCTATAACTTGTGCCTCTTAACAAGACAGGTTTTTTAATGTCAGAAAACAAAGGCCAGATGGCTTATTCTTAAACATCAAGATGCCACTTGGAACCTGAATTTAAATTGTGCATTATTCTTCTGTGGTTCAACAACCTGATTATTTTTAGATAGAAATTTAAAGTTAAATGGCACCTGAGTATATTTAGAGTGGACTGCAGTTGGAGTCCAACTATTACAGACAGCATTCTGGCATTTGCTTGGGGACGATATAATTTTCAGAGGGCAAGAGTCAGCACTAGTAGGTCACTAAGAACTGCTGCAGGAAGTCACTGATTTCTGAAAGCTATGACTGGTATCTTGATATCCTGGAAGTTTTCCAAACTACTTGGCTAAAGCAGGTAAAGTTCAATTTATGCTCTGCTCATATGTATTTTCTTGCTGCTCATGGAAGATGAGAGCAAAGGAGGACTGTACCTTGGATTTAATTTTGCAGGAAACAGAACAACACTTTATTCATTTAGTCAGTCATTCAACAAATATTCATTGGGAATTTACTATGTACTCAGCATTGTATTGTATGCCAGAGATACAACGGTGAGGGGAAACTAATACCCTATGTCTTGATGAAGAATAAGTTTTAATGAGTAATATTAACATCAATCAAATAATCATACAAATAAATATAAAACTGCCACTCTGATAAATACTGCCAACACAAAGTCTATGGTACTATTAGGGCAGACAAGAGGGAAATGGGTATAGTCAAGAAGATAATGGAGGCTTCTCTAGAGAAGATGCAATTGAGATCAAGTCTGAAAACAAGTGAAAATTAATAAATGAAGGAAGGAGAGATCATATCCTACACTTGGAATAATATGTGCAAAGGCCCCGATACAGAAGGAGCACACACTTTGGGGGAGCTGGTAAGTCAGTGTGGCTGAAGCAAAGACAGGCTATTTTAAGATGAGCTTCGAGAGGTAGGAATAGGCCCACCAGGTTTTATACACAAAATTAAGAGTTCATATTCTCAACCACATAGAGAAAATTAGGGCAACTATACTTTAAAAAGAGGTAATGGATGCTTATTAAAAAATCAAATTCAGCACATTGATTTACTAGTATTAAGTACAAAGAACAAAGCTAAAGTCTAAAGAAGTCTGAAGAAGTGAATGCCAAATAGCAAAAATATATAAACACAAACCTGAAAATGAATAAATTGCCACTTGCGACAGTTTCAACAAATTCTGTAGATCTACATTAGCCAAGATAGATACATTTCAATATGATACTGTGAAAAATGGAATTCGCATCATAATAATTACAACATGAAACATTTATATAAAGCTTAAAATAAACAAAGATGTAGCACATTCAAGAATAGTAAGCGCATTTGGAGTACAGAGGCAAAAAAGAAGGTAAGTTACAAAGAGGACCTCAGCTTTTTCTCTAGTGTCTTGTTTTAAAATTAATAAAATTATAAAAACTCGGGGTGTGATTATGTGTATTCATATTCATATTTTTACTTTTGTTGTGTGTTTGAAATTTTATGTTATAAAAAAATTTAAGAAATGAGTCAATCTATAAATTTGGGTCTGTTTTGTCAAAGGAACAAGCATCTAGAAGAAGGAAGTGAATTAGCTGAGCAAAAAAAAAATAAAACCTTGAAAGTATTTGGTATGGAAGTTTTCAAGATTCAGTATTTCTAGAAATGTCATTGACTTTGATAGAGAAGACATATGGATATGAAATATATAAATAATTTTTATAATGAAATAGCTGGGAGAATTTAAAAATAGCCAGCAAAATACCTTGAAAAGAGTAAGTATTATGGAATGTAAAGGAGTATAATTATTACTAAAAGGTATTTTGAAATACTCAACTACTTGATGTTAGTTGCTGAATATTTATGGAATTTACTGCCTTGTCTTTTGTCAAAACAAAATAGAATTCCCTTTTTCTCCTTTTATCCCCTCTATCATGACAGTAGAGTTTCAGTTTTTGATGAAATTTTATGCATAGTTTAATCATTTGGAAGTATCAAAAGCTGAAACTTTTCAAAAATATTGAATGTTGTTTGTACTTTACACATAATTATTTACGGCAAAGCTGATAGCAAAAAGATGTCTAACAAAAATCAAGTGCTTACAATATGCCAGCAGTGTACTAAGTGCTTTAAATATATAATCTCATATAACTCTTATTCAACCTCGTTATGTTGGTTTTTACTGTCCCTGTTTTGCAGGTGGGGAAAGTGGAAACATCTCAGTGTGATTTGCCCCAAAATACAAAGTTAGTCCTTGGAGTAACTAAGCATCTAAAATGAGTCCTGTTTGTTCATTACGCATCTTTACCCTGTCATTCTGCAGTACACTGTCCCCATTAGAAAAACATTTGTAAATAAAATTACATTGTCCAAGTTTTATTTCAGTATTTCTCGGAATAGATTGGCCACTATTGGATTTTGGAAGTCTTTTGGATCATAATCACTCCATTATAATATGTTTTATTATAATATGATTTAATCTGTTTGCCATAATTCATTTTCACATATCCAACTGCACAAATGGAATGCTTACTTGTTAAAGTATACTATGCAGAAGGGCTAAGACAATTAAGTATATTTCTGACTGCCATGAACTTACTAGAACTTAAAATAAGGAGAGTCACTTTAAGAGAACACTCCCTCTGAATAAACAGATGAGGAGATCTAGATGCCCCTGGTACATGTGGCACTGCCTCTGGTATTCACAGAACACTTCAGCACCTGTCCAGCGTCTGACCACATCCTATTCCTGGCCCAGCTGAAAAAGTGCTAACAGACTGAGTGAGAAGCCTAGCCATCACCATTATGTTAGTAACAAGTGAGCAGGTGTCAAGTTTACTCAGAACATTTCCACAGGTTTTGGAAGGGCTGGTCCTGAGCTTTGACTGCTGTCCTTGCCTCCCACCTGCGATATAACTCTGCAAGCTGTCTGGTCAAGAGTCTAGTAAGAACAAATGATGTACAATTTAGTCAACTGTTTTGTGGTACTAACAACCCTAAAATTGCAGTGGTTTACAATAGTCATTTTTTCACATAAAAGATACTAGTCAGCTGCAGGTGTATTGGTTACACAGGTAATCAAGTAGGGGCATGCCTAGGCTGAGCTGGGTCCACTGGGCCAGCTCCGTGTATCTATTCATCTCGGGATCCAGACTGAAGGAGTGACCAGACTTAAGTCCTGGTGTTCTCACAGTGGAAGACGGATGGTCAACAGTAGATGGAGACAAATCACACAAACTCACTTAAAGCTTCTGCTCTGACATGGATTATCTCATATCCACACATATTCCACTTACCAAAGCATGTCCCATGACCATGGCCAAAGTTAATAGAACAAGGACGTGTGTTCCTCCTATGGGGAAGATACTGAGAAATTTGTGGCAAATTTTACAAAAAGCATGTAAAATCCTTTGTAGTGCAAGGGAGGTAATAATCAGGAGCAACAGTTCAATTCACTGTAGTAAGAGAAAAATATCTAAAGAAGAAGGGATGAAAAAAATATGTATACATATAACACACACATATATATATACTTATATATAAATTTATAAGTAATTTAATCAATTTTTAAACTGATAAAAAAGTTTAAAAATCTAAAATTATAGCTATCAAAAATACAATAATATTTTGAGACAAATCTCAATTCCTCTACCTCTCATGTTCCTACATGGAGGGACTTCCAGCCTCTTTCACATCCCTTGTCCACTCCTCCCAGGAAAGGGAATAATAGGTGCATTGAGAATTGTCTGGGGGTGCAGGACTCAGGTCCTCCAGGCACGCTCTCTCTCTCAAAGCAGCCTTGCCTAGTGGTAGAGTATGTTCTTGCTATCTTCTTCCATGATATAAGAGGCCTGTTCCTATTCAGCTGTGTCAGCGACTGGATGGGTAGATTTTAGTCACTGGGGAATCATTAGCCAGCCCAATGTGCCTCCATACCTAGTCAGGTCTTCAATCGAGCTGTTATTAGTAATTTGGGATCCATCTGTCCGATGTCCATGTCCATTTCTCTGCTGGTTCCAACCTTATGCAAGGAAGAAGAGTGTTCTTTATTGGCTCCCCCTTAAAACTCCAGTAATAATAATAAAATAATAATAATAGTTAATATTTATTAAATACCTTCGGCTTAAATATATGATCTCATCTAATTATCACAATAAGCCTAAAAATAATTGTTAAGTTTGTTTTATATTTGAGGAAACTAAGCCTTGGAAGAGCTATGTAATCTCTTGAAGGTCACACGGCTAATAAACCGGTAGATCTGAGTTTCAATGCCAAGTTTACTGGAAGCCAAACTATCAAGCTCTTCGTAGCCCAGACTTTTCCAGTGTGTGGTAAGGATAGGAGAGGAGAGCAGGGAAGGTAAAATAAGGCAGAGCATCTGGGATATCAGGTATTTTTATTTTCTTGTGTTTTTTTTTCATCTCTCAATCTAGCAAATTATATTGTTAATAATTTAAACATTCTACTGCAGAGCTTTTACTTTATGTGAATTTTAGTACTTTGTTAGTGTAGCTCTTATTTTGTTAAAAAACGATAAGATAGTTTTTTAATTCAAAGAAATTTTCATTAGTGCAAAGTTTGCAAATATACATTTCTTTCGATTTAAAGATATACTATTACAGAGAGAAATAATGTCCTCTCTGTAGACTTTCTTCAAGGGGAGCAACCTGAATCTTGTCAAGTTTTCTAAATGCTTAACCATTCAACTATTCACTATTTCCAGATAATGATATTTGGAGCTTTGACTTTTATCTATATAATCGCAGAGCTCTTGGATTTAGCTAGAGTTAAGATAAGAGCATTTTCATTAATGATAGATGATGGACTTTTTGTACTTTTCTTGATATTTTGATATTTACTTGGTCCTTTAGAAAGAATATTTACATATACTTTTAGGCTTCCTGGCTTTAATTTTGATGATAATATGCTGTTATATCTTTTTTTCTTTCAATTCTGAGAATAATAAAATGTATTCCTGGAGACTTCCCATTCATATAAGTTCTATTATCTCAAAATCTTGATATAGAGAAACACCACAAATCTCAATTCCTTCCTGCCCTTTTCTTCATGTTACTTGTCAAACCATTATTGGAAATGAGCCTCTGACCTTTTTTCTCCCACACAATTTCTAATAAAGATGCTGCCACACGGCCGTATCCTAGTAACTAGATTTTACACTGAGAAAGACGATTAAGAAAGAGTCCAAGATAGGGCTGGTTTCGACCATCAGCTAAGGTAATTTGCTAGTCTTGCTCTCTTTTTCGATTTTCTTAATTTAGATGAATAACTAATCTAAGCTTAATGTTCTTTCTGATAAAAATGCTGTCGTATAGACCCAAATTAGCATATTTGCTTTTGATTACCTTGCAGAACTCTATTTGCTCCCTTTTCTAAAAAGCTTAATAGTTCATATAAGGCTCCAGAGGAATAAAATCACGATGTGTGGCTGAAAAAGCCTAAATCCCCTGCTGGGGTTAAATGGCAGGCTTCAAAGAATTTTTTAAATAAATAATTAAGATAGATACTCCATCTTGTTACTGAGCTGCTGTGTAAGCAGTTCCTTAGTCATCTGAATTTACAGAGACATAAAAAATCAGTAGTCATACAGGAAGGTACTGAGCATCTAGAAATTTTCATTTCCTAAATGAAGGGCAGAGATTGGAACTTTGCGAGACTGAGAGTCCTCAACTTTCAACGCAGTTGCTTGCTTCAGACTCCTATTTCTAGGGCATGGAATTGGATGAGAGAACTAAGTGTATTCTTTTCAGACAGATTTAAGGAGAAGAAAGGTAAAAATAAACAAGTGCCCTCAGGCCTCTGCCCTGGGAAAAATAGGAAAAACTTGGGAGGAAATTCCTGGATGGGTTTGTCACTGTGTTATGAACATGACATTTTTGTTTTCCAGGTCACAGAGGTAGACACGCACCCCAACCCAACTTTTTTTTCCCTTTCAGACTGAACTTGGTTTGCCTCTGTCACCTACAGTCGTGAAAGCCATATTCAAGCAGAATTCCAGAAGCTTTCGGTTGTGAACACAGAGGTGGGTTTCCTCAGGCTACTCCTCTCTCTTATTTGCTGCCCTTTCCTAATTCTAGCAGCTTTAATGATGGCGACACACTGGGCTGGCAAATCTGTGAGTCAAATTAGACAAGCAGTTGGATTTGCCTACCATGGGAATCACACTTCTCCGGAGCATTCTTTAGTGTGCCTAAAGTTAATTTCTCAAAAATATTGGAAGTCCTTTCTATGTTTATTTATTTATTTTAGGCGAGGCAACCCTTGGTTGACCTTACAGATTGTAAGAACCTTGTCAGTTTACAATCCCTTTTTTTTATTTTCTACACCTTACAGCACCTGGTCTTCTTAGGTGATCAGATGGGATTGGGCTTGTTCAAGGTGGAACGGCCATAGACCGTAAGTCCTTTCTAGAAGCATACTTTTCAATCCTCTGGTTAACTGTTGTTTTTCTTCTTCTGGTGAAAGCAGCCCAACCTACGTTAACTTGGCACTATTGACCCCACATTGGCCAGTATTTCAGCTACACTGCGTTTCCTTTCCTAAATATTTCAAGCATCTGCTTCTTTTCTCTCTTCCTTTACTGCAAAAGGGCTCCATATGTTTTGTTCTATCATGGTATGTTTGCGGCCACAGCAGATTAAACAACGCCAGTCAAGAACCATAAGGCAAAATATAAAAATCCAAATTAAATTTATATATCTGTAATACAATATTTCCTGAACTTTAGTCATTCACATAAGATCATCATTTTTATCATATTTGCATTTCACCTGTAGTATGTTATTTAATATTTTTTGCTAAGGTAACTCACATTTTTACTTCTGAAAACTAATTTCAAAAGAAGCTACCATAAGTATAACATATCACTCACCATAAGTAGAAAGTAAATATAAAATAAATATGTAATCATTAGAATATGTAATTTTCCATCCCCCCAAAAGTCATCTTGCGAAACCAAAAATGGTTATATACCATATTTTGAAAAATTCTGGTTATGTACATTTATAGTTTATAAGTTTCTCTAGTATACCCTAATTCATTTAATTTTCACAAAAATTGACAAAGCAGGTATAACTGAAGCTTACAGTCAATAGTAAATATGTTTAGATATTAGATTATAGTGTCTAGAGATATAGGTATAGGCTTTAACTAAATATTTCGATTATTTTAGTTGTCACCTAGCTTATAGTCAAAATATGTTAGTCATGTTCTAAAGGCTTGCCTGTAAAGCAAGACCTAGGAGAAATGTTTAAAAGTATGCTTTGCTTGATATAATAGAAAAATATAGCTAGTTAAGCACAAAACAATGATATAAACAATGGTAGTAGTCACAAGGTGTCTAGTTTCTGCTTTTTGCTTTAAGGTAACCTCACTGACGCACAATTGTGAGATATTTTGCACAATCTTGGTTTTCAACCCATTATCCCTTGTTCTCACAATATAATTTTGTGTTGCTGATGTACTGCTTTTTTGCTTTTTTTTTTTTCTTTTGTCAAGCAGGGGACAATAACTCCTGGGTCATAAGGAGAGTTTGAGTTTGTTTTGCAGAAGGAATAAACGTCTTTAAGAAACTGTGACTACCCATTGACACCCAAAAGTCTGGTTGCACAACATGGTGTCTGTGACTGAAGAAACACAGACTTTCCCCTCGGTTCCCGGAAACTTCCTTACTTTCTAGCTGCATAAACATGCCCTACTTTTGCTTTTTGAGAGAGGGATTTGAGAGATCTTGCTCTCTTGTTCTCTCGCTTTGGCCAAATCAAATAAAAGTTCCTCTGTCTCCAAGCACTGGTATTTCAGTCTTTTGGTTTTATTAGTGTAATCGGGCACAGGAAGCTGAATTTGGGGAGGTGATTCAGTAACATAGCCACCCCCATTATAAAGATGAGAAACTGAGGCACTAGCTCCAAAAAAATTAGTTACCCGCATATTGCTTTTATTTGAAGCTCATGTTCTCTAATTTTTCAGAGTTGATGTGTAATTTCCCAGGATCACTTGTAGTCAGAGACTAAAATTCCAGAATTTAGATCTTCTAGAACAATGCCTCTTTTAATCAGTTCCATACACATTTACTATAAAAAAGATAATTATTGTGAGTGTCTACATTTTGAATGTACTAAAACTGTGCCAAAATGATATATTTGACAAAATTGATAATTAGTCGAACACTGGAAAATTCTTTATAACACAAAAATTTTATTTGGTGAGGCCAGTGGCATTTTTCTTTCCATTTTGCAGATTAAACAGTCAAGAAGCATTTAAATTTGTCCTAAATAAACATTTTTCTATAAAATTAGAAACAAAAGACTCAAGATGAGGAGGGGTATGGGGGTCAAGTATATGGTGATGGAAGGACACAGGAATTCAGGTGACAAGCACAAAGTAGAGTGTCAGATGTTGTATTGTAAAGATGTACACTTGAAACTTATATGGCATTATTATTAACCAATGTCACACCATTACATTTAATTTAACAAAATAGGTCTTCAAGAGGAAAAAAATTTTAAAGACTCAAGTGGGATCTAAAATAGTGCTTTATAAATTACATTGGAAAACAAGTACCAGTATATGAAATTCTTCATATTGAAAATATATTAAAAAGATATAAACTATTTAATTGGGATAAAGTGCTTTAATGATTTCTTCACTAAATTAATGAAGAGGTAAATTGTAATTACTTAAAGCAAATAGTGAACCTAAAATTGCAGGTAAATCTTTAAACATGAGACAACACTTATTCTGTTTACTAGTTAAAATAAATAGCAGATATTACGTAGATATTCAGCAAAAATATTCATAAGATAAGAAAAAAAGACTAGCATTGCTATTATGCTGTTGGACATTATATTCATTCATGCTACAAATAAGTATGTTCTTAACAAATGCCCATGATTTCTATAAATCTAATTTAGCTTATTTTCAAATATAAATCTAATATATGGGAATTTAAAAATATTAATGATAGAGAAGAACATCAAATAAATATTTCTCCTTCCCTCCTTCTTCTCTCCCTCATCCCAGTGCCGCTTTCTACGTCCACTCCCCAAAAGTAATCACTGTTAAGTTTCTTGTATACTCTTCTAGAAAAATTTGGTGTACGTTTATATTCTTTGTTTTTAAGCAAATGAAATCTAAAAATATCACGCTATTTTAATTCACTTTTTTCTCGATATCAGATATCTTTTTATATCATCATATAACAATCTTTTCTGTTTTTTTAAGGGTGGTAGAGTGTTCCAATGAGCATATGTGCAACCATTTATATCAGTGGTTGGCAAATTTTTTCTGCAAAGGGCCATATAGTAATATTTCAGATTTTTGAGTTATATGGTCTCTCTCACAGCTGTTTAACTCTGCCATGCACAAAATGTAATTGATGGCATGGCTGTACTCCAACAAAACTTTCCAGAAAATACATTTGCATTTGAAAATAAACTAAATTTGATTCATAGAAGGCAGGAGAGCAGGCTGAATTTGGCCCATAGATCAGAGTTTACTGACTCCTGATTTATATAATCACATACTGGTGGAAATGATTATTTCGTGTCAGTTGCTCTTAAGAACAATGCTGCTATGGAACTCTATAACACCTACTCACTTGCTTTGGTCAAAATAGAATGAATCCACTCCAGAGTATTTGAAGGATTGTTTTAAAAGTTAAAAAACAAACAAAACAAACAAACAAACAAACAACCTGCAGACTGACAGCTGATGCACCACCCTAGTTTTGTCCTGCCTATACAGCATTTAAAAACACTTATAATTTGCCAAAAATAAAAAATAAAAAAAAGTTAAAAATATCTTATATATTCTGGATTTCTTTCCATCAAGTCCATGTGATTTCTCTATGGACAAGTGGATATTTTCTCTCTAGGTTCTTTTATTTTTTGGTCTGGCCCCTTTTCTACCCTAATAATGGCTAAGTGTAAAATACAGAGACTCAAATCTATTATTGTATCTATTCCCTAATTCCCCTGGCTGTGTTATCCAGAGATTAGTGACAGAAAGAGTTATTTCTTTGAGAGAGAATTATCTAACTCAAAGGTTATGTGTAAAGGGGAACACCTGAAGAAATTGAATGAGATGCCTGTCTTTTCCTTTTCATTTTTTTCTTTCTACCTTTTTTTTCTTTTTCTGAGACTCTGCGTTGAGCTTATAAACTGAATAGTTTCAGACAATAGGAAGTTTCTGGAATCAGCTTTTAGCACTTAATTTAAGTAAGACCTCAAAGACTTTCCTATCAGTTGCTTCAAAGGATAGAAAAGTTGCTACTCTCAACTGCAGAATATTTGGGAAAACATCAGAACATCAGATCATATCACGGAAGATAGTGGGCACAATTTCTTTCTGTATTTTTTTTGAGTTAAACATTTATACACTCTGACAAGGCACTTACAGGTACAGTTAAGCAGGACCCTCTATTCTGGCTTCTCTACATATGTCCTCATGATCTACCCCTGCAGACATATGAATTTTACATTATTTTTGCTTTAGCACCGAAGCACTCACTGAGGGTGTCATTACTAGCTAGAAAACCTTCATTTCCATTTTTTCATGAGTGCTTAAAAAAAATAGTTCTTATGTCCTTGATGCATCATCATTTCATCAGACTTTTAAGCTGATGTTTTTTGAACAAATAACTTTGTGCTTGAAATTTATTGAGTCATGACTGAATTTCTACCTTTATAAGGAGCACTCATCACCTAAAGGTTCCCAAACTAACAAAGGAGATATAAGCACCATGAGAATGACTAATATGGTGGTTAATATTAATATGGGTCTGAAATTTAGCTTGACTGAAATCCAATCATGCTCACTGGACTCTGAGTGCATGGTTGTAGATTTTGTCCTGAGATAGCTTATCCTAACCAGTGGCATCTGGCATATTCCACTTCACAAAAGAAGGTTATATCCCTTTTAGTATTTAAATTAATTCATTCTGAGCTCCTCCCACTTATCTGAAAAATGTTTTTCTTTTCTCACTAGGGTCTCACTCCTTTCTCACAATAAGTCTATGAAGCCCAGGGTCTTATTCAAGCAAAGAGGGCCAGTCATAGTTATTAGTGTTCAGAGAAAAGACATCGGAAAGTCTCATCAGTCCCCTGAAATGCAACCTTCTTAATCATATTTGCTCCTGCTGCTGCCAAAAATCATGGTGTCCTACAGTAATTTAGTGATCCAGGCATCAACTATGCAGATACCAGATTTTCCAGTGGCAGTTTCTCAGAAGAGAACAGAAAAAAGGCCAAGTCTCTTCCCAGTGTTATAACTACCTTTGTCTCCCCGTAAAAGCTTATTGGAAACTGGAGAAAGCCTTCTTAGGTGACAGGACACTTTCTGTTAAGCTTTGCAATGATCACCCAAGAAAATCAAATGGATGCAGGGAGGAAAAAGTGAAATGAGTCTGTCGGGCTAACACAACCAAAGAAAAAAGGGTGGGCCAGTTTGCATAGCCTGAAATAGGACAGCATGCTGAGCTTGCATGCCAGACTTAGCTAGCAGCACCTTCTGCTGAAAATGCATAGTTGCTCGTTCAGAACATCACAAAAGAGCTCTCTTGAGAAGTCCTCATATAGACCCAAGGAATCTGTTTTGGATTGGGACTGGAAACCTCTAGTTTGACATGGCTACACTCACAGAGAGAGAGATGGAGGGAAAGAGGGAGGAGAGGAAGGAGAGAGAGAGAGGAGAAAGAGAGAGAGAGAACACTGCTTATTATGTATAACTTTGCTCCACCCAAATTGCCACAAAGCACCTGACTCTGATGTCTACCAGAACTGGATGCAGGTAATAAAACCTCCCTTTCCAGCCACTGTCCATGTAGCCTGCCCACTGCCACTGAAAAGCCCATAACTAAGGTGTTTGACAGCAGCATATCCCCTTCAGGACTATGGGGAAACAAAAGGCATTGCCAGGGCTTGAGGGAAGATAACAATGTGTGACTAAAATAATTCAGAGTAAAAGTATGCTATTTATGCCTTTCTTTGTGACCCAGATCCACTCACATGCACACTTACTAGCCCTCTTTATGATGTCAGGAATGCTGAATTGGCCATATGCTGTTCTGTGAGCAGGCTCCCTAGAACCTCTCGAAGGCCTGCATTACCAGCTCAGAATTTAGAACGTGACTTTCCTTCCAGTCAGTTTTACCTCAGGGCTGGTCCAGGAAGAGCCACCTCAGTACATCAGATAGAGTTTAATAACTTTCAAACTCAAAGGAAAATTATCAAAGGCTAGAGCACCATGTCTCCACAAGACTCTGATCCCTTGGCAAAGCTGCCTATCTCTTCCCTAGCAACTTTTAAAACAGTCAGAAGTAGGATCCTTACCTCACATCTACTTTACTGAAAGGAGCCACTGAAGTTGTCTTCCTTAATGAAAAAGTTTTTTCCAGAATGTCCTAAACCCCCTGCTCTCTAGGAACTTTTATGACAGCATCTCTTGTTAAATATGTGTATATTTTTTTTAAGGTTTCGCATCTCCAGGAATTCCATTACACAATGAAGCTGTGTAGATGTTTAGCTGTCTATTTGAGCACATATGTTACAATAGATGAAATAAACTAGCAGAGCAGAAATTAAAATTGCCATCACTAAGAACTGGTTCATTACTTATATTGAATCAACAGTACACAGCTAACAACTCTAAGATACTCCTTTTAGAAATACTGAGAAAGTAAATTTGAGCTTTCTACTTCCTATGAAAAGTTTAACTAATGTAGTTCTAAATTTTCTTCCCACTAGTAATTTCAGCAATCATCAGGGCATATCCCTCTTGCCCATCGTCATCAAGACTTTGAGTTCTCTCGACAGTATTTCTGACAAGGACCCCTCTACTGTGAGCCTGGACTATTCTAAGCAGCCATGTTCAAAAATCTTTCCTTATCTCGAGCCCAAATACGCCTCGTTTTGATATCTATATTTGTCCTATCTTCACTTCATTTGTCCTATCTCCTCGTTTTGATATCTATATTTGTCCTATCTTCACTTCACCTATAAAATAAGCCTAATGTCATTTTCAATCACAACCTTTTGAGTATTGGCAGATAGCTACCAGGTTCTTTGTAAGCTTTCCATCTCCAGGTTGAGTATCTCCGATTGTTTCATCACCTTACAGTATGGTTTTGAATTACTTCATGATCTTTTTGTGCTCTTCACCAGACACACTTAAGAGGGCACAAATATTCTTAGTTTCAAGAACCATGTTTCTAAGGTACTCCATCTGATTGATCATAATAATATTAGCAATAACAATAAGCTAGTATTTAATATATACCAACTATGTGCAAGGATTTCTCTGAGTGTTTTACGTGTTCTAACTCTCTTGCTGTCTCAATAATCCTGATGCAGATTGGGTTCTCCAGAAGTTGATGCTGAGACAGAGGTTGGGGCAGGGAGTAAGTGGGAGAGTAAGATGTTTGTTAGGGATCAAAACCTGTAAAAGGAAGAGAAATCTATAAAAGGAAGTATAATTGCATAGAAGAAGAAATCGAATTGTTATGCAGGCTTACCAATACAGAAGGGACCTTTGAAACACAGTGTAGTTACTGGGGGCAGACTGTCCAGGGAAGGGTGTGACCTCAGGTGATATGACCTTGCAGCTAAAACAGACCCTAAAGGCAGTCCCTGTAGCTGAGCAACAAACCCTTCC
The DNA here is from genome assembly GCF_902729225.1 of Pteropus medius. Classification (NCBI taxonomy): domain Eukaryota; kingdom Metazoa; phylum Chordata; class Mammalia; order Chiroptera; family Pteropodidae; genus Pteropus; species Pteropus medius. The sequence goes on from NW_024354911.1 coordinate 15,780,589, forward strand.
CCAAAGGGGGTGTTTGGGCAATGCATCTCCATATCTGCCACAAACTTATAAAAAAGATACTTTTATTCTTCCCATTTCACACAGAAGGAAACTGAGGTGAGGCAGATTAAGAAATTTACTAAGATAATACAGCTAGTAAGTGAAAATATTGATGACAACATTCACTCTATAGCTAAAATAAAATAAAATTGCAATCAAATTAAATGTACGCAAACTGAACATCTAGTTCACTCCACTCCACTGTGCCAGGCAACATACTAGATATTGGAGAAGAATGGTGAAGGGTCTGAGATTTTGCCTTACTTGCAAGCTAACGAGTTCGCTGGCCCCATTTCATGGATGTTGGCTAAAGATACAAGACCCTGGGATCAGAGAAAAAGACTTGATAACCCGTAGCACATTGGGCAGTATGAACTTTGTGTTCACACCAACCTCCTTTCCCTCCTCCTCCCAAACTGATTGCAGGCGATGTGAAGTAGGTCCTAGGTAGATGCTGCATACTCATTGGGTTTGTGTCACAGTTAAGCAATCTGGAGCTTAGGAAATGCCATCATTTGAAGGTGGTTTCTAGAAAATCTACTTAACTTTTACCCCAAGGGAGACATTTTTATTATCCTGGTCAGAAAAAAAAAAATCTTCCCTCTGAAGATTTTTTAGAGTGAGACACTACATCTTCCAAAGCTGTTTATTACACAAACATCCTTGAAAAGATAGTCCATAACAAAAGTTGATGTGAAATGTCATGGAAAATAATATCTCAAAAGATACAAAGAAGAACATAGCATGCTTTCCACCTTCTATTCATTTAGAGAGAAAAACAAAACAAATATGTTATTGTATGTCAACAATAATTGAAAAATAATAAAATAATAATAAAGCTTAAAAAAACAAAAGGTAATTATAAAACGTCTTTCTATAATATGGCTAAGACCAGGAAGCTACAGGCACATACAGCAGAAAATACCAATGACTGGCAAAAGCTAGGCAAGCCTTCATACACCAGGTGATCTCTGAGTTGGGGTTTGTTAACCAGTCTGTGAGTTTACTGAGGGTGGCAACCACACTTTTTCATGATGAGTGTTTAATAAGTTTTCCAGAATTTAATTAATTCCTAATAAAATTTGCAGAAAATAGGAAAAAAGAAAGGTAGAATTCTTCATGACCATAACATTTACCAGCATGTGAAGGATATGAACTATTTTGTGTAGTAAGAAATCGAATCCTAAAAATGTTAAATTTTGGCAGAATAATGGTAATGAAAACATTTGCAAAACAGCCTTTAAAAAGTCTAATGACCTTTTCTCCCCTCATTTCTTTTATGGAAAATGAAACTGCCCAGTAACTGGAACATGATTCATCATGCTTGATATTCAGATTAATATATTTGAATGGTTACTGCATTTCAGGAGGAAAAGCAATCAGAACACAGGGAAGCCAAAGTGAAAAGGCCCAGAATTAGAGATTTCAGGTGCTATGAATCCTTGTGCCAAAACGTGAAACTCTACATCCAAAATATGTGTCCTTTGGTCCTACAGGCTTTTCTTTCTTCATCATTTTTCTATTAAAAATCAAACACCGCTAGCAGCAGTGACATTTCAAATAAGGATTAATTAACAACCTGCAGAGAATAAAACAAGAGTCAGAGAGTGAAGTGAATTGCAGAGCAGGTCCCCAAAAGGAAAGACCAAAGGGAAATAGGACTTGCTTTTGTCACTGGTGTGCCGACACCAGTGCTGGATAGAGACGATGATGTACTGAGATAAACTATATACAGGCAAGTCAGGAAACAGGGTGAAATTGCTGCCTCTTCTCTCTCCACTGTGCATATCATGTTTCCTCTTCCTACTCTGTCCATTTAGCAAAAGCATCCTCTACACAGCACCAGGGTCAGTGACAACAGGGACTTGTAAACTCTGAGATGCTATCAGTCACTGTAAAGAAAATAGAAGAATCAATTCTGTTTGACTTTGAGCAAATGACCCTGCTAAGGGAAGGCAGAAAAAAAGGGGGGGGCGGCAGTCTTGGGAGTCCAAGTAGCTATTGGGTTCATAGCAGTGACTTTGCCATTGATACCTCTTAGCAATGGCAGTAACTAACAGGGTGGTCAATAACTCCATCTCAGGAGGCCAGGATCGCTGATCCTGTGAAAGGAAGAAAACATGCCGCTCTTGCAGACACTTGTAAAAATCAGCCGAGCAGCAAGAGCCAGATAAAGAAGAAGACAGCTCTAACCAAAAGCAGGGACGAAGGGACATCAGCCAGGAAAATAAGTCACATAAGGAAGCCTGTTTACCGTGCACACAAGTGCAATGGTCGGATTAAGCTTCCACCCCATACAGACATCCAATAATGCCCAAAATGCCTTCTGTCTGCCTTATTGTGTTGAATCCTGACCAGCACTTACTCAAATTATATACATGTTTATACATGAGGAGACTGAGGCTCAAAGCCACGTTCTCAAGTTTCAAGTCTGGTTTCACATCTCAGGGGCCCTCACCTGGAATGTGACCAAACAGTGTGGAGAACTCTCTACTTTCTTCTCACTTTGCTGTCTTCTAACCAGTTCAGCCCCAGCCTTGGCCTCGTTTTCTTACTTCCTCTCTGTTTCATAATCGCCGATGTTTTATGAGCTTCGGCAGAAGAATCAGACTGCCTGAGTCCCAGTTTTGCCACTTACTACCTATGTGACGTTGGGCCCATTATTTAACTTGGCTGTGTTTCTGCTTCCTCCTTTGTAAAATGAGAATGATAATAGTACCTCATAGTACTTCGTAGTACCGGTCCCACAGTGAGAGCTCAGTAACTTTGCTGTTATGATTGTATTCCTTTTCCCTGTGATGCTTCCCAAGCCCTTGTTCGCTGGCTCCTCTGTCATGCCAAATCCTCCTTTTCTTGCTCCCCTCTTCTATCTCAGACCTTTTGGAAATCTCTCCACAACTCTGTCCTCAGCAGTAGACCACTCTCTATATTCCCTCTTTCCATTACTTCTGTGTTTTGTCTGCCACGCCTCAGCTGGCAGTGTCCAGGACACGCTCAGCATCACCACTCCTGCTGCCCTTGAAGCTGGGTGGGCTGGTGGAGACCCTGTCACTTTCTGGAGATAGATAGTCCAAAAACGCATCCTGTGAAGCTCTTGCAGAGTGGGGAGCAGGAGGGCTTTGCTGAGGGATTACAGAAGTCAGAGAACAGAGAGATTTATAGCAGGTCCCACTTCCTTAGAGGCCAAGGACTCTAGAATGCCTCAGGAATAATAATGAGCTCTCTCCTAAGGGCCCAGCCTTACTGCTTGGAAGCAGAAGATATCTATGCTAGTTACTGTGTCATGCTAATTAAACGTGTGTTCACCTACCTTATCCACATATACTCTACCTCTTCGTGCTCACACACACACACACACACACACACACACACACACACACACCCTCATATGACCGTCCCCAGGTCCTGGACATTCTTTCTAGAAGATCTAGAAGAACTACATCTATGGTGACTCAAATTGTGGAAAGTAAAGGGTCAGTCATTGACTTTGAAAATGACTTTATTCAATTAATTCTTTAAGAAGATATCCCAATTCTTTTCTAAAAGATAAAACATCTAACAAGTGAAATTACCCATTTATCTCACTCATAATCTCTCTAAATATATATTTGGCTTTTATAGAACAAATCTTTGAAATTATTCCTCTCTTGGGGAATAAACTCAGTACCTTCTGCCTCTTATTTAATTAATTATTGCAAAAAGCACATTGGTAGATCTCAGAAGAGGAAAAGGAGAGGCGAGATGGGACATTAGTGCATTAGTACCCCGGACGTCACTGTGGAGTCATGCTTACTAATTCCCTAGGCTTCCTGAATCACATTCCTTAGATGTACTGACAGGAAACGTTATTCTTCTAAACCACGAAAAATATTTCTGTCCATGATCACAGAAGAAAGAAATCTTGAGGGCTGGGCCATGTGTTCTTAGAGCCCTGTGGAGTCCAGTGCAGTGACTTCCACCCTGTGAAATATCGACAAAACGCTAAGAGTGGTGATTCCTGGTTACATAAAGAGCCTTGATGATGCCAGTGTGCACAGGGATTTTAAATGCAAATGGTTATTGGAACTAGAAAGTAGTACATATAAGTGAAATTGGCCAAGAGAGAACTATGGCAACCTGGAGCACTCACACCCTGAGGTGTGTGAGGGCAGGGTCGCTATTCTGCTCCAGGAATGCCAAGCCTAAAGCTGCCAGACACTATGGTTTTTCAAAAGAAGCAAGAAGTAGCCTGTAACTGTAAACAACTATTGCAACTTTTAAAAAATCTTCAAGCAGATCAAACAAAATATACCTGTAGACTCCCAACTTGCAACTTATCATAAAAGCCCCCTGTGCTTGATTTGACATAGGATGAAGTTATTTATCATCTCAGTACCTCTATTTCTCTATCCATAATATGGGGATAATTATGATACCTTCCTAATAGGATTGTTTGGAGGATTAAATGTGATATTGTATGGTAAGCATTTGGACTATCTGGCATATAGTAAGCAATATTATTCAAGATTACATTTTTTTACAAATTTGCCTAGATCCATCTGAATGAAATATATAGTATGTAAGTCATAAGTCCCATGTTTCATTGTATAATCTCAGTAAAGAACCTCACCAACTCTTCACGCTGGGTTGGAAAAGAGCCATCTTCTCACTTTCACAATGTGTAACTGTAGAAATTGAGGCAGAAAAAGTCATTTTGTTGTTCAGGTTCACAAAAACTCATTGGCAGGAACAGGAAGTCCCAGCCACGGGCATCCTGTTAACTGGGACATCCTCTGCCATTGAATTTGTGGTCATAGCTTCCCTTGTGGTTCTTCGTGTTTTCAGCATATCAAAAAAAGACAAGATTTATAAAGGCAATGAGCAACTTCAGCCTGTAAGCAGTCTTTAGTTGTGGGCAGACAGTCCACGAGTATTCAGTTTGTTATCTTTCAAGCTAATTTGCAAAGCTTCACCACAGGCAATTCCCTTAGCATCACTTAGGGACACATTTTCGAATTGGATCTGGCAATAGTAAACTCTCTGAAAAGTAGGAATTCACCCTCCAGAGTCCATTCTACATCATAGTTATTCAAACATCATAGCCTCATGTTTCTCAAAGTGTAGTCCTGGGGAAGCAGCAGCAGCCTTACTGGGATCCTGTTAGAAAGCAGAATCTTGGGCCTCGACAGCATGTTCTGAAGTGAAATCTTCACTCCCAGGGGATCCATGTGTTCATTAAAGCTTGAGAAACAGTATTAATCACGTTATCATTTCCCAGAGTTTGTGTGTGATCATAGAAAAATGAGTTCACCTTCGAAAGTGTATAAGAGGTTTTTACTATTTGATAAACCACTCGAGGAACAAAAAATGTCAAAAAACAGTCCTCACCATCTATTCCATTATAAACATCTAAAGATTCCTGAAATTCCAAAGAAACATAAAAGTTTATCCTGGACTCGGACCCAGTTTGCTAGGAGTTGCTTTAAACTGAAATTCTCAACAGGTTATTGACATCTATCAGCCTGGCTGCTGGGACCTACTGCTCATCTCTTTGATAAGAGAAATTCAATACATCATTTTGTTGGTGTAGCAATGAAATTGGAACAAGGTACCAAGTTCAATTTGCCAGCAATATCTTATCACTGAAAGCCTTGCTCAATTCCAAGAGATGACAAGAGCAAGTAGGAAAGCCATACTTTTGTAAACATACTTTTGAACAAAAGAAACAATTAAGAGAGAGAGGATGGGAAGGAGGGAGGGAGGTAAAAAGAAAGAAAGAAAAATCATTGTCAGGATGTTAACTGGCTTCTTCCATCTCTGCCCTTCTCTTTTCTGCAGCTGTTGAAAAGCTGGTGCTTCTATGAGCTATCTGGACTGATCATGAAGCAAGAGAGACATTCTGTCAATGAACCCCTTGGAGTCGAGTAAGAAGAGACATAGGGCTTTCTTTATGAGCTGGAGATCCACCTCATGTGTAGGAAAAGTGGGCCAAGCTTATTTCTCCTCTTCATTTAGATCCTAGGCAGACAGGCTCTTCATTTAGTGAAGCTCTCCACTTCCAGCCTATGTTCAAGTGAGGAAGGGGGCTGGGCGTTGATCTATAGTTCAGTTTCCATTCCCTGATGATTTCCTGATGATTCCCTGCACTGTCCTGTGAGCTTAGCTACATATCAGTGGACTCTCTCAATTGGCAACACAGTATGTGTCCAACCATTAGCACAGCCCAGAGGCTCATATTAAAAGAAAAATCCTAAATTCCACTCCCTAGAAGAAAGGGGTTATAAAATCAGCTCACTATGTTTTTTAAATTGTCTTAAATTTTCTTCTTTTTTTTTTTTGCTTTTGTAGATAGTAGATATTCCTGAAAAACAACATGTGTACACACTCACACTCTTTGTTTGAAGACATCTCTCCGAGAAGAATTTGTAAAAATATGTTTACTAGTAGTTCATTCAACAATGGTATATCCAGACTATAGCACATTTGTTTAATTCTTCAAGTTCAAATGTCATAGCACTCAACCAACAAATATTTTACTTGTCTTCTGTAAGTCTAGAGCCCTAAACCAAATTGCTTAAAATTCTTCTGAGAAGAAAGACTTAATTAGTCATGTTATGATCAGTAGAGGAATGCTTCTGTGTAAAACTAGCTTCAGAGTGAAGCACATACAAATAATATTAAAAACTAAAAACATACCATGTTCTAGTTGAATCATTTTTCTTTTAATAACTGAATCTTCAGGAACATTTCTACGGAAAGCATCATCTCTGTACCATAAGTCATTTAAATTGAAAAAAAGCTTTTGTCAGCTTAACAGGACCCCAGCTCGTAGGAAAGCCAAGGCTCTGTCTGGGAGTTAGAGAGCAGAATGTCAAGGTCTCCAGAGAAACTTGTGCATGAGCCACGGTTTCATCCATCATTTTGTAAACCATGTCCCATTTGCCACAAGAATACTTGCCAGTGGCGCTTGTAGCTACAGCATTTATCCCAAGACTCATGGATTACAGTCCTAACCTTACCCCAAAGTTTGCCATGAACTATCTTGCTTTTATTTTTATTTTTGGGATCATGCTTCTCTCATTACCTGTTTTATTTCCAATGCCTAGCATAGTGCCCAGCCCATAACAAAAAGTTAATAAACATTTTTAAATAAAAATTCATGAGTGTTTTGCCAAAGCAATCAATGCTGAGGAAAAGACAAAGCTTTATGGCAGCCTTTGACTCACTCCTTCTGCTGGCCAAGACCCATACTAGGTGTGGGGGTTCTTTGACGAATGAAACAGATAGCACCTCCACTGCCTAGTGAGATGAGAGCTTGTAATCTAGTAAACATCATTGCAGTTAAAGCTGGGAAGCCCAAAAGTTTCTGACCAGAATGACTCCTCAAAGGGATCGTGTTATCAAATGCACTTCTTAAACATTTCTAGTGATTGACACCTCCTCGATGGTTGGGAAGGAGCTTGGAAAGATGAGCTCTTGATCACTACTCTGCAATGTCACAGCATTCCTTTCCATGTGAAGCCTGTGTCACTCACCCTGTAAATGATGGGAACGGCAAGGTCAGATTCCCAGGTAAGACCTGAAACACAGCACTGAGACAAGGAGTCCTGAGCCTTATTTATTCAGTGGCTCTAGCAGCCGGACCAGCCCCTGGCAGGTAGAACATCCTGAGCAACTTGATGTTGATGAACTAATTAGGAAGCATTTTCCTAATTCTTGAGTATATAAATAATTCTTAAATGACTAGACATTAAAATAAAATAAGAGAAAAGCTATAATTTAATATATGCAGCAAAAAATCTTTTAATATAGATTTGTGGGAATTAAAAATTGAGTTAAAAAATTGGGGCAGCACATCTAAAAAAATATATTCAAGGATTCTTTTAAGTCCTGTAGCAATTAATGATATACAAGAATATACCCAAAGTTATGTGAATGTATATAATATATATTCCTTTAGGCCTTGATTCTTCTTTGAATACAGTACTGAGAGTATTTTCTCACACTGGACTGGACTTAGCCTGTGTTTTTTTGCCTAGGTTTTAAATGGAAATGAATGCTTCAGGAATCCATTTTTCCTTTGGCTCCACCTTGGCCCTAGCTCTCTGGTTCTCTTTGGGTCAAGTTACTCCTGCAGCCAAAGGGAAACTCATGTTCTAAAGAGCAAAGGGTTAAGTATGGCAGGCAGGACTAGTGGCTGTATTAATCTATTGGCTGTAAAAGGTATATAAAAGTCTTTTGGCAAGATGTTTAAGTGGAACCCTACCAGTGTGCTAAAAGGATAAATATACAGGTGAACAAAATAATCATTAAGAAGGAAAGTAACAATGGTGAGTGGTAAGTCCTGACTCCCTCATTCTCAGGCCAAAAAAAAAAAGGTCTAAACATTTCAGAACAATAAATACCTGATCGACTAACCCACTGAATTGGGGCAGTAACCAACAGAATCCCATTGGTGCACTGTGGCCACACCATTGTAGAGTTTTTCCTCCTCTCTTGACAGTGGTCCCCAACCTTTTTGGCACCAGGGATCGGTGCTCCTATGAGAATCTAATGCCTGATGATCTAAGGTAGAGCTGAGGTGGTGATGCTAGCGCTGGGGAGAGGCTGCAAATACAGATGAAGCTTCGCTTGCCCACCGCTCACCTCCTGCCATGGGGCCCGGTTCCTAACAGGCCATGGACCAGTGGCCTGAGGGTTGGGGACCCCTGACTTAGAGGGAAGATAAGTGCCCTGATAAGAAATTAAAATCTCTTAAAACATGGCCACATCCTGTAACACATGAATCTGTGATTAGAATAGCACAGTCTAAAACTCACCCAGATAGTCTTTATTTCTTGGAAAGCAATGAGCATTTTTACTAATTTCTCTGTTCCTCAGTTTTCTTAACTGTAAATTATGGATAGTAATGGTGACTACCTCACAGAGTTCTTACAAAAATCAAATGCGAAGCTTTTAGGAGAATGTCGTATAAAAAACAGTGTTTGAGATCATAGTGGTGATGATGATGACAATGAAGATGATGATGATGACAATGATGCTATTTTCCTTTCTTTCCAGAAAAGTACTTTTCCAGCAACCTTCAGTGACATAAAGAGATAACATGTTGCTTTCTTAATGCTAGGTCATTGTGGAGATTGTATTATTGACCTCAATTCTTCACCTCCTTCCTATACCTATGCCCTAGGATGGGGTGTTGGAAGTGACATTGTGCTAATTCTATGTCTAGGACTTAAGGATCCTTGTATGCTTTGCTTGCCCTCTTGTACTGCTGACACTGTCCTGACAAGGACAGACATTGAGAGTGCCATGGGCCAAGGAGATTAAGAGATAAGTAAAGCAGACCAGAAAATCTGACTCATAAGCAGAGTGTCTTGTGTGTTTATTGTTACGTGCCACTGAGGTTCTGTAGTGGTTTGTTGTGAAGCAGTAGTTAACTCAGCCATACTCCATACAATCATGAAGTTGATAGAAATAAGCAATGAATATAATATAGGAAAAAAAATGTGACTGTAAATGCAAAGTTTTGTTTAGCTGAAGTTTTACGTGTGTGTATATTAAAGCTTATGAGCTTGCTATTTTTAGAAGTAAATAGTGGTCAAATATGGCACTCTCATATAGTTCAACCAAAATATTCTGTAGTTTGTGCATTGTGATCAGTATTTAAAATACATTCATTTATGATCTGTTAGGACAGTTCCCTAAAATTAAATAAGGAAAGGATTTTCACACTGCCTGTCACATAGTTGAGACTCAAAGTTGAGACTAAAAGAGTTATTGTATAAAGACAAAAAAATCAAGTAACTCTTTGTATTCACATCTTATTGGAGAAAACTGGCCTGAGTGTTATTATCTTTATGAGTAAAACAAACATGCATGTGTGTATGTTTCCAGTTGTTAATCCTGAAATTCTCTAAATGCTTCATTCAGTATTTTATTAACTCACATTTTAGCCCATAATCAATATTATGTATGATTTTTAACTATTCCATTTTTATAAGCAAACTGTTGTAGATAAAGGAAAATGGACGGATACTTTATGGATCAATAGCAGGTAAGTGTCAAAAAAAACAGGAATTCTCAAATTCAATACATCAAATTCAAATATAAGCATACTGAATATTAAGAAGAAAGTGCATCTTCCTCTTCAGAAAGTAGGTCAAATAATACGAATCCATTTTCTATACTGTCAAAATGTATAATGAATCTAAGCATCAATTTCTTTCATCAAATGTATTTGTGCCTTGTAGATATTCCCAAAATCAAAACTCTGGTAATAGTGGGCAATAATTCAGTGAATAGTCCCATTATCTAGATCCACTCTATGCTTGATAAATGTACTAAAGAAAAATCTTGTTCCACTTCTCTAAGCCATTTGTGCCATGCTTTAATCACTTTCATCACTTTGTTTCTTCGTTCGAGCATGTCTGCGTGTTTACCAAATCTTAGCATCCCATCATGGTGTTTACCTTAAGCATCTCATCGTGTTGCTTAGCTTAAATCAATAGTCCCAGGCTGTAATAAATTGCTTACAAAGATAGTCTGACTCTTCCATTTTTAGTAGCTATGAAGAGGTTTACTGTTGTAAATTGAGCAACTGTTGTCATGCTGCTTTCTCTTAATGAGTATAAAGTGAACAGGTTTTAGTAACCATGGTTATTGCCAAATTTGTATTAATTTGAATTAGACGTATTTCTCCTTTGTTAAAAAAAGGGCTGAGGAGCATTCACTTCCGTGCCTGCATTTCATTTTTAACTCAACAATACCTATTCTAAAAGATAGATATTGATGTGCTTTTTCACTTCAAAATCTGCCACTTGCTTTCTTTCTTTAAACCTGAGAAACAAATTGGTTCAAAACTCTGTGTTCTAGTTAGGCAGGATTAACAACTGGAAATAAACACACATGCATGTTTATTTCACTCAAAGTAAGACATAATGATACTCAAGCCACTTGTCTCCAAGCTCCTAGATATCTGGGGAATCTTCATGGGTGCTCAGCTCTTTCCTGGGAAGTAAATGAGAAAGAGTGGCAGATAAGAGCATAGATTTGAGATAAATAATGTGTCGTTCTCCCCAGATCAAGACATCTAACTGTTCCTCCCTTTGTGCCTTATCCCTCACTGCAGAAGTCAGACTTTACCAAGTCTGCTGTAATACAATGATTGGATCAGCTAATGGAATGTGTGGTCCTCTAGCCAACACAGCAATATCAGTCCATGCTTCAGGCAACAATCATAAGGAAGCAAAATAAGTAGATGAGCAGAGGTAGAAAAGCTCTATTTTTGTTCCATATAAGAGAAATCTTTCAATTTCTAACTGTAGACATTAAAGCTAATATCTTTATCCACCTGATTCAAGTGGTACATTCTTTATTAGGATTTAAGTGAAATGCCTTAAATATCTGTAATCCTTTACTAATTTTAAGCACTTTTACAAGCCCGATCTTATTTGATCCTTGGAACAATCCCCAATAGAGGTTTCTGCAGATGGCTGGTACATTTTATAAAAGCTTAATTAGGACCACTTCTGAATCTACCCATTGTAAATTTGGTTGTTTGTCTTCTTTTTATTAAGTTGTAAGAATTTTTTATTTAGTCTGGATACAAGTCCTTTATCTGATCTATAATTGGCAGATTTTATGCTTCCATATAAATCTGATGATTTTTTGTTCTATTTCTTTAAAAAATGCCAATGAGATTTTGATGGGGATTGCATTAAATCTGTATAATGCTTTAGGTAATATGGTCATTTTAACTATGTTGAACACGGAATATATTTCCATTTTTTTGTATCTTCTTCGATTTCTTTTAATAGGGTCTTATAGTTTTCAATATATAGGTCCTTCACTCGTTTCATTAAATTTATTCCTAGGTATTTTATTCTTTTTGTTGCAATTGCAAAAGGAATTATTTTTTCCACTTCTTTTTCTGATGCTTCATTATTAGAGTATAGGAATGCTATGGATTTTTGAACATTGATTTTGTATCCAGAGACATCACTGTATTTGCTTATTGTTTCTAGTAGTGTTCTTGTGGAGTCTTTAGGGTTTTCTATATAGAGAATCGTGTCATCCACACATAGTGATAGTTTGACTTCTTCATTTCCTATTTGGATGCCTTTTATATCTTTCTCTCTAGTGATTGCACTCTCTAGGACTTCCAATGTTATATTGAATAATAGTGGCAATAGTGGACAGCCTTGCCTTGTTCTTGATCTTAGAGGGAAAGTTTTTAGTTTTTCACCATTAAGTACAATGCTGGCTGAGGGTTTGTCCTATATGACCTTTATTATGTTAAGGTACTTTCCTTCTATACTAATTTTGTTAAGTGTTTTGATCATAAATGGATGTTGTATCTTGTCGGAGGCTTTTTCTGCATCCATTGATATGGTCATATGATTTTTATTTTTTAATTTGTTTATATGGTGTATCACATTAATTGATTTGCATTTGTTGAACAATCCCAATCCAAGTAGGGATGAAGCCCACTTGATCGTTGTGTATAATCTTTTTAATATGTTGCTGTATTCGGTTCGTTATTATCTTATTTAGGATTTTTGCATCTGTGTTCATGAGAGATAGCGGTCTGTAGTTTTCTCTTTTTGCGTTATCTTTACCAGGGTTTGGTATCAGGGTAATATTGGCTTCATAAAATGTGCTGGGAAGTATTGCCTCTTCTTTGATTTTTTGGAAGAGTTTGAGGAGAATAGGTATTGAATCTTCTTTGAATGTTTGGTAGAATTCACTGGTGAAGCCATCTGGTCCTGGACTTTTACTTTTTGGTAGGTTTTTGATGATTGTTTCAATTTCCATATTGCTGATTGGTCTATTTAGATTTTCCAGTTCTTCTTGATTCAGTCTAGGAAGGATGTATTTTTCTAAGTACTGGTCCATTTCTTCTAGGTTATTAAATTTAGTGTTATATACTTTTTTATAGTATTCTTGTATAATCCTTTGTGGACTATACAATAATTTCCTTTCTTTCATCCCTGATTTTGTTTATTTGTGTTCTTTCTCCTTTTTTTTAGTGAGTCTAGCCAGGGGTTTGTCAATTTTATTAACCTTCTCAAAGAACAAGCTCTTTATTGCATTTATTTTTTCTATTTTTTTAATTTCAATTTCATTTACTTCTGCTCTAATTTTGATTATTTCTTTCCTTCTACTGACTTTAGGCTTCATTTGTTCTTTCATTTCTAGTTTTTTAAGATGAAGCATTAGGTTATTTATTTGGGCTCATTGTTGTTTTTGGGGATAGGTCTGTAATGATATGAACTTTCCTCTTATGACCACTTTTGCCATGTCTCAAAAGTTTTGATATTTTGTGCTATCATTATGATTCATTTCTATGTATCTCTTAATATCTCTTTTTATTTCTTCTCTGACTCAGTTATTCTTCAGTAGCATGTTGTTTAATCTTCATGTATTTGTAGTTCTTCCTGTTTTCTTTTTGCAGTTGATCTTTAGTTTCAAAGCATTATGATCAGAGAATATGGTTGATATGATTTCAACCCTTTTATATTTGCTGAGACTATCTCTGTGTCCCAGGATGTGGTCAATCCTTGAAAATGTTCCATGTGCACTAGAGAAGAATGTATAAGCAGCTGTTTTGGGATGGAAACCTCTGTAAATGTCAATTATGTCCAGTTAGTCTAATGTGTCATTTAAGGATGTTATTTCCTCATTGATTTTCTGTTTGGATGATCTGTCCATATTTGACAATGGGGTATTTAGATCCCCTACTATGATAGAGTTTTGGTCTATTTCTCCCTTTAGTTCTGTTAGTAATCGCTTTACATATTTTGGGGCTCCCTGATTGGGAGCATAGATATTAATAAGTGTTATGTCTCCTTGGTGCGTGATTTCCTTTATCATTATGAAGTGTCCCTCAGTATCTTTCTTTACCATTTTCATTTTGAAGTCTATTTTGTCTAATATTAGTACTGCTACTTCCGCTTTTCTCTGAATGTCATTTGCTTGAAATATCATTTTCCACCCTTTCACTTTGAGTCTGTATTTGTCTTTGGAGCTGAGATGTGTCTCCTAGAGGCAGCATATAGTTGGGTTTTGTTTTTTGATCCATTCTGCCACTCTGTGCCTTTTGATTGGTGAGCTCGGCCCATTTATATTTAGAGTGATTATTGAAATATGAGGTCTTTTTATAGCCATTTTATCTTTTGCTTTTTGGTAGCTCAGTGTTTCCATTGCTTCCTTGGCTTTGTGTTTCTGTTTTCTTTATTTTGGTTAGCTTTTGTGGATTTACCATCTGATTCTTCTTGTTTTATGTTATATACTTCAGTTCTGAATCTTTGGTGTGTGGTTATGAATATGAAAAACTTGGATATATATACACACATATATATATTATATATATATATATGTGTGTGCCTTATCTCCATTCCCCTTTGCAAATTTGGGTCTTTGAATCCTGCCCTTTTCAGTCATTGTTATCTCAATTTGTTCTTATGTATGCTGAACATTCATTACTATCTTGCTATAGCAATTCTCTTCTTATTATTTAAGTTTATAATGCCCAGTTCTTAGTATTGCATTCCTCTGCTTCTATTTGTCTGATAGTCACTTTACTCCTAATTATATATTTTTATTGTTGTTATTTTGTTTTAGGTGAGCTGACCCCTTTCAGTATTTCCTGTAGTGCAGGCCTCGTAGTGGAGAATTCCCTCAATTTTTGTATGTCTGGAAAGGTCTTTATTTCTCCTTCGTATCTAAAGAAGAGCTTAGCTGGATACATTATTCTAGGCTGATAGTTTTTTTCACTTAATAATTTAAAAATTTGATTCTATTTATTTCTTGTAAGGTTTGCACTGAGAAATCCAATGATAATCTAAAGGACTTTCCTTTATAAGTTACCGTTTTCTTCTCCCTGGCTGCCCTGAGAATTCTATCTTTGTCATTGATTTTTGATAAGTTTAATACAATGTGTCTTTGTGAAGGCTTTTTTGGGTTGAGATAATCGGGTGTTCTGCTGACTTCTTGAATTCCAGGTTCCAGCTCATTCCTTAGATTTGGAAAATTCTCATCAACTATTTGTCTGAAAATGCTTTCTAGTCCCTGCTCCTTTTCCTCGCCTTCAGTAATGCCCATTATTCTTCTGTTTCCTCTCCTGATGGTATCAGCTAGTTCTTGTATTTCTCTTTCATTATTTTTCATTCTTTGGTTTCTCTCTTCTTCTTTCTGATCTATTTCTAGATTTCTGTCTTTGATATCACTGATCCTTCCCTCCATTTGATCAACTCTATGTCCCAAGCTTGCTATTTAATTTTTCAACTCTTGCAGTGTGTTTTTTTTATCTCCAGAAGACCTATTCTGTTCTTTTTGAGGATTTCAGTCTCCTTGCTCTGCTCATCTAGTTGTTTTTTGAATTCTTGAAATCGTTGATATGACTCATTTTGGATCTCATTGAGTATTTTCAGAAGTTCCATCCTGAATTCTCTGTCATTTAAGTTGCATATTTTTATGTCTGTAAGCTTATTTTCTGGAGATTTTTCCCTTTCTTTCTGAGATGCCTTGTCACCTTGGTTGTTCATGGTGTTTAATGGACTATTTCTCTGCCTGGGCATTAATGGAAGTGTATTCTGCAGTTTTTCCGGAAATAAGATTTATTATATAAAGGTCTCTCTTTTGCCTATTGCGAAGAAGGCGCTTTTCTTTTGGTTTCCAGTAGGTGGTGTCTAAGCCTCTTGGATCCCTGTTTTATATAAAGTCTTAATAACACTTTTTAAAAATTTTCTTGTAGATATTTAATCATGCTTGCTACCCTCAATTTCAGTCCCTCTTAGTGTCAGCGACAGTCTTGGCAGCATTTGCTTAGGTTCCCCTGGGTCTCTGCAGTGATCCGTCTTGGAGGGTATGGGAGGAGGGGCCCTCTGGGTTGGGAGCTGGTGCTGTAGCTCAGCCTCAGCTTTGCAGCTGCTGCTAGTAGAGATTAACTGTTATTTCTCTGGCATCTCCACTTTTCTGCCATCCCCGTTTCTCTGCCTTCTGCCCTGATGACTGGGCCCTGCCGCTGGATGCATGGAACTCACAGCACTTCCAGGCAGGGCTGTTCAGGGAAGTTGCCACGCCTTCACCCCTCTGCCTCCTCATGCAGGGAGCTCCAGAGGCTGGGAGAGGTAGCTTCAGTCTTGGCAGCATTTACTCCGATTCCCCTGGGGCTCCACGGTGTTTGGTCTCAAAGGATATGAGGGGAGAGGCCCTCTGGGTTGGGGGTTGGGGGCTGCAGCTCAGCCTCGGCTGGGGCCAGTAAAAATCAACTGTTGTTTCTTTGCGGTCCTGTCCCGCTTTTCTGCTTTCTGCCCTGATGACTGGGCCCTGTTGCCGGCTGCATAGAAGTCCCAGTACTTCCAGGGAGGGCTGATCAGGGAAGTCGCCGCTCCTTCTCCCTGCCACCCCCAACCCTCCTCCCTCCCCCAAGGAGCTCCAGCTGCAAGAGACAGCTTCCTTATTTCTCCCAGTCCACCGCCGGACACCCGAGGTTCTGACTTGTGGTAGTTATGTGCAGATATCACGCTCAAATGTGCTGGTGTGCAGTTTGAGTGTTTTTTGTTGAGTTTTAGATGTTCAGCTTATTGTTGTTTCAAGGGGAAAGATCTGAGGATGTCTCTCTCTCCTCCATGTTTCTCAGAATCAACATTTCTAAACTTGGTTATTTGTACTAGCAGTGTTCTTTTGGGCTTCATTAGGATTTTGTACATACAGGATCATGTTTTAGCATAGTACTTTAATATCTTATAATACTCTTTTATTTCTTCCTTTTTAGTCTAGATGTTGACAGTCTTTCACTATTAAATATGATAGTAGTTGTAGATTTTTGACCAATGCCCTTCATCAGGTGGAGGAAGTTTCCCTGTACTGTTAGTTTGTTAAGAGTTTTCATTATAAATGGGTATTGAATTTTGTCAAATGCTTTTTCTGTGTGTTTGTGTGTGTATGTGTGTGTGTGTGTGTGTGTGTGTGTGTGTTAGATCATCATGTGGTTTTGTGCTTTATTCCTATAATATGGTGTCTTAAATTAACTGATTTTCAGATGTTAAGACAACCTAAATTCCTGGAATAAATCCCTCTTGGTCATGGTATAGTAGTCTTTTTATAGTTACATAAACTATATGTAGTTTTATAGTTGAGTTAAGTTTGCTGATAATTTGTTAAGAATATTTATATCTATGTTATGAGGGATATTGATCTGTAGTTTTCATGTCTTATAATGTCTTTAGCCAATAAGTACATAAAAAGTTGCTCAACATCACTAATCATTAGGGAAATGCAAATTAAAAGTACAGTGAGATACCACCTGACATCCATTAAGATGGCTATTATAAGAAAAAAAAAACAGAAAACAATAAGTGTTGGTGAGGATATAGAGAAATTGGAACCCTTGTGCACCATTGGTGGGAATGTAAACTGATTCAGACTGTATGGAAAACAGTATGGCAGCTTCCTCAAAAATTAAAAACAGAATTACCATATGACCCAGAAATTCCACTTCTAAGTATGTACCCCCAAAATTTGGAAGGAGAGTCTTAAAGAAATATTTGTACATCTATGTTCATAGCAGCGCTATTAACTATTGTTAATAGTAAAAGATGATAGCAAGCCAAATGTCCATCGATGAATAAATTTATGAGCAAAATGTGGTATATGCATACAGTGGAATATTGTTCAGCTTCATAAAGAAAGTAAATTCTGTAATATGCTACAACATGAATGAACCTTGAGGACATTATTTTAAGTGAAATAAGCTTGTCACAAAAAGACAAATACTATATGATTACATTTATATGAGATACTTAGAGTAGTCAACATCATAAAGACAGAAATATAATGGTAGTTTTCAGGTGCTAGGGGAGGAGAAAATAGAAAGTTATTGTTCAATGAGTATAGAGTTTCAGTTTTACAAGACTAAAAATGTTACGGGGATGGAAGATGGTGATAGTTGCACAACAATGTAAATATATTTAATATTGGTGAACTATATAATTAAAAATGGTTACAATGGTAATATGTTATTAGTGTTTTGCCACAATAAAAAATATATATAATTAATTGATTTATTTGTCTGAATTTTAGTATAAATATATAAAAATTTTTGTTTGGTAATACTATTCGAATGTTAAGATAACTCAGAATTTACCATATTTATACTTTATTTCATTAGACTATAGAGTTATTTGAGTACTTTAAGCAAAGTTTTTGTCAAAATTCTTTTAAAAGAATTTATTAGTGATATTTTTAAATGCTTAGGATAATTTAATCTATAAATTGCAAAAAAAGTTGTAAAACCTATTTTAAAAGTAATTGTATGGATGTACGTAGAATCATAATATTTTAAGTTAAACTGAATATTTAAGATAAATTAGATTCTTGATATTATTGCTTTAAGAAATCAAAGATTTATTTTAAAATCTAATTCCTAAACAATCTTTATTTTGAAAAAAAGAAAAAAAGCTGTCCCAAAAACACAAAAAGAATCTGATTGAATGCATTTATCATTTGTCACAATTCTTCCACACTGATGGACATTTTAGATTAACCTATCAACTACCAACTCTGGTTACAGTAAATAGGTTTTATATATGATCTAATGATCATGAATCATTGAGTCAGCCCAGAAGCTACGGCGGGAAATTGCTCGACTCATATTTGTTCAGCTATATGGGTGCAGAAGGCAGGACATATAGAAGTTATAAGGGGCTTTGGAGTTAGATTGCTTAGATTAGAAATCTGCTTTACCACAATATATGTGAGACTTTTGGCAAATTATTGAACTTTTCTGAATTCAGTTTCATTACCTGTAAAACCTGTACTTTCTTCATAAGGTAGTTGTGAGGATTACGTAATGCAACAGACTTGCATACTTAGCACAGCATCTGACACATAATTAAATATTCAATAAATGTTGGCTGTGGTTGCTATTATTTATTATTATTATCATTAGCAAGAAATCTGAGTCAATTTCACTCAAATGTTCTAAAGGGGGTTTATGTGATTCTGCTCAAAACTTAACGTGAAGTCCTCTACTTTGGAGACTCTCCTCGGGAGATATTTTTATATTTCAATTGCTAGGATCTTCCAGTAGCCATAGGGCTGATGATTTCTCCTGAGGAAAATACCTGGGTAAAAAAAAGAAAAAAGCATTTGTCGTTAATCTCTGGTTTCAGGCTTAAAACCTAAAGCTCTGCAGATTCTCTTGTTTCAACTACTTGGGAGATTAGCAGTTAACAGACTAAAGTCGTGTTGTTTTTTGACATTTGTTCGAGGAGCAAAACAGCTTTAACGAATTTGCTGGAATTGTAAGTGATCCTATATCTTTAACCATTTAGCCCTTGAATATGAAAACTGATATGGGGAATGAGAAATATTTCTAATAGTTACTTTTGAACAGCATAATAATAAAAGCACTTGCTAGATGCCAGCTTTGTTCTTCATACATTAACTTCATACATTAAGTATTGTTCGGAGCCCCCAATATAAAGGAGCTAACTTTATTTACTCTTTATTAGAATTTTCCCCACAGCAAGTATTTCAAGCCAAGTATTTCAAAGAAAATAAGAGCTAAGTAAAATTCTACAAAGCAAACATGTATATGCTAGGTTGATAAGAGAAAGAGTGCATGGAGTGGTCAGCCTAGTGATTATTAGAAGTCATCTGTAGCTGGTTAAGAGAATGAAGCTGAAAACCAGACTCTGGTTTTATTACTAAACTGCATGATGCTTAAGTGGTTACCGTGACTCAGAGACAGTCTGCCATATGAAGTTGAATTCAAATATGCTCATTCTGTTCAGAGGAGCCATGTCTCGTTTATTCTTCCCTCTGCCCTGAGGGAAAAGAGAAGGTTCAGAGAAATTTTTGCATTAGGAAATAAAAAATGCTCTGAATTTTTGTAAAGATTTATTTAACTAATCATGATTAAAATATAGAGATGATCAATCTGGCTTATGGAAAATATGACTGACCTCAAATACAGAGTAGTAAACTCACAGGGTCAGTGCCCCCTGGTGGAATAGGATGAAAGACACCTTCTTTTTCCTTCTGGCCCTTAAAAAATGCCTAAGATCTTATACTATGCATGTTATATGTTCATTTCTCCCAGGCTTCATTTCGCCATTCCAACTTTCTTTCCTTTGGCCAAAACTTTTTACCTTTCTATGTTTACATTTATTTTATCCTCTTGTATTTTGTAAACAAACTTCCTTCTTTCTGGACAAGCTGTGTGTCATTAGTAAACAAAGCTGATGGTCAGCCTGTGGGACACTGGCTCAGCTGCCTAGTGTCTGTCAATGACTGAGTCATCCCAGTAGTTAAATATTTTTCATATGTATGTATACTTGCATATAAAGTCAACCCGTGCTTTTGAAAAACCTTGTTCCTCTGGGTTCTCAAAAACCAAAGAATGCAAAAAAAAAAAAATCACCTCAAAATTAAAAACACATATCCCAACTTCAATCAAACATATCATACAAAGTAACTATCTTCTAATGGCCTATAGTAACAGCCGTAATTTCAGGTACTCGACAAAGAGATAAAGACCATTAAGAATTCATCGTCACCTCCAAAAGCTCAATAGTCACTCAAAGTCAGATTTGCTCAAAAGAGGAAGATTCTGAATCTCTGATATGACTGCACCTTATGATGACCCTCAGGTCTAGTGCCATCCAGGATATGTAGATGTGATCTGCCTGTGGATCAACTCACTGATTATACCCACAGAGTTATAATACTGTCATGGTTATGATTTGCAGAAGAGAGAAATTACTTTAGAAAGAAAGGAGTTTAATTTAATTAAAAAAAAATTGGGGTGTTTATAAAATCATTGGTGGAGCTAAAGGAGCAAGCTCTAGGTTGGACTTTGAAGAATGGCTCCCATAAAATCACTTCAGAACTGACCTGCCAAGAGAACTGCTTCTTTTGCCACAATCAACAGATAGGGCAATCAGGAAGCTGCCACTGGAAATGTCGACTTCAAGAACACTCTGTCTTTGCTCTGCTCCAAGTCCTACCTCCCTACACCTACAAAGCTAGTGAATGGACATGAGAATTCTACTGTGGAAAAATCCAGTGTCTCCACAACTCTATTTTCCCGAAGAAACAAGAGAAGGAAAAAAAAGTTGAAGTGTGACCTCTAGACCCATATCAAAAGAGTCCAGAAAATAAAGATTTTAGCATTCTAGTATAGTTTCACCAGCCAGGTAGACATATTAAAAGAGCATTTTGCAAATTCCCCATTGTAAATTACTCGTGAATCATAAAATCAATTTATTTAATAGGCCATGAAATCAATTGATTTTTAATGAAATAGAATAGAATAGAATATATTTCTATGAAATAGAGGAGGATTGTTTTACAACACCTTTTATTTCAGGGTTGTGTGTGCATGTACTGGGTTATGATTTAAAATGATCACATGGACTAGAGTCAAAAAAGTTTGATATCCACTGTACTATAAGGAAGGTAGAATGGACTTTGAGCACTAATCACAAAAACCAACATAAACTCAATAAAGATGAATTTATATCTAAAGTAACTGTGTTAGTTTTCTATGGTTGCTATAATAAATTACTACAAATATAGTGGTTTAAAATAACACAAATTTATTAGGTTGCAGTTTTATAGCTAAGAAGTCTAAAATGGGTCTCATTGGGCTAAAATCAAAATGTTAAGGTGGCATTCTTTTCTGGAGGCCCTAGGGAAGAGTCCAGTTCCTTCTTTCCATTTTCTAGAGGCTGCCTGCATTTCCTAGCTCATGGCCCTCTTCTTTCATCTTCAAATTCAGCAACAACAGACCAGCCCTTTCCCAGATTGTTAACTCTCTGGTTGTCTTCTGCCTCCATTGTCCCCTTTTAAGGATTATTGTAATTACTTTGCTAATCCAGGACAATCTTCTTATTTTAAGTCAGGAGATGGACAACCTTAATTCCATGTGCCACCTTAATTTCCCTTTGCCACGTAACCTAACATATTTCCATGTTCCAGGGATTAGGATATAGACATCTTGAGGGTGAGGGGACATTATTCCATGTACCATGTTAACCAAACCAAATTAAGGATTGGGGGAATGTCTATGTGTCTTATAATGCAGGGAGGAAAGGTAAAACTGATTTTGCAATGCAGATCTTGCTCTTTTCTGTTACTTTCAGAGTCAAGTAAGATAAGAAAAATGCATGATTTTCCTACAAGACAGTGCATAAAATATATATAATTTCATTAGTCATTTAAGATGCATTCTGTGGGTTCTCTACTAAGAACAATACTGATAATTAGCTAGTTATCTTTTGTTTCTCTTCCCCACCAGTATCAAATTTGAAATTCCAGCTCACTTCAGGATAAAACAATAAGTCCATCAGCAAGTTTATATTACATTTTCTATGTGTATAATTTATCTCCTAATATTTTTTAGAGTCGTGCTGAATCTGCATTGTCAGATCATTGCTATCATCTACATAAATTGTTTCCCTTAACTCTATCATTTAGTCTCAGTTTTACAAGTAAATGTATATTTGATACTCATAGATCGATATGTCAATGTTCTCCAGTCACGTTAATTGTCCGAAGATTCCTCAGAAAGGGATGTTGGAAACAATATCCCCTGAGTCCTTACATGTTCATAAGTGTATCAGTGGCTTTTATGCTTGAAGGCTGTCAGTTTGGCAGAATACAAAACTCTTAACTTACATTTCTTTCTTCGAGTATAGTAAATGTTCTATTTTGGCACAATGTATTGCTGTAAAAAAAGCATTTTAACTATGACATTTTCCCCATTATAAGTGACTGAATGTTTTGCCCCAAAACTCAAAGAATTTTGTTCTTTTTCTTACTTATCCAATAGTTTTATGAGAATATGTCTCATTGTTAGCTATTCTGGGACAATTTTCCCATAAACATAGTGTTGTTTTAAGACTTCTTTTATTTAAAAAAAGAAAAAAAAGAAAAAAGAAAGAAAATAATGAGTGTTGGCAAAGACGTGGAGAAATTAAAACCCTTATGCACTATTGGTGAGTATGTAAAATGGTATAGCAGCCATAGGAAATTTAATGGCAGTTTCTCAAAAAAATTGAAAAGAAAATTACCATATGATCCAGAAATTTTACTTCTGGGAATTGAAAACATCTCAAAGAGCTATTTGTAAACCCATGTTCATAACAGCATTATTCACAATAACCAAAAGATGGAAGCAAACCAAGTGTCCCTCGATGGCTGAATGGATAAACAAAATGCGGTGTATGCATACAATGAAATAGCATTCAGCCTTAAAAAGGAAAAAAGTTCTGATACATGTTGCAACATGGGCGAATCTCGAGGACATGTGCTAAGTGAAATAAACCAATCGCAAAAAGACAAACACAGTTTGATTCTGCTTATGTGATGTATCCACCTATAGTAGTCAAATTCATAGAAACAGAAAACAGAATGGTGGTTGCCAGAGGCTGAAGGAGGGAAGAATGAGGAGTTGTTTAATGGGTATAGAGTTTCGGTTTTGTAAGATGAATATGGTTCTGCAGATTGGTTGTACAACAAGAATGTACTTAACACTACTGAACTCTACACTTAGATTAAGATGGTAAACTTACATTCTAGGTATTTTACAAGTAAAAAAAAAATTTTTTAAAGTTTAGTATCCCAGACCAGGTGTGTCCTCCCAGATTCCCTCTCTCAGTGATCAAATGGATCCACCCAATGGCTCAAACCAAGGAGAGTTCTAGGAATGATTCCTGAGTCTTCCAGTTCATACCCAGTCCCTCACCCCAACTCGTGATTCTAGATAGATCTTAAATACACCCACTTCTTTCCACTTCCCCTACTTTCATTCTAGTTCTCTTACCTACATTATTTGTCTCCCTTCCGCAAATGTTGGTAACAATCCAATCACCATACTTCTAAAACAGGGAATAGATCACATTACTTCTTCAAGAGAATCCAAACTCCTTAAACAGGCTTACAGACAAGGACTACGTAACCTCGTCACTGGTGATCTCCTTAGCCACATTTCTCACCACTCCATCCACTCACTTTCCATTATGGCCCAGGCATACCACAGACCCTGAGGCTAGTCTGGGCTGCAGGTGGATCCAGCATTTGTGATTTTTGAGACATGTTCATACAGCTCAAGGCCATTGCTTTTCTGCCTTCTGGCACTACTCAGCTATAATGTTCATTAAATGCTTTTTGATTTGTGCTACAAAATCTTTAGCCATGATTCCTTAGGTCTCACAAGTACATTAATATCTAGAAAGAAGCTATAATGGGCTCTTAATAATATAATTCCCCAGGAAAACAGAACATATTTCAATCTCTGAAATGTTCGTATTTTTTAAATGCAGTAATGAAAAGATAATTTGATCTTTCAGACGTTCCATTCACATTTTTCCATAATCTACTCTCTTATCCTCTCTATTGGTCTTACTCTCTTTTCATATATTAGTAATAAATATTACTAAAAATTCCATCTCATGCTCAACTCCTCATTACTCTGGCTCAGGTTTCTCTTGCAACTTAGTCTTATTTTCTTAGGTTTTGTATTTTTTTTCCTTTCATCATCTTTCCATTAACCTCCAAGTCCTCCCTTTAGTGCTCATGTCTCAAGGTTAGCGAGGACAGCACGAGAATAAGGCTTTTTGGCCTTCCTCGTCCCCCTCTTGACTTGGTTGAGATGCTGTATTTTGCTTTTGGAGAACGGAAATAAAGAGGAAAAAGACGTATAACAAATAAATTATGGAATTGCTTTAAATTGCCAGGCAAACAAAAGTTTCTAAAAATAATAAATAGTAGATTTGCATATAGTTCCTTTTTTCAGACTGTACTCTTGTGGAAACTGACATTTTATATTCAAACCTCTACTCTTCCTTCCTTAATTCCCCATTCTCAGAGAGTTAATCCAGTCTTAAAACTTCAACTCTAAATTCCATTCTGCCAATTCTTGATGCTTTATCATTGGGCCTGACATTTCACCCAAAGTCCAGTGTTCCCAAGAATAGTTAAGACTTTTCTCTGTGGGGTTCCTTCCATTTCCAAAAACACAGTTTCTAAGTTTTATTCCTTCCCCATCTACAGTTTCTACTTTTTGTTTATAATATTACCATTCTCTCAGATACCCACATTCATGTTACCTTACTAAGCACCTAATATGTGATTCTATGACATATACTAAGGACAGAGAAATGGAGTACAATCCTCACCCCCAACATGTTCCCAGAAAGAATGACAAATAAACCAGAGGCCGGGGCCAAAATTCTGTAAAGGTTTACACTGTAATCACAGTCTACTTATCTCTTCTCTTCATCTCTGATATTCAACTTTTCACCAAGTAGCCCTATATTTTAATTCAATGTTTATAAGATTTATCACTGATGCCAGTCTTTTTTCCAACTTGAAATCTTGAAAGTTGTGTTTCCCATGATTTCTTGCATTCAATCAGTGCTGCTTTGGTTTTGTCTCACAGGCTTATTCCTCCTCTTCAGAGGGCTACCAGATCCTCACTTTCTGTCTTGGGTTCTGTAGCATCCTCCTTTCATTGCTTCCACTTTTTCCAATCCATGCCAGACATCAGATTCAATTTCCTACAGAGCTACATTTCCAAAGCTATTCTCTGACTCAGGAACCTACTGTTGACTTGATCTTATCCTAAATGAGGAGCCTTCGAGTGGTTCCCAGTCAAGGCCCACTCTAGCTCACCAAGTTCATCTCCCACTAATCTCTAAAATCCTACTCAAGAGTGAGGGACAAGGCTCATTTCCAAATGCGTGCCTTAAATGAGCACTCTTACCCCCCAGCTTTTGTGAATCTGTTCAAATTCTGCCTGGCCTTTAAGGACAAGCTCAGGTCTCACTTTTTATCCTGACTACTGTGTCTAAACTTAATTGCTCCTTCTCTGACTTCACCCAGAACTACTACAGATTCCCCAGGTCACCCAGGGCCCAAGGAGTCTGGTTAGAAATGGTTCTGTCTTCTCTCATAGAGATGCAAATATTAATAAATGCCTTTTTATCTTTCTTGTATAAATTCTTTTAATAAATTTTAAGTTCCCAAATTGAGTGAAAAACAAGAAATGGCTCAGTCTTAAAAAGACAAACATTTTTTATCTTGAGGTATTTGAGACAATATCAGATGCCTCCCAGACTACAGATGGAATTGAGATGTACTGCCCAACCAAGTTAGCCTCCAGAAAAATTATCATAATAATAATCTCAGCCTTCTTTTCCTCTACCTCCTTTGCCCCTTCGGGCTGGCCTCTCTGTACTGAAACCTTTAAGATTTTACCTTTTCTGACAAAACTTGCTCTAATGAAGGACTCCACGAGCAAGCTATATTATAAGAATGATGGACAAAAAGACAAGATCTGTGTTCTGGTGCCAGTTCTAATAGAGTCAATACCAAGAGAAGTCACTTCATCTCTGTGCCTCCTTTTCTTTGTCTGTGAAATAAGGAAATTGAATAAGATGATTCTCTAAGTTTCCTCTCAGTTCTAACATTTTTCAATATATGGCACTATAGACATGGTAAATAATTAACCAGTGATTAATAAATAACTCCTAAGTTTTTATTTCTTTTTGGAGTAATTTTATTTCAGTAGTCCTAATACTCTAAATAAAATAAATGAATCTATATTTTCTCCAGCTCTTCTAGAAAGAGAATTTTGGAAAGGAAAAGGAAGTGAATGCTGAATGCAATGGGTAGTTTCTTATTCATGAGGTCAACCTGTATACCCATATTTTTATCATTCCAGGGCAATAACATGACTATCAAGTAGAAAAAAAAAAAATCAAAGGTTAATAGTTCAGTGATATAAGAACAAGAATTCAAACAAAACCTTCATTTCAAAGAACCCATCGCTTCAACTCTAGTTCAAAGTTTTTTCTAGGTCCAATAAATAACACTATTGATTGGGCCAAGATGTTTCAGGAATTCTTTTTTTAAAAACTGTTTGAGAGCTATCTGCCATGTCGTGAGGATTGTAAGAGCTCACTACATACTGGTTCATTGACCAAGAGGTCAGGATGTTGAAAAAAAATTTGAATAAAAATGTCACAGGTACTTTGCTCTTAACAAATACCAGAAAAGGCCAGTAGAAGCGGGTGTTTGGGCTCTGAAGAATAGCTTCCGGAGAAGTTATAACCCAAGGGCTGAGTAATGTCTCCTAGAAAATAAGATTCAGCAATCCACAGGGGAAAACCAAGATCCAATATCCCAGCCTGAAGGTAAAGGGTAAAGACGTTGCCTATTTCAATGGAATGATAGGTACAGTCACTCCCCAGAAAAGCCATCTTGTTGAAACAGATCTTTCTTTATCATCCCTTATGTTACAGGGTTGAGATCATGACCATGAAACAAAGGAAATTATGAGAGAGTTTTCTATCAAGAAGCACCCAGTGAAGCATGTAATTAAGTGGAAAACTGTCAGTGATTGCTTATTGTTTCTGCACAGGACAGGACATTGCTTTAATGGCTTTATATAAATGAGAAAAGACAACTTGGTAATTGACTTAGTACAACAGTAGACAATGTAGAAAAGATACTTCGGGAGGCAACAGGTCATTTTGTACAACATCAGGGGTGCCGAATACCTGAGGGTGTTGAACACTGAAAAATGTATACAGTTGAACAGAAATTATCCTTTAAAGAAATATATGTATTTTAAACTACAATGATTTATAAAATTGACTGACCTGATAGCAAACAACTAAGTTCATCTCTTTTATTTCCAACCAGAAGCCAATTTTTCTTCCCTATAGAAAAGTTTGAAGACAGTTTCTCTAGACTGTCTTGTAGAACCAGGTGCAATGTGTTGAAGGACAACAGGATATTGGGAAGGGCCTTGAGCCTCAGATGAATGTTTTCATTCTGTCTCTTCATAAACAACATAAATGCCACTTTGTCCTACAAATTAAATTCTACCATAACTCCAAAAGATAGTGTCATATTTTTAAGAAGTTCAGGAATTTCATTACATCTAAATCTACCTATAATAAATAGATCATTGACTACAGATTGGAAATATTTCATAATGTGGAGAGTTTGCTGTAATATGAGGAACTGAATTCTTTGGCTGTTCTATACTGTCTCAGACTACAAAGAAGGAAAAGGAATGAGATGGCATCAAAACTCAGAGGCAGAAAGTAATGATATCATGATGGCATCATGTTACAACTTCCTGTTCCAACCTAAGAGGCAGTAGTAATAAAGTAGTAAAGGAAAATTTTGGAGAAACAGTAGTGGCAGAAGAAGGAGAGCAAATATTGGAGCTATGTAGCATAGGGTTTCCTATCCTTTTTTCCTCCCCCACCTTTAAGACTTCTACCCCTGGTTGTTTTACCTCATGCCAAAACAAACTACTATTAGTTGTAGTGGGAATAGACTAATATAGGATAGACTGCCAGTGAAGGGAACATGGCAGGACCAATTGCTTCACAATATGAATCCATTCTGTAGCAAACAAAGGCATAGAACTAACCAACCAAGGAACAGAAAAGATTGTATAAAATGAAATAATTATTAAGATATTCTTCACCCCTTAATCTCACCACCTCAGCTTCTCCTGTATTTTTACAGTGGGATAAGAGAGAAGTGGAATTCATTCAACAAATACTTATTATCATTGTTGTTCTTCTTATTATTATTATGTATGAGACCTTGGCTCATACATAATAATCACAAAGGCTCCTCTAAAAGGATTTGTACTTTAATTTTTTAAAATGCAGATTCTCCTTCCTGAAAAATTTTGTTTCCTGGCTTCCATAACATCACCCTCTTCCACTGCTCTCACTTTCCTAAGAACATTTTTCATGTCTGTTTTTCATTAGCCTTTTCAAACTTTTTATATTACAAGCTATCCTTGAGGGAATGCCTTCTTCCAAGATTTCAACTAGCAATTTTTTTGTAGTTTACGCTCACCAATCTAGAATGCCAGAGCCCAACTATTTATTAAATTTTATCTCCTCATGTCCATTGCATTCTGAACCATCTCTACTTGAACATCCCAAAGGCATCTCCTCAAAATATCTAAAACAGAATTTATTTTCCCATTTCTCATGTATCTTTTCCTTTCCCTATTCTCTTAGTTTCATTTCTTCCAGAGGCAAACCCCGGGATAAGAGTTCCAGTGCAAATAGTTATTTGGAAGATAATCTAAGAGAGATTATTTGGTGAATGGAGCAATGAGACCAAGATGGGAAGGAAGCCAGAAAGGCTTAGTTTTCAAACAAGTTACCACTGTGGGAACCTAGAGCTGAATCTCACTGGGGAACTCTGTGAGTAAGGAGATATTTATCCACAATGCCTGTCAAACAATGGTTGACGGTTGTACCAGGACATGAATTCCTCAGTACTTCCTATCTTCTTTGTGCCTGCCACCAAAGAAAGCCCTCGGACATTGGAAGTTCACTCCTGCTGTAAGACTGTGCACTGCGGTAATGAGTAGGACACTAGCAAGGTCCTACTCACTAGCCACTAGTGAGCCCAGCTAGAAACCTTATCATCATCCATGATTTCTCCCTCTTCTTTACCCCGCCCCCCATTTCCTCAGCCACCAAGTCCTATTGATTTTATTCCCATCATAGTGTTAACTTTTTGCCCTTCTCAGTCCTTATGGCTGTTGCCTTAATTCAGTGTGCCAATCACACTCCTAAAATATTGCCATGAATGGATTCCTAGCTTGTCTTTTGTTCCCCAGTTCTCTCCTTCAAGCTGCCAACAAAGTCATCCACCTTTTATACTATCTCTGGAGGGATAATAAAAATAATAACGGCTCTCTTTCTGTACCAGAGACTGGACTAAGTATATTCTATGCATCATCTCACTTAATTCTCACAATAAACTTACAGACAGGTAATGTTTTGTATTCCCATTCTACAGATAAGATCACATCACAGAGGCTTAGAGAAGTTAATAATGTCAGATCTGAAAAGGTCAGATAAGGAATCCAAACCCAGGCAGTCTGACTCCAGAATTCAGATGTTTGACAACCATACAATATCACCACTGTACTCAATCATCTGTTTAAAATGCAAATCCAGTGATGTCATTCCCCCAGTTAAAAGCCCAACTCCACCAGTGGTTTCCTAACACTTTAATAATTAAAGTCTTAACTTTTAAGCATGACATGACACCACATCATATACTGGCCTTACCTTTTAGTTTACCTTTCTCTGCCTGCACTCACATAATACCAGTTCATAAATTTAAGCCACGAGAACAGGAAACAGTATGTTTGACAAAACCATGGGGTGCTTTGAGGAGAGTCACAGAAGACAAGCCAATGTTCATATCAAGGAGGCCTTCTATAACTCACTAGATCAAAGAAGTTATATACCCCTCCAAGAGGCATTCACCTGCCCCAGCCATCAGTATTTCTGAAAAAGCAGACAGGACTTTCAACCTCACACAGTTGGGAATGGCCTGAGCCAGCTGGAAGATCGGCTGACCTATAAACCCGTTGAGTGAATTCTTACAGTTGCCAGCAGGTGTTGTCTGGCTTCCTGCTGTTCCCTTCACCTGCCTACCCATGCCCTACCCTTCTTTTTGTTGCATTCTAACTGCTTCCTCTGCCTGGTCTTTATCTGCTGCCCATGTCACTCTTCCTCTACTCTGAACTTGAAAGAGACTCAATGTCTGTCAACAACACTGCGTTGTATTCTTATGAGGTCACTTCATTTTCCCCTGAAAGTAGAACCTGAGTACCAAAGGGATATAGAAGGCATCTAATATTTCACTTAACGCTCTTCGGTACCTAGCATATAGATAATTTGCAATAGACAATTAAATGAGTAAGTTATGTGGCTCATCAAGATTCTTTCCAGGGCTTTATAATATTTCAAAACCTAATGTTCTCATATTTTGCTACTGTGTAGTAAATTACACATATCACTGTTGAAAGAATATTAAATTCTAAAGGTCAATTCAGTTCTAATTAATAATAAGCAATAGGCTTATATTTCATATATGAAAATGGTCCACTATTAGTAAAGCAAACATTGTGAAAGTTAGATATTCACAGAGCTGGCTGTTATCAGACTAAATGGTGTTATGGGTGGTTAATATTGCACAGGACAATTCTGTTATCCTTTTAATAGGATGTTAATTACTCACCACACCCCTGACAGTTCCCCTGCTACACCCCTCTTTATGATTTTGCAGATTGGCACTTTGAATATAGACACAGTGAGGCCTATTTCTCTGACAAGAAGGAAAAAGTGCCAGTAGGTAAATAAGAAAATTACGGTTCACAGAAGTATTCACTTCCCCATGTTGAAAGCATAGGCAGATTGTTGTCGGTCATTTATTTACTCTGTTAATACCTTCACACTAAGTGATTAAAACTTTTTCCCCTCAGGAGAAAGATGGATGTGAAATTATATTTTCAGCATAGAGTCAGCATTTTATCATCAATGTGACCAGGAGAATTATGTTACAAAAAAGAGCACATATTTCTGCTATAAAATATTATGCAGCACAGAGGTAGGAGAAATGGAAATTGACCCTCATTAAAAGGATGATGCCAGCCTATGGCTAGAGATGGAAAACAGCCTTCCCAGCCAGTAGAGAACTTCATTGATGAATGAGAGGAAGAAGCTCTTGGTGGCCAAATCACAGTAGTGTGCTGCAGTATAATTAAATCAGCCTTAAATTTCCTTGGTTCAAAATCAATTTTAGGGAAAATTCTATTTTGATGAGGATAGCTCTATTCTCCTGGGATGTCGTCATTAACAAAAAAACTCAATATCAAAAGATACTCTTAGTTAATCATAATTAGTGCTTCATAAAGTGTGGCTCTTAGAAAAAGGATTTTATTTGTTGATTTTGATTTATTTATGGTAGTAATACTCTATTAATTTTAATTTTATACTAATTATGAAAGTAAAAAATATATACATTTGAAAGAAGTTTATTTCTAATTTAACAACATAACTTAATAACAATAATCTTGACCTCAAACTTCATATAATATTCATTAAAATGGAGAAGTTAGAATAAGAAAAGATAGAGAGGATAAGAGCATAAGAATGTTTTAAATAATTATTTTATAGGCTGGTGTCAAATACAAACTGAAAAATTATTTTGAAAATCTAAAGACAGCCACTAGTAGAATTATGTATACCTCCCAAATAACTAGAGAGATTAAAATAAATAGATCATAGTTTATACAGATATTCATTTGGAAAAAAACTATTTGGAAATATTAAATATTGTTTAAAATATTTAGAAATAAATTTCATTCCATGATTCAGCAACTTTATTTCAGGAACCCAACTAAAAAGATAATCACGACTGTTGGAAGAGATTGAGGGGGAAATTCTATACATATATGGGGACCATAAGAATATGCCTCACAGACCTCCAATTACAGGGAATATAATTGACCACTTGGCTGATGCATTTTGAAGTCCTTTCTTGAACTCGCACCAAGGCCTGCTCTCAGCTAATGATCAAGGAGGCAAGGTCCTAGGGCAGACCCATTCTGGTCAGACTTACATGGTAGTATGACAGCTATTCCAGCTTTATCTGACTCCCTTCCTATTTTCTCTCACACAGGCACTTCTAATAAAATCCTTGCAAATTTAATCACATCTTGGCATCTGCTCCTCAAAAGACCCAGACTAAGACACATAAAAACATGTTTTGAAAATATAATATGATTTCATACTCTAATTTTAAATTAAATGCTCATGAAATATTACATTTAAAAAAAAAAACAACATGCAAACCCTGTGCCCAAAATTAGTTAGATATTTTGAGTAAGTAAAAGAAAAGGACATATTCACATGAGATTCATAGATAATAGAATGGTTAGAAATATACCAAAGTGTTAAAAGTGGTTATATTTGGGTAATGATTCTATAGATGATTTTAATTTTCTTTTATATACTTTTCTGAATATTAAATCATCTAAAATGATTATTTTATATTTAAATTTAAAACACGAGATAAGCCTCACAATTTGACAAAATGTAGATTTTATAGAAAAGCAGACAAAATACAGTTTGGTTACTATAGACTGACTGTTTATGCCTGCTCCCAATTCGTATGCTGAAAATTAATAATCATTATGTGTGGTATTTAGAGGTTGAAACTTTGGGGGTGATTAGGTTTTGAGGGCAGAATCCTCATGAATGAGGTTAGCGCCCTTATAATAAAGAGAGTTCACTCATCCTTCTGCAATGTGAGGTCACAGGAAGATGATTGTTTAAGAAACAGGAAGGTGGTCCTCTCTAAACAATAACTCTGTCAGTGCCTTGATCTTGGACTTCTTAGTTTCCAGAATAGTGAGAAATAAATTTCTGTTGTTTAAGCCACTCAATCTGTGGAATTTTTGTTATAGCAGCCCTAACAGACTAAGACATTGGCCATGCATTAAAAATGGTTAAATTGAGATGCATGACACTTTCCTAAAATAATTTAAGGGTTTTTATTGTTTGGTTTGTTTTAAATTGAAACTTCAAAGAGAAAGATAGCATTCTTGATTCCTTGGTACTTTGATGAATTTAAATATGTGAGTTAGAACTACTGTCTTCTACATAAACTATCTCTTATACATTTATGAGCAAATGTGCCACTACTGAGTGACTCTCTAGAAAACGAAAACAGACGCAGAGTTCCATGTTTCCTTTTAAGCACAAGGAAATCTTGCTCTTGATATACTATGTGGCAAAACAAGATCTTCTACCAAGATTTTATTTTATTATGAGTTACATTGATGACTAATTCTAAAAGATTGGCCCCGGGTAGGAGGAGAGAGAGAGAGTACTGTCTGTATATGGTTGGGAGAAGTGCTTTCCATTTGGTGTGGGGCAGGTAAGACAAATACAATTTCATTCTCAAGTCAACTCTGAGATTGGCAGTGACTACTTTTGTTTAAAAGAATTCTGAGGCAGCTTCTAATTTAGCTGGGAAGAGTGGTAATAAGATCAGTGAAAGATATCAACCTAAGTGGGAAAAGGAAGATATTTGTCATCTCTGGGGTAATATAATAAGCAACATATCATTAATCTAGTAGTTTTTCTGTTGATGCATTATGTGACTTCTGTATGAGAACTATATTTAAGCTCTGTCAGCCTATTATTGATCAAAACCATTACGCTTTCATGTTTTATTGAACATATGTTGTTTTGAGGCTGGTTTATAATACAGACTAATGTAATTGAGTTTGTGATACAAAGTAAGAGATTATTGATTGTAGCCCATTAATAACCTGAGAACCTTGAGCATTTGGATACTAATGAGCTATGTTTAGAGAATTATCTTTATGGAGAGAGGGGAGTAGTTCATATACTATTAAATTTTAGTAAAAATATTTTCTGTTTGCACATCACACTAAAATATTTAATGTAAATTGTCATGCTGTCATTGTACCATGAATTATTAAATATAATTCATGTGTTTGTTTTCCTTACTTTTAAACCAAATGTATTGTATTATGATTTGAAAAGGATACTACCACTACCCGGGGATACTCAATGAGTGCATTTTATGTTGTTATTATTATTCAGAATGGAATCCAGAAGTATTAGCATACAAGTCACAGTCCAGATGGGGTCTCTGGCATTTCACAGTGTGAAACATGGATTAGCAGATCAGAATTAGATGGGGGACTTCTTGACAATGCAGCTTCCTGGTCCCTACTCTCTATCTTCTCAAACAAAATCATCGGGGGCTAGCTTCTATAAACTACATTTTTAACAAGCACACCAATTTGAGAACCACTGATAATACTCAGGCACTCTCCCT
Source organism: Pteropus medius (assembly GCF_902729225.1). Lineage (NCBI taxonomy): Eukaryota > Metazoa > Chordata > Mammalia > Chiroptera > Pteropodidae > Pteropus > Pteropus medius. The sequence goes on from NW_024354911.1 coordinate 15,815,335, forward strand.
ACCTCCCCACTATCACCATCACACTTATTTAAAAACACTAATAGCGCCTAGATTATTCTCTATTCCAAACTTAATTCTCTAAATCAACTTCCGAGAACCAAATATACTTACTCCTAACACAGAATATTAGCAATCTCTCTGCCTAGGGACAATGTCAACATGCTCGAAAAAACTTGCTGGCAGCTTTACTTAAAATCATGATTTTCTCTATGCTTGCATTTTTACTAGGATGACCTATATTATTCTAGAAATTGAGGCTTCTTTCACAATAAATGTGAAAATATCTCAGGAGCATTCCCATTGTGATGAATATGAATTACGACAGGTACTTTCTATAAATCTGATTTGAAAAGCAGTGGTAGCAGTAGGAGCACTAGTAGACAGCAATTGACTACATTGAATGCTTTCCCTATATCAAGTCTTCGTACTTTATATTCAAATTTTCTTGGACTTGTATTGTAGATGTCTGAGTTGGTGGTTATATTTAAACTTCCTTGAGCTTAAACCACTTCCTCCACATAGTTACTCTAGTGTTGTACCCCAGGCAAAACATTATTCCTTTATATCTTGCTCCTTACTCTTACTCCCATGTAGCAAAATATGGATTTGAAGGAAACCTTCCTCTTTATGGAGCCTCAATAGAAATAGAATGAATTTTAAATGACACCCTATCAGCAAGAAACGTCCCTCAAAAGAATGTGTTACCTAAGATGATTTACAGCTTTGATTATTCTTGGTTGAGGTAAGAAAACACATAGAGCAAACTCCAGGCATCTCCCATAGCGACAGGTACGTCAGGCCTCAGGGCTGTGCCAAGGCTCTTTCTTCTGTTGTTAATCCTGTGAATTTTCTACTAGCCAGCATACAGGGTGAAATTTTAGTCCTTTGACACAGGGTTTTATTTAAAGTGTTGAACATATACTAGTTCTGATAAAAAGACAGATGGCTCTATAAAATATGCAATAAAAGCAGTCTCTAGGGTCTTTTGAAAGTTGAGAACTATGAGGAATCATTGTGGTGCCATTTGGCCCCTGAGACTGTAAGTCTGTCAGCATTTCACTTTCTGACTTCTGCGCTTTTGTTCTATTTGGGCAACACGGGTGTCCTACAACATAAACAAGGAAAGCTCTGTCCAGAAAACTAGCGTCTAGGTAAAAAAAAAAAAAAATTGTATTCATCTGGGGATGACACAAAAAATTCTGTTTTATCTCTTAAGTGAGAGAGAAAATGTCTTTTAAAATACTTTTTTTTTTTTTGCCTTTAAAATTGTATGTGTGATAGTAGGGATGATGTATTAATGTATTCATTTTAATCAGAAAAACACCTCGCTAACTTCATACTTATTTCTAACAACATTGACAAATAAATTAACTCTCGAGAAAAAGTGCATGTTAGACTTTACATGGAGTTTTCAGGCTGGACGATAGAACTGGAGATAGATTCAGGGTCTGGAATGAGAGCTAAGCCAGTGGTAGGAGAACAGACCTGGGAATCAGGAATTCTCTGTTCTGACTACCACTAACAAGTCATGGGTCCTGGACAAGCCTGTGGATCAATCCAACCAAAATCTCTACCAGTTCTCTGGAGGCAGAATACTGCTGTGGAAACACATACCAACAACTGACAATATTACAAAATGCTCAGGCTCTATTCTCAACCGAGCCCTCACTAGCATTCGGTAATGTTATACCATATTATCCCATAGAGAGAGAAATAGTTAAGAGTTCAAATTAAAAGAGAAAGAAGGACAGATGAGTTATAAAAGTGAATGAAATGTCAGTGAAGGACTTGGTCAGAGAACACGACATTCACTATTCTGATGCATGAAGCTCACAGTTTTCTGCCATCAGTCCTGAGGCCTATTGCATTCCTGGTGGGAGATCTCGACCGAGAGGCCCCACAGGTGGTTGTGCATCCCCTGAAACTATAAAAAATTAGAGGCTCGTGTGCCTTTTCCTATGGAGAAGAATCATTGTTTCCTTAAGTTTTTCATAGAGGTTCATGACCAAAATTATTTATACATAGTATATAAAGAAAGGAAAGTGACAGGATATACATGCTAGCCTGGAAGATGGTTTATCCCTCTTTGACTATACAGTTCTGTGCATGATATACTTGCCATGTGATATACACTCAAAAAGGGTTTCATGAATAAATAAGTGTATTAACGAATGAAAGAACAAATGTACAAACCCCATTTGGGAATAAGTTGCTGGGCACTGAGAAGCACCCTGCCTGCCTCAATTAGCACAGCTAATCGGAAGCCTCGGTTCTTCAAATGAGCCGTGCTCTCCACTTCCCCACAGCAATTTATGAACAACATCCCTCTGCTTTTCCTTCTACCAGATACGGTGCTTAGTATTATTGTTCACGGCCAATTAACTTCAATGGAAAAATAAAATCCATCATAAAATTCATTTTTCTAATGGAAAAGTTAGAAGTGATCTTCTCTGAAATAGAGATGCATGATAAAGGACTTACTGGAATAGAGTTGAAAAGGAGAGCGCTGTTCTTGGCCACCCTATTAGAGTGATAAGAGCCAGTATCAACCAGAGACACTTGACCATCAGGCCGCAAGCCAGAGCCTTTGGGTTTCAAGTCTGCTCACTTATTTGAGAGCCCATTAAACTGTGATTATTTTGGCTTCTGCTCATAACCCAAGAATACAGGTGTCTTTGGTTTATTTACTACACTTTCTATTCTCACTCTGGTTGTGTTTCAACCAGGAGCTGACCTTTCCGTGCTCCCATTACTGATGCTCTGTTTCCCTGGCCATGTTTCAGGCAGGCCTCACTGATAGACCTCTCAAACCTGCCTTGGGTATAAGTCTGCCTTTCCACATTCTTCAGAGTCTTGATTCTTATTATGCACAGGAAAGCCAAGCTACTGTCTCCGTCTTCTTACCCCCAATACAAGACCACCGTTGGAGTCCCATCTAGGAACTCGAGAAGGTTCCTGCTGCTTCTGTGAGAATGCCATGAGACTTGTGCTGCAGGATGGCTATGTAGAATCTACAAAGCACTTCACTTTCTCTTTTGCTATATATAGGTACCATCTTTAAAAATGTAAACTCTGTCTTTCAGGGAAGTTGTGCTAAAATATGGGCCTTGGGCTTGAATGTTCCCTCATTGCAACTGACCTGAGACAGATCAGGAGAATACAGCTCTCTGAGGACTCAGTTGTGGTCAAGAATTATAGGTTCTAGCTATGGGACTCACCCCATGGGTCCGATAAAGAGACACTTTTGCTGTCCCTGTGACACTCAAGGATAATCATTTTACATAGGCTAATGTATCTGGAGTGGGTATCAGTCTACTGACCTCAGCTTAATCTACCTTACCCTGCCTAAATTCAACAACTATCTACTAAGTACCTATTTTATGACTATGTTATGTTAGGCATTAAGAATAAAAGTCCCTACCTGCAAGGACAGTACAGTTTAATAAGACAATGAAATAATTATGATGAGAAAATCATCTATTACAATAAAGTATACTTTATTAGTTAATATCACTCTAAACATGATTGGCCATTGTCATTAAGCAAGACAAATAAATGAGGCAAAAGTTAGAAAAGGAAAGGCAAAATTATCATTATATGAAAATGATTTGGTTATATAATCATAAACCCAAGGGAGAGAACTAAAAAACTATTAGACACAATGAGATAATTCAGAAAAATCTTTAATTACAAAATTAATTTCCCCAAATCAATTGCTTTCCTATATACAGATAATAACTGCTACGAAAATATAACAAAAAGATAAAATAGTTTAAATAAGTATAAGAAGTATGTTGGATCTATGTGGAAAAAAATTCTACCAAGAGATACAATGCAAGATGAATAAATAAAAAGATACTTGTTCTTAGAGAGGCAATGTAATTTTAAAGACATCAGTTATTCTCAAAATAATTGATATAATTAATACATTTTATTTTTTAAATACCATGTTTCTTAGTAACTTACCAAACTATAAAATGTATATGAAAAAATTCATATACAAAGAAGTAAACCAACAGAAAAATTTGTATCAAATTTGAGAGTTCAGAAACAAAGCAAATATTTTTTTATTTAGCATATAAAAAAGAAAAGTATTTTATGTTAGTGGGGAAAAGATAGATTCATCTAAAAAAAGGCATGGCATTTGGGCAAAAATAACAATGGATAGCTATCCCACTCCTTCATCCAAATAAATTCAAGATGAATCAAATAATTTAATAAAGAAAAGAAATTCTCACAAAGTCCGTAGGCAACAAATATAGTATATGTAAGTATGATGGTGGGGATCTGGAAATGAGAAGAGAATGAATGGGTAAAACATAGTAGAGATATGTCATGCCCCATTAAGAAGCAACATGTTAGAGGTTAATAGAATAAAAAATAGATCATTAAAGATAGACTTACAGTTTCAGCTATGGCAGGTAAAGAGCTTGGAATTCTTCATCCCATCCTTACAAGAAAAAGCTGAACAAATTGAAAACCAATGACTTCTTGGACCCACGAAAGAACTGAGTTTGCAGGGCAAGCCACCATGCCCCAATCTAAAGAAACAGGCAAATGCAGAGTCTCAGCCTATCTGTGGAAGCCACTGGAGCTATAAATTCGTAGGAATGCTTAAATGGCAATTTTGAAGAATTAAAAGGAACCCCTGTATCTGTGGTGGGGTATGGCGGTAGAGGGGAAAAGAGGAATTCTGGGAAAGACACTCTTAAGAGAATGAAAAGACAAACTACAGACAGGGAGAAAATATTTGCAAAACACATATTTGATTAAAGATTTGTATCCAAAATATACAAAGAATTCCAAAATGTCAACAACAAAAAACAAACACCTCAATGAAAAAATAGGCAAAAGATCTGAACAGACATCTCCCCAGAGAAAATATACAAATATGGCAAATATGAAAAGACTGAAAGCAAAAACTGACACTACCAAGGACTGCAGAGGATGTGGAGCAGCAGTATCTCTCATTCACTATTAATGGGAATACGAAATGGTGCTTTGGAAGTCACTTTGGAAGGCAGTTGGTGGTTTCTTACAAAACTAAATGCATCTTTCCATGCAACTCAGCGGTTGCAGTTCTAGGTATTTTCTCAACAGATTTGAAGGCTATTGTCTGTGCAAAATCTGCGTGCGAATGTTAATAGTAGCTTTATTCATCATCAGCAAAAACTAGAAGCAACCAAGACATCTTCCATTTGAATAAACAGACTGTGGTATATGCATAAAATGGAATGTTATTCAGCAATAAAAAGAAAAGAGCTATTAAACCACAAAAAGATGTAGGTGAATCGTAAATGCATATTGATGTGAAAAAAGTCAGTCTGAAAAAGCTATATACTGTATAATTCCAATGATAAGACAGTCTAGAGAAAACAAATTATAGAAATGGTAAGCAGATCAGTAGTTACCCAGAACTCAAGTGGAAGGGGGATTGAATAGGTAAAGGGCAGAGGATTATTTTTTAGGGTGGTAGACTACCCTATATGATACTATAATGGTGAATGCAAGACATTAAGCATTTGACAAAACCCATAGAAATTTACAGCATGAAGAGCAAACTTCAATGAATGTAAATTTTTTAAAAAATCAATTTAGGAGTTTGTAAGATCCCAGCAGAGAATGCAGGATGTGACAAAAAAAAAATCTAAATGTGCTAAATGTATGAAGGAACCTCACTGAAGTAGGTAGGAGGAAGGAGTTCAGAACAGACCTCCCCAACATGTGCCACTTTGGCATGTGAATTTTTTTGAGCTGAAGGCAACTGAGACCCTGTGGGCTCACGAGAAACTTTTACCTTTCCCTTAATGAATTTAAATTTGGGACCTTGCCCATAATAAGAGTTATTACCAGAGATAATTTTTTATGGTCTATCTATAGGGCAGGTCAAACACCTAATTACTGAACATCTGCTCTTCTTATCATCCTGCAAATGACCTTCCTCTCCTCTAAAGCTCCAAGATACCTCACCTCACCCTTAGCTCAGGACACCATATAAACCTCATTTTAATTTTCTCTTTGAACCTCTCATGTATGTACGGTTCTTATGTGTATGTATATAATTAAATTTGGTTATTTTCTTTTGTTAATCTGTCTTATGTCAATTTGATTATTAGACCAGCCGACAGAACCTAGAAGAGAAGAGGAAAGTTTGCTCCTCTCCACAAGGGGAATAACGTACTGACTTAAGTAACTTTGGAAATGAACAGAGCCTGTAAGACTAAAGGCAATAGGAACTGTACGTAAGCACTATTCTCTAGTTAATAGAAGTTTATTTCCTATTGGAATATGGGTTAAGATTTCCAAAAGCATACCAGAACTGAATGATTAAGTAAATGGATGGCAGATGGTAGAAGTGAGACATTACAGATAAGCAAGGAGGGAAAACTAGAATGATGCATGTGGTAATGGATTAGCTGGAAGCAGCAGCATGAAATAATTAGATCAACTGTGTCATGTAGATACAGTTGATAAAATACACAAATATTTTTAGATAAGCATGTATATGTTAGAATACACACATATAGAGCTCCCTGTTCTTTCAGCCGTGAGAGCCTAGTACCAAGGAGCACATCCTTCAATAAAAGGAATGAGGGTACCTAGGAGTAATGGCTAATTCTAGGACTGGAGCAGGAAATACATATGATGAGCCTGGAACATCTGTAGTATCAGAAAGTAAGGAGGAGCTTTAAAAAAAAATGATGGGGGTATGTCACAGGCATCCAAAAGCCAACTGCAAGAACTCCCAATGGAACTGAGTGACAGAGCTGAAACAATTACAGCAACAAAATTAATAAAATAATATTGGTTCATAGCTCAAAGTAAAAAATAAATACCTATGAGTACTCATTAATCCATACTGATGTTAGTAAGCAATAGAATAAATAAATAAGTTGGGGAGAATAGACAATCTTCCTTAAGAGAAAAATTCCAATTAATTTGTGCAGATACCCCACAGACAAGGGGGGTGAAGCCTAACACCCCATTACTTAAGTGTGGACTGCACATAGCAATTTCCTTTGTTCCTTCCTTTCCACAGTATATGGAAAGGGGTGGGGGAAGAGCAACTTTACAGTGGAGAAATTTGTATCTGCAAGGAAATTTCCAAAATTCATTTTAAAAAGCAACAGCTGGCTATGATTTTTTTCCAACAAAATTTTTCTGGATATAAAGATTACTTTTCATGTCTTTGAAAAGTACAAATATCTGCGTTGCTAAAAATGTTTTTCTAATGAAAGAAAACAAATGGGCAAAGCATAGCAATCCCTTCCACTGCCCCCATATTCTCTTAATACCCAACCACACCCACAGAACAGTTGCAAACCATAAAAGAAATGATCAACACCATGTGTCTCTAGATTTATCACTGACTAGTGAACTAGGACAAAATTAATTTGATCAAGAAGTGCAATAAATATAACTTCATCCTTGCTTAAAAGAAAAGAACATTTTATTTTAATAATTATGCAACCAATATTTAAGGGAAAAAAATTAAATCAGATGTATTGGAACCCATGAGCTTCTCCATATATAAAATACATAATTTATTCTGTATTTTATAAAATAAAAATCTTCGTGGATTAAAATATTCAGAATTATGTATTTATCTTGAGAAACAGAACCCCTCCCCCCAAAAGTTAACAAATATGTACCACTGTTGTGCTTCTCCTTTGTTGGATCAAGTTATATTCTTAAAATGAAATTGTTCATAAATTTTTATGACTTCCTATGATCAGACACACTGTTTATTGTTGAAACTGTTGCTCAGGTAGAATTTTAAGTACATTCTATCTCTTCCTGGGGAATGACTCTAACTGAGCCCAAGGGAGATCCAAACATAATGAAAGGAAAGATGTTAAGAGATACTTAGGGAACCCAAGCAGTCATTTTATATTTGATATCCTGAAGATTCTGTTTTCAGAGACCTAACTTCCTCTCATTTATTGAGTCCAGTGTCCTCAGACTAAAATGTAAGACTCAGTCTTAGAGAAAGGAAGTATAGCAAAAATAATAATAATAATAATAATAATAATAATTAATAAATAATAAAAGTTATTTTAGCTGTATTTCTTGAACACTTAGTGTATGCTAAGCAATACTATCAACTTATTTGTGCTGCTAACATCCCTATAAAGTAAGCATTGTTATCGTCCTCATTTTACGTCTTGGAAATGGAGAAGCAGAGAGATTAGGTGACTGGCCTAAGGTCAGTCAGTGAGTAACAGAGCCAGGATTTGAGCTCAGGCAGCCCAGCTCCAAAGCCTACACTTCTGACCCCCTACCATGTACCTGTCAAAGCACTGTGGTCAGAAAGACAGGAACCTGGCTTCTTATTCTGCCACTCTCTATTTAACCACACTGAGCTTCTCTCCTTCTGGCTCTTTAATGAATCCACTGCTGCCTACCCATCAGGCTGTGATGGGAATTCAGTGTGATCAGGCAAGTTCCCTGCCACAGATCCACATCAATGGGAGCCATTCGATTACCGTTAGACAGGCACCAAAGATGCAAAAGTGCTTAAGACAGGACCCTGTCCTTGAGGAAATCGCCTGAAAGAAAAGAGGCCCTGTAGTACTCCTTCACTAAAGACACACGAATCGTCTCTTTATCTTTTCTACAACTATGTGCATGTGGGATCCATCACTCCTAGTGATCATTGCTTTTTTTTATGACTTCCTCCTGAGTTGAGATGCAACTCTGGATCATTGACTTCCAGGCTTGTTTTTCTGCCTCCTGCCAACTGCACAGTCAGTGACAAGCTCTTATTCTGGTGAAAATATATAATAATGATGATGATGATGCAGTGCTTTAGAAGGCCAAAAGATATTAAACATAAAATGAACAGAAAGACAGTAGGGCTAATCGGTCCAGCTCTCAGTTTTAATGGTGTTAAACAGTGTTAAAAAAAAAAAAAAAAAAAGACAACAGGACCCAAAATGAAGTTGCTTATGCTAAGCCCCACATCACCAAACCAAGACTTAACTACAGTTTGGGCTGTCCCGGAAATAGAATGTTAAACTAGTGAAGAATCATCTGATCACCACTAATTAGGTGATCTGCCTAATTAGACCACTGCCCTCCCTTAAAGGAAAGTGACTTTGCAATAACCAACCAGTTTTTTTGTCTAGAATAATTTCCTTGTTCCTGCTTCCTTCTGCCTACAAAAGTTTTTCATTTTGTACAGCTCCTCAGAGCTCCTTTTTATTATGCTAAATTCAGTGCTGCCCTAGTCAAATCAATTTTTGCTCAGATAAACTGCTAAAGTTTATAATATGCCTCAGTTTATCTTTTAACCACAGGAAACCTCATGCTACACAATGGAGAATCCATTTCCAACAAAACTCTCAGAAAGGATTTTAGAATGTCCCTCCCACCCCTAGAAAAACTGAACATCAACCATGTTGGCCCCATAAAGGTACAAAAATACAGACCAGTCAGGATGCAGAAGAGCTCAACATCATGAAAACAAGAACTAGCATTGTGCAGAACATACTAAAGCAAATCAAATTTTCCGTATTATTTAATCGTTATTACAAAAAGCAGTAATTTATCTTTGATATCCTATAGATTCTATTTTCAGAGTGTGGGTACCCTCCCATTTATTGAGCTCAGTGTCTGTACTAAAATATAAAACCCACTCTTAGAGAGTGTAGCAATAATAATAGTAACGGTTATTTTGACCAATATTTATTGAGCACTTAGAACTATGTGGCAGGCAATATCGCAAACTCATTTAAGCTGATAACAGCCCTATGAGATAGGTATTATCATCATTCTCGTTTTACATCTTAAGAATGGAGATAGAAGGATCTAGTGCATAAACTACATAAACTAAAGCAGAGCCAATGAGTAAAGTTTCAGTGATTTAATACAATTTTATAAGTTGCAAAGAGACTTTCAAAGTGAATCGCTTGATGAATATTCATGTTTTCTTTTGGCTGGGGAGCACCGATCAGAAGAGAAATCTATAATGTTAAAGGGTGGTTGCCAGGATTAGTTAGTAAAAATAGCATAGTTTTCAAGACTTTAGGGGGAAACAATGAAATAAAAAAGAGGAGACTGCAAAGCATTTGTGGTCTTGGGCTCTCAGGCTGAAAGAAGGCTGATCAAATAGAGGATTCCAGTCAAACTGAAACTGGACAATGGCACTTCTTCTCATGCTAACCTATTAAAATTAGAAGGTACAAATTCAAATGCAGTCATTAGAAATCAAGGCACAGCTTCAAATGCCACTTTGGCAAAAGACAAGGGCCTGATTTGGGAAGCCTTATGCTGAACACAAAGTATAGGATCATAGGGGATAGTCTAGGTATGCAAATAAACAGGATTGGGCAAGGCTGGCATATTCAGAACTTTACAGATAGTGCAGACCCATTGTTTCTTTTCTGAATAGGTCTAAATTAGTCTGAATAAATATAAAATAAAATATATATATATATGTGTATACACACACACACACACACACACACACACACACACACACACACACACACACATATATATATATATACCTCTGCCTCTCCTGGTTCCTGACACAGGACTCCTAAGACCTTTGTAATTTCCTGAGTTGCAAGAGCATCTGACACCAAGTTCCTAAATCCCTTGGAACTTCCTTAGTGATAAGAATGTCTTTTGTTCTAATGGTGACTTTTCCTGGGGGCCTGTCACTATTAAGGCTTAGAACTTTCAGCCCCTCTCTCTCCCATTCTTGGGAGAGAGGGGCAGGAGAGAAGCTGGAAATGGGGTTAACAACCGATCATGCCCCCTTGATGAAGCCTGTTAAAATCCCAGTATTACAGGGTTTGGGGAGCTTCCAGGTTGGTGGGAGGGTGGGACAGCCCAATTCATGGGACAGAGGCTCCTATACTTGGAACCCGTCTAGACCTGTCCTTATGTATCTCTTCATCTGTATCCTTTACTGTATAATAAACTAATTAATGTAAGTAAGTTCTGGGAGCTGTTCTAGCAACTGATCAAATCCAAAGAGAGGGTCGTGGGAACCTTCCATTTGTATTCAAGTCAGGCGTAAGTTATAGGTAACCCGGGGACCTACTACTTGTGATTGATGTCTAAAGTGGGGACAGTCTTGTGGGACCGAGCCCTTACCTTGTGGGGTCTACACTAAACTCCAGTTAGTGTCAGAATTGAATTGAATTGCAGGACACCCAGCTAGTGTTAGAGAATTGATTGGTGTGGGAGGAAAACATACACACACATCTGGTATCAGAAATATTTTATGAGTAGAAGAGAAACACAGAGAGTTTTTCGAGACAATAAATGTTAATGCATCAACTTTGTCTCGCCTGTGTCTCTCAACTCCATGGAGGCTGGAAAGGAAACCAGAAGGAGCAGAGTCAGTTATGTAATAATTCTCAGGGCGACTGCTTTGCTCTTAGAAAGACCAGTTTCGAAGAAAATAAATGTTCAGCATTCAGTATTGGTTAAAGAAATTATTGCATCTCTAAATAATAGAATGTTGTAGAACCATTAAAATAGCATTATGAAAAAATATTTAATCACATGGGGGAAATGGTCATGATACAGTGTTAAGTAAAAAATACTTTTTAAATTATGTAGCATGATACTGAGAATACAATAAAAAATAAAGTTGACAAAAACCATGCCTTCAAGGAGCTTACATTCTATGATCACAACAAAATATGAATATTACAGTAGATATCTGGATATTGTCTGTGTCAAGAAAAATTTTCTGAAATCTTCTAAATTGAAATTACAGTAGCCGGAGAGTGAGAGAAAGAAGCAGAACAGTTAGGCTGTTAATAGCTGTGGACCAGCTCTGACAAAAGACTGCTTACATTCCTGTATATCTGTTGGAATTTAGGATTAATTTCCAGGTGGCTATTTCCTCGATTATCCAAAAGAAAGAACAGCCAAGCGCCATAGAAACCCAGGAGCCTCTGCTTCTCTTTTACATGTGAACTTTCTAAGTTGCTGCCCACAGCTAATCCACAAAAGTGGACACTTCTCCCCTGTGGACTCTGCAGTTGCCCCTATCTCAGAGCTAGTCTGGATTCACCTTCTTCCGTCCTCTATGTCTATAGCTAATGTAAATCCTTTCATAACAGTTAACATCTTTCTCCTCACTCCACTCCCCAATGTGATATATAAAAATGCTTGCAAAACTCTGGAATGATGGACATGTTGTCTTTTCTACCCAGTCGTGCTGCTGGTGGATTAGATTCTATGCCCCTAGACCAGTCTTTTGGTTTTGTTTTAGTTTTGGCTAGCAATGCCTAATACACCTTTTCTTCTAAAAATACTTTCAGTCATGGAAGTTAACATTTTTTGTTTAATGTTAGTCTAATATCTTTTTGGAAACCAATCCTTCCTCACTCTGATTCTAATAATTTTCTTCAGTCCTTGATATTTACTGGTGGGCCTGATCCTGTCTCTACCCATCTTCAGACTTTGTGGTGGGTAGGCAACACAGCTGTAATCCAGTATCCAACATAGTTGTAGCCAATCAGAATAATCTATCCTCTGGCTAGAGTTATTGTTACATAATAAGCACATGACCTAAACCAGGACAATTAGAATTGTCACCTAGACTTTTGTAATAGTCAGTGTCACAAGGACTTTTCCCCTCCTGCTATAATTGCTCAGTTCTTCAGGGTGGGACTCAGGCTACCCAAGGTCACCATGCCCACTACTTGGAGAGAACCAAACTAAGAATTGGAAAGAGAAAACCATGGCAATCTCTCTCTCTCTCTCTCTCTTTTTTTTTTTTTTTACTTAAGGTCATTGAGTGAAGTTTGCTTCCATTGCAAAGCATAAAAAGTCCTAGCTAAAACAAACATATCATGGGGATCTCAGCTGGAGCCTAAATTTTGACAGTATATCTGATGGTATTGGTGGAGACAGTAGAGAATCTTTTTGCACACATTATTATGCAAAGAGAAAATTTTCCAGCTAGACGTAGAGGGGCAGAAACAATGGTGCAGAAAACAACGTGATAGAGTTCTCTAGACCCCATACATTTGTGTTTGAGCCCTAACAATTGAACCGATGCTTGGTAAAGGACGATGCTTTTGCAAAACACTATTAGACATGAGAGCCGACAGCCTCTGCTTGGGGGCCCAGGAAAACAACACAGCAGACAGGGCACAGAACATAATACGATGCAGCCACATCGAGGAACTCAGGGCATTTGCTTCGTACTGGTAGTTCAAGGTTTTGCAGTTTAGGGAGGATCTGAAGACAATTCACCTGGCATTTTATCAAGAAAAATAAAGACATCAGGCAGCTGAAGAGCTGTCATTCAAGTTCTTTTGCAGGTGACCTTGGAGTTTGGAAGACAGGCTTGTTTGAGAAGCCACAGGAGTCACTCCTGGCCACGCCCAAAATAACAGGCAGTATGGAAGAGGGCTCAAGCTCTCACCTCAGCTGGAGAATGCACAAGCCAGTGAACTTTATGACAATTACTACTACTTTAACTTCATTTATGCCTTTAGAATAATGATGTCTGGAAATTTTTAAACTATGTATTTGGAATGAAGGGTAGCAAAATGTTAATAATCGCTGTTTAGGGATGGTAGGATTATAAGTGACTTATTTTCTTTTTTGATCTTTTAATTGCCCCAAATGTTTTAAAATTAAATTATATATTATACTGTGATGAGCAAACACAATGTTACGGTTTAAAAAAGAAAAAAAAAGATATTCTTGGGCTTTCAGGCAGTGCCATTCAAATCACCAAGGAGCTAATAAACCCTGTCAAGGAAAACCTTACAACTTCAAGTTCAAAATAAATGAAGAAAACCTAAGAACTTGGAGACTCAAGAGTTAGAGGATAATTCTTCCCAGAAAAATCCACTTTTCTTCTTTTATCACAAAAAATCATCAGCAACATCAGCAAACATCATCTCATAAAGTCATCTGAAGATCAAAGAAGTTGGAATTAATTGTATCAAACTTATTTGTTTTTAATTTTACATATATAAAATATAATTTATAGTCCATTTGGTACATTGTCTATTGTTTCGATGACTATTGATATCTATATATAGATAGCTCTCCATATGGATATAAATATATAAGACATACACATAGATATAAAGTAGACACTGGCTTAGCCGTAGTACATTTATCAAAGCTTTCAAAACAATACCTGAGACCTATTCCTATATTGTCTAATATAGACTCTTTAATTCCTCAGTTCAAATTTATCTCATCCCAAAGGGTTTCCGAATCCTACTCCTAATTTCAGGGAGGAATTATTACAGTCCAGTCCCTAGACAATTTTCCATCTCATTTCTTTTTATGTTTCTTGTGTATTCATAATAAAACAGCAGTGTGCAGAGTTCAGGAAGATTAAAAGAAAGAAAGTAAATTGTATTTAAAACATCAAAGATCTACAGCCAAATAAACAGCTGAAGGAAAACTATTGTATACACTATATATTATGTTTAGAAAATAAATTTAAAATAATTAGTTAAGTTTCTTACTTTGAAAAATCTATAATTTAAAAATACACCAGCAAATGAGATTTAATAATTAAATTATATTTGCATGTTTGCAAATAAATTTTGAGGACCACACATTACGTTAAAACTCACCTACTATAGTTTAATATAAAATGCACTGCTGTTGCTCTCGTATATATATTTTATATAAGATGAAGCTATAGGTTAATTTCACAACTCATAGGGAAAAATAGTTCCAGTCAAAATCAATAGTCAAAACTTTTGTACAATTTCTAAAAGATAATATATCTTTATGAATTATATTATTCATAAATATTTATTTAAATAAAATGGTGGATATCCCAAAATATGCTATTCATCTCAAGTTTAATTGTACATCACCTACAAATAAGAAATGGATTTTAGCTACATGCCCTCTACACAATGATCTTACTATAATCGGGACAAAGAAAAACCTAGGACGACAACGTGTCACCACTCTGAGGTACCACTACTCACACAACAATCCTGGACAAATGCCACGTGAAAAATTTTATAGAGATGGTTAGTAACAGTTCCCTACAGGATAAAACGGAAGAAACATCCTCTAGTTTAGCCTCTGGAGGTACTATTTTCCCTCTTTCCATTGCTGACTGCTTATTTTGTGTCTCATTATCTAATTGACCATTTTCTCTGGTCTTTAATAAGATTCCACTCTGTTTCTGGCAAATCGTTTGTGCTAATAATTTCCGGCTCAAGTTCTTTCTATAGCCTCATATGAATGATGACTTGTTGCTTTGCTAAGAGCTCATTTGCCGGACTGTAATTTTGGTTCAAGAAGAATTACCATTTTGTAAAACAGATGGTGGGTAATAATTCATCACACCTTGAAAGTTTCAGTCGTGCCGTTGCAGTCAGAGTGAGAGCCAGGTCCATTTGACAGGTGTTCCATTGCCACTCGTTTGTGTTCGAGGTGATATCATCAAATTTTTCTTATGCATGCCTTGAATTTTTTTGCAAAATTTGCACTAAGCGAAGGCTCTCTGGGTGGGGGACAGCATGTTCTTGTAGGGCGAGTTTTTCTGTGTGAATACAAAAAATAATAATAATAATAATGCGATCCCTGGACATGTTCATTGCTTCTTTGGTTAGAGAGACAATTACATAATTTTTGCTAACTTTTTTATATATTCTCTTTGCCAAATCAAATCCTAGCCTTAAAATAAATTTCTAAAGCAGCCATTCTGACTCAGCAACTAAGAATAAGATTGAAATTTTATATTTTAAAAAATCAGGTAAATAGGCTTTTCCACTCAGAAATAGGCTTTCCCGCTCAGAAAGTTGTTTTCAAAATCAAATCCTCAAAAGAGTTACACCGCTTTGCTTTGGACAGACTCCAAGTATGTGGAAACTGGACTTCAAAGCTACTTTTTGAGGATCTCCTTTCTTAACCTTCACTATGTGCAACCCATGGTGTAGACAAGGGTTTTCATTTGGGGATGCATGTGAAAAGGCGAATAAAAGAGGGCATCCTGCAGAACGATGCATAAAAAGTGATAGGCTAGATGTTTCCAGAGTTATCACAGAAAGCATGAGAATACATACAACTTGATTTGTTTTATCTGCAAAAAGTCCTTCGCTTTTTAAGCAAAGTGCCTTCGCTTGATGAGGTAAACTAATCAACAACTAATACTATATTTGCTTCCTTCTCTGCCCTATCTCATGTCCCCACGCCCTTATTATTACTCCCTTGGATCACCTCCAAAGAAACCACATGTATACAAATCTTTATCTCAGTATCTGCTTCTGAGGAAACCCAACCTAAGACGTTGTGTGTCTGTGAGTCCCTCTGAGCTATACGAACACCCTACTTCTCCAAGTTCTACTATGGTAGGCCACGTAGAATAAAGTAGTATAAAACTCACCCTGAGAATAGAAAAGAACTCTAGTCCTCCTAAGAAAGAGCTATTTGTGTAGATGAGGATCAACCATATATACACTATGTATTAACTGCCATAACAATCATAAATTTGGTGGCTTAAAACTACAGAAATTAATTTTGTCACAGTTCTGAAGCCTAGTTGTTCAAAACTCAGGTATCAGCAGGGACATGCTTCCTCTGAAAGCTCAGGGGAAAGATCCTTCCTTGTCTCTTTCTGGTTTCTTGTGTCTCTGGCAATCCTTGACATTCCTTGGCTTGCATCTGCATCACTCCAATCTCTGCCTCTGTCTTCACATGGTGTTCGTCCTTCCTTGCATGTCTCTCCATATCTTCACGAGGCGTTCTTGTAAGGACACCAGTCATTGGATTTAGAGCCCATCCTCCAACCCCCACCTCCATCCAGTATGATCTCGTCTGAGCTTGATTACGTCTGTAATGACCCTATTTCCAAATAAGATCACATTCGCAGATACCAGGGTGTGGATCTGAATATATCCTTTGGGGGACACAATTCAATGCACAGCATACTACAACCACTAACCTGACTGAAAAATCAAGTCAAGTAACCCACTTTTCTCACTCACTCATATGTACTAAATATGATGATGATGATGATGACAACAATTTTAAAAATCGACTCCAGCCAGGAATATAGCTGTAGCACAGCTAGGATAAACAGAAAACCCATGGCCTATGCATCCTACTTAGATCCGCTTCTGAGTTTTCTTTCTAGTTACAGTGCATAGCGTTTTTGCTCAGAATTCGGTGGCTGTCTTAGATCTCTGTTCTTCTCTCTCCTGAGAATAGGAAGAGTAATTTTGATAAGACAGCGCCTTTGCTTGATGAGGTGAGAGCTAAAAGCAGCAGTTTATCAAACCCTCATGGTACCTGACCTTAGCTGAATCCTGTGAATCTCTCAGTCACTATGAGAAACACAGACAATGGAGAAGAAAGCAGCCACATGACATTTCTCAACCAGTCCCTTGCGGTCGGTGTGTCCCTGTTAAAGGCAACCCCCTCCGTCTTGTTTATAAGCATGCCTGGTTTCCAAGTGAAATACTACCAGTATTTCATGGCATTTGAGCTATGTACATGTATATTTAGTTTCTTCTACGTAATTTCTTTTTCGATAATGAGAAAGCATTGAAAAGGAAAGGGAAGGTTATTGAACAACCAGAGCGAAATGTCCATCACTAATTATCTAAAAGCCTGAAGATCCAGCATCCTGATTAGCACAGGCCTGGAGAAAGCACAGAGTGAAATCGGACATTTATTCTTCAATTAGAGAGCAGAGTAATGACTGCCTTCCAGATATCCTGGGGAGCAAGACTTCAACTCCATCACTCCTTGAGTAGAAGAGTAATTTAAAACACAAAGGAGTGCCCATTTAAGGTCTACAAACAGAGCAGCAAAATGCTCTAGTGTGGAAGGCACTCCTGACATTTTTCAGCTTTTATCTCTCAATCAAATTAGTCTCATGCTGAGATAAAAACAAAAAGAGTAGTTCACAAAATTATATATGCAGTGCTATCTCAACTAATTAAAAATGTGCACGACATTTTTAGAAGAAAAGAAACCATTTAGGAGAAAACACAAAAATTACTAACAGTAGTAATTTTTGAGGATGTGATCACGATTGTTTTATTGTTTTGTTTTCAATATTTTTGTGTTTAAGTTTTCCATAACGAGAGTATATTGTTAGTATTTTCTCATTAATGGTTTCATATGTGTTGAACACTTATAATGTACATGACACAATGCCAAGAAAATTGTGCATATTATCTCATTAAATTCTGACCAAAAGGGGAAAAACTTTATTTATGAAGTATTATCTTTACTAGATAACTTGCGTAAGATCACTTAACTGACATATGGTAGAGTCAGGATTCAAACCCAAGTCTACATTTCATTGTCTCTCATGTACTGTTTTCACAACCAGAGCAAAAGAGCTATTCTAAAAACAGTATCTGAGATAGTAAAAATAGTGGAATCAACTTTTCTAAAACAAGCTTTCTAAAATGCAAGTATAATCATATACCTAAAGAAAATAAAATCTGAAAAAAATAATTCATCTCAGATTTACCCAACGTCAATTACCAAATGTCCCATGGTCTTTCTGTAAGAAAATGTTTATCGCCACCCACACACCTGATACAGTGCCTGGAAATCAGGGGTCATCACAAGTAGATTGTATAATCTTTGAGGAAAGCCAGTGGGACGATCTGAATCTTAGTCCACCTCCACCGCTTAGCAAAGCTTTATGACCTCAGTTAGTTTTGCTTGTTCTTTCTGAGATTCCATATTTTCATTTGTTCATTCATCTTTCCATTAATTTGACAAAAACTTCTTGTGTGCCTATTTCTTGTGGGGAGTTATGCCAGGTCGCAGGGTGAGTGCAGTCAATAAGAAAGGCATGGCCTCTGTCGTCACTAACAGTCACCATCCTCCATCCTTGGTGCCTCACTTGGTACCTGTGACTAAAGGTAATAATACGTGCTTCAGTTGCAGTTGTTGCTAGGACCATATAAAATAAAGTAAAGCACCTGATGCAGTCTTTAAGATGCAGAATGTTCTCAATAAATTTTACTGCTAGTATAATCTCAGTTTTTCCATCTATCAAATGGAATTTATCTTATCCCACTTAGCTGCGTGTGAGAGTATTGAGCTCTACAATCCTTTAATGATTCATCTACCCCAGTCTTGAAGACACTTCGATTTTTAAAAGGTGCTTCAGAGAACAAGAGATTAGAGGCCATGATGAGAACTTGGATATTTTGTTCCAGCTTGCGATAAATTAAATTCCATATTCTTTTCAATTTCTTTTGTTTTAACTATCAAAATTTACAATGCTGTATTTGAAATGCCTATGTAAAAATTGACAATTCACTAGGAAAACTCTAAGAATATTTATTTAAGTAACTTTTTATGATCTTAGATCTAAAGTCTTATGATATAAGAAGTTAAGGGAAAAGTGATAAAAACTATGTTAAACAAGTTCCTACTTTCTAAAGATTTTCAAGTAGAGATCCTGAGATTTAGATAAAAGTAAACTTCACCAACCAGAAATATGTTTGTATATATCTGTCAAGTGATATATACTTTCTTTAATGCTCATTCAATTTGTCGTGAGCACAACATTTGAGAATATATTAAGAGATTTACATAGATTTTCTCTAATACTCCAAACACTTCTTCTAGTAAAATTAGACAATTCCTCCATCAGTAACCGAAGCTAGGAGACATCAGGTAGTTTACCAAGTCACACTAGTAAGTGACAAGACCTGAATGTGAATCCTATTGTCTGGCTTTACAACTTACCCTTTTTGGATACCACCACACCCATGCTCCAGCAACAGGAAATTCATTACTTCCCAAAGCAGCTCATTTCTTCTTTTAAAAGCTCTTATAATTCAGTTTCTTCTAACATTGAGCCAAAATCTGTCCCATTCTATTAGTCACCATGGGCTCTAGTTTCACCCTTCAGTTACATTAGTTCATCTGATTCTTCTTCATGAAAGCTCTTCAAATATTCAAAAACACTATTCATTTCACCTCTTCTCTTTAACAAGTTTTACTTTCTGCAAAACTAAATAATTCTATTTTTCCACTGCTCTTCAGATTACATTGTTTTGAGTCCCTACTCTCTTCTTGCTCAAATCTAACAATCATAGTCTTGTTTGTTTATATCACTTTTACAATGTGATTCAGAGAACTAAAAATACCACAGGTGTGGTCTCAAGAGAACAGAGTAGAATTTCATTATTGCTATCTTTGTCCTAGATATTATACTTCTATTTATGTAGCTCAATAGCAAAGTAGCTGTTTCCCACTACTTCATGCTGCTAACTCACATAGTATTTGCTGTAATTATAATAAGCCTCTAGTTCTTTTTCCTACATGTGCAACTATGAATCCACATTTTCAGCATCCTATTTTTGTACCTTGCTTACATGACATTTTCTATGCTAAGCTGCACCTCTTAGATGGGGAGGGCTGAAATGATGGGCCAAGGCTTTTTTGATTTGTTTCCGTTGTTCAATGGATTCCCTCTCCACAGTTACATTTCATCAACAACATGCCCTCTCAAATCATTGAGTAAAAATATTGACCACACAGAGAGGAGAGTTGGATTTGAAATTCTGCCCTACATTCCACAGACTTCTTTCTGGGTTGACACGAATTTGCACATTAGCAGCTCATAGACAGAGTCAGTGCATCCACTTGGGGATTTATCTGATGCTATTTAGTTTCCAGCACATGCGCTCCTCCTGGATTCCTCCCCCAGGATTCTAGGAAAGACCATGACATATCCTTTGCTGACATTCAGACATTCCTTGTCAACTACATACTCCACACCCCAGCATGATAATCTGGTACTCTGAGCCATCTTCCCTTGTAGAATGTAAAAAGCCCTTGATTTGTTTCTGGTTTTCTTTCTTTACTCCCAAACAATCACTCTCATCAAATGCTCATCTTGGTGCTGCTCAAGTTCTAAACTACTGCTTTCCAGACAAGGCTGGCTTCATGGGCACACTATCTGTGTGCTGAGCCCCTCATTCGAATGGGTCGCCCATGGGACTTAATGCTCTCTTGTCACCTGAAATTCTTAACAATTTTATTTATCTATTAGAATGTTAATTTATCTAAATATAGAATGACATTAAACAGTAAGTAGAAAACATACCATAGCAAGTCAAGATAGAGACCAGAAAAGAAAAGAAAAAGCTTTACATTTTAGCATTTTAATAGCACTTTTCCCCCAATTTTTGAATAAAGGGCCCTACAATTATTTTGCACTGGGCTCACAAATAATACAGCTGGCCTTGTTTCCTGGGTGGATATTCGAAATATTTAACAATGACTACAGCAGGGACCCAGCCTAATTGGGCAGATACTTAACCAATCCGAAGTTGATGCTAACTGGTATATAAAACTGCAGCAGAACTGTTGACTATTAGCCTTGCCGCTTCCTGTTGGGTATATGTAGTTTCCTGCAGAAGAAGCATGTAACATGATGGAATCCCTCAACATACAATAAACAACTTCAGGCCTGTGCCATCAATCCTACGACTCTCTCCTGACTTACCTGCATCCAAACTGCTATACTGTGTCAAAACATCTTTGTTCTTTCCTTGTTCTGGACTTGCAAGATAAATAGAAATGCATTATTTCTGTTAAAGAGAATAATATTTGTTAATGAAATAGAAAACATGTTGTGAAAACTAAAATAAAAACAACTACTCAGGAGATCAGAAGTGGACGCGTGTGGATGTATTAAGCCAAGTATCAAGAGTGGCCTCATGGTTTCTTGGTCCCTATAGCAAGAAAGATATAAAACAATATATGTTGTTTTTTTTTTTTTCTGAGGATCCCTTGAGGAATATTTTGACTGTCCCATTCCTGTGGCCCAGGCATTTTAAATCTTTACTGACTTGGAGCAGATTAAAAAGTTTAGGACCCAGATTAGATGTATTAGTCAGCCTCATGCATCATTTTTCTCACCTCAATGACCTTAGTCCCCAGATGGCATTTTTTTGTAAAGTGCATCAACACTAGAGAATATAACAGGTTGCCTTCCTTTTGCTTATTTCTCTAAAACCCTGCTCTACAAACTTTTTAGCCTCTCAGCTACAGAAATTATTTCTCAGGGATACATAAAAGTGTCAATGTTACCAGGCGGTCTGGTGATGTATGGCATACTTCTTGCTAGAGCAAAGGCGATGGGGAAGGTATTGCTTTGAATCAAATACTGACATGGGGCCAAAAATCGTGGCATGTAATATATTCTCCAATGGACTAGGTTACAGATGTGCAGGGAGTTGTGGTGAAGCATGCATGAGATGCGCACTACACATCAGGAAAGCCAAACCAAGCTTTAAGATGAGGACTTGATGAGGCTATCAGAGTTGTTCTCATGTTAGCTGAATTGGAATATTAAACTAAAATGCATTGCATATATGTCTGAGGTGCTATATGGTAGAAATAAAGGAACATGCTTCTCTTTCATTTGGTTGATTCCTATTTATCCTTCTGAGCCTGACTCAGTAATTACCTTCTTCAAGAAACTTTCTGTGATCCTCCACTGCATTCATCAACACCACCACCCATCACTGCTAGCACCAACATCACTGTTGCTTCCACCACACACAGCCGCCACCACCACTACCACAACTGCAGCCCAATCTACTTAGGTAACTCTGTGTATGCCTCTTACGGGGCAATATTACACCATGTTTACTGCAGTTCTCTCACTGGATTTATTTTTGTGGTGTCAGAGACTTTTGCTCATTTTGTCTCCCTAGTGCCTGATAAAATTTC
Organism: Pteropus medius; assembly: GCF_902729225.1. Taxonomy (NCBI): domain Eukaryota; kingdom Metazoa; phylum Chordata; class Mammalia; order Chiroptera; family Pteropodidae; genus Pteropus; species Pteropus medius. The sequence goes on from NW_024354911.1 coordinate 15,838,018, forward strand.
TACCTTGTAGTAGGTACTCAATAAATGTTTGCTGAATGAATGAGCAAACTTAAAAACAGAATTATTGTTCAGAAATGCTTACAATATGGAGTTGTTGTTGTTGTTTTTTAAATTATAGTCAGATTTTCACAGTGTAGAAATTACTCTAGTATCTTCATTAATTCTTTCCAGCCACTAAGGAACACTAAAGAAGCAACTTACCAAATGACACTTTAGTGACAAGAAAGAGGTAACATGGCCAATTCTAAAAGTAATTTCCACACAGAGTTTACTCACAGGATAAATATGGCTAAGTACTTCTTAAGACCATAGGATGGAGAACAATAAATTCATTCACCTGGCTGTGTCTCTCCAGACTCTTTGAGAAATTGGTATCTGGTGGGTATTATTGGAAGCCAGTTTTTTTAACCGTTATAAAAAATCCCAGTCTTCCATTACCTTTATTTGTGACTTAGATGGATTTTCATACATAGAAATTCATGTTAGACTCTAATATGGATTGTCAAATTGCTCACAAATGATCCTTGAATAATAAGAGAGAAAACCCGGTTATTTTGTTTCTTTCTAAAGATTGTTCCTTTTCTTTGTGAGACTTATACATATTTTAAAGAAAAGAGAAGGAACAGGAAGGAAAAGTAAGAGAGGCAGAGAAGAGATAGGAAGAGGGAATGGAAAAAAATTTTAAATATATGTATTTACAAACCCAACACCATGTCAGTCATTATTGCCAAAAACCAGAATAACTTTGGACTGTGTAAATTCTAGTAACATGAAACTCACTTGCTCTATCTGGTTCTAAGTCTGCCAGTAATAATGTGATATTAAGGATGTGACTTCGACCTTCTTTTCTTTTCTATACGTTTGAATACTAGTGTTGTATATTCAAAGGCCTCTTCATATTCTATGATTCTATGAACTTCTATGAATAAGTACCAAATGTTCCTTATTTTCTCATCATTCCGTCTCTCTCTCAGTTGGAAAATTCAAATTCCATATCAAGGAGAAAAGCACTACAAATGAGTACCTACCCAGGGATCGCAGAGGTTTTGTTTTTTGTTTTGTTTTGTTTTTAACTTACACAGTGAAAGAAAAGTTGCTTTATTCTGCTGCCAGGCTCAAGGGAAGTTATAGGCACAAAAACTATGTTTGAATTTGAAGCCTTCTATCAGTCAAATTCCCTCAGAGTTTAGTGTTGATCTCCCTCCAATAATTCAACGACTTAAAATAAAAAGAAAATAAGAAAGACAAACCAACAGAGTTAGATGGCTCTCCGAGCTGTTGTCGTCACTGATTCCTTTAGTCAGTGTGTTCCCAGAGAAGGGATAAATATAGTCCAGGAAATAAATAAAATATCTGCAATAAAAAATAATAAAATATGTGTAAGTTTCACCTATCCATTTATTTACCATCCAGCTTTCACCAAAGACAGAGAATCTAACCAGTTCTCACTCCAGCCCCATCCATAAATCAGAGGAACAAAGATAATGGGAAAAAGGTGAGGGAAATGTGGCAAAGAGGAATGCAAAGTTAATTTTGTTTTTCCATTAAGAATTATGTACATTCTATCACCATAGATTTGCATTTTATTTATTTATTTTGTTTAATGTTATTAGTAAAAGTTTGGGGTTTTTTTTCAGTTCCAATCTGTTTCATCTGACAGATCTTCTTGCCCTCACTCAAGAACCAATATCAGCAGTGTTTTCCAGAGATCAGGAGCAGAGGGAATGACTCAAGAAGCTGAGCCAAAGACCTGTAGACTTGGGACACTGAGTGAAGTTCACCCTCTGAAATGGGACTGACCAGCACACATGATCACTAATTTCTTTTCACTTGAGTGTTCCCTTAATATAGTAATTTCTCCAAAGCCAACAATCTGCAATATTTTAAATACCTTGAAACCTCTAAATATAGAACTTTTTTTAACACATTCAGTTCACCCACTTAAAATTTTATCTATAGCAGAGTAAAAGTAATGGAACTAGGAAAATATCTACCAGAAATATGAAATTCTCCTGTTGGTACATGTACCATTCCCCATAACAATTTTTTGTAATGGAAAAATGTAAATGCATCTCTGATAATAATGGGGCTTTAAAGTGTTTGTTATCTCAAAAGAAGAGAAAGCTTTTCATTCTTTTATCCCAGTATGAGCAAAGGATCCCTTGAGGATCTCACATGAAATTAATACAGCAATATACCAGTTGTGTGTTGGTATATCAGCTCTCTGAATAAAAAAGCCTGGATTTATATTATTTGCCAATTTCCATGCTGTAACTACTCCGACCATGACCGATAGTGCTGCAAATATTTTAACAAAGAGCTTGTAAAATATTTGATTATTTAAAATTGGTTCTGCGAGCTGGTGCAAGCCGATACAAACCAGCTCTAGCACACCAGAATCACATAATTAAACGACCTAAGAATTCCTTTCAGAAAGTAAATTTCTTTCTTTAAATAACTTGAATAAATCAATCAGAGTCCACTATTTCTTCTACATTGTCAAATACTAGATCCCTGAAAATGCCATCAAAATAACTGTTGAAAAAGCAACGTTCAGTTATTGCTTCCTGCAGTGAGGGGGAGTCACTTTTTGGAAAGATTCTTAGTAGTATTTCAGAAGGAGGAATGCAAAGAGCAGCCATTGATAAGGTTGAGGGGTCTCATTTAGGTGGGTTTTTTTTTTAATATGGGCAGAGAGAGGGGAGCTTGATTAGGATAGGTCAAGTTTTTGATGTAATAGTTTAGGATTGGTGGGCACGGCAAGGCAAGGGTTTCAAAGTGAACCTTGGAGAATACAGTTGTTTGATGTAATCTATCATCCTGAATAGGGATATTTGTTCTGATGAGGGTAAATCGAGTAGACTAGTGTTCAGATCAATGGATTGGGTAGCTTTCCTGAAACAAACAATAAAGTTACTTGCAACTTTATCTTCCCAGGAAAGAGTTTCCTGAAATCTTAAAACTCATGCTAATAAGGTCTTTTTAATTATTTTAATGAACACCACCAAATACGCTTCTGTGAGGTCGTACCAGGTTTTGGTTTCCAGAACAAAGAAAGATCGATGAACCTAGGGGTTTCTCTGCATGCAACTGATGATTTTCCTCCCAAAATTAGGAAGTAGCCACTGATGTTTTCCTCCAAGACATGGGGATATTTATAGCTGATAATATTGAAGGTATCTACAGAATCCTGACAAGTATTATGGAGCTTCAAAATATAGAAAAAAATAGCACGATGTGGCAAGCTTTGGCTGATATAATCAGAGGATTCACAAGTGGTCCTGTCACAGAAACACTGCAAAATATCCACCACTGTCCTTTCTTGTTCGTGTGATATAAACCAATCTCCTTTAAAATACAGGTATCTCAACTTAGAGCTCTACTAACACATTGTCTCTGACATTTTAGTGTGAGTGCATCACTATTTCACTCCTTGGTTCAATCTATCAATCATTCAATCAAAAAAACAAAGTGCCTATTAACTTTTACATTGTAGTAAGCATGCAAGATGGACACACGTGTCTGAAGTATATTCAGCCAAAAGGGAAAAAATGGGGTGCAGAATATAACTGCCATTGGTTACAGAATCTCCACTACTCATGAATTTGCAATTTAAAAAAATTTATGTGAATGAAAGTAGCAAAAGCATGACATCCTTGCCTGTCCTTAAGTTGCTGTCTCATACATTTATTTCAGTATAGCAAATTGCATTATTTATTAGCCTAAGGTGTATTAGGCTACATTTGTTATTAATGTGGAAGCATTGAAGAACATTGTTATTCTTATCATATTCATTCTATAAGCATGTAAGCAGTGAAAGTAATTTTAAAAACTATCAGAAGAGGTATAAAATTATAACAGAAATGAAAAGATGTAGATATGGCTCTGTGTGTGTGTGTGTGTGTGTGTGTGTGTGTGTGTGTATGCTTTGTATCTTCTTTTTTAGAAGTTATAATAAAATGGAGAATGGAGAATATTATGCTTAAACTTGAACTCACTTATTCAACAAAAGCAAATTTTCTGGTAGAAAAGAAACAAATCATATAACCTGTGATTAGTTCCTGTGAATCAACAATAAACATGAAGAGAAAAGAAAAGTGACGGACTGAATGCTATTAGTCTGTAGCTTATACAATAGCATTCAGGCAAACATCTAAAGGAAGCCGAAATATGTTCAATAATGTAAGTGAATGACTGCAGACAACTTGTTAGAGTGATCAATAGTATTAGAATTAATGAAAATAATATTCTCTAACAGTGTATAGTATATAACTCTTTCATAAGAGTTTGATTAGTGTTTCTTCTGAGAATAAGAATAATGAGAACATTAGTAAATCTCAAAAGTCTTCTCATAAAATGTGCAATTTCTAAAATATTTATATTAGTAACATTTTATTTACACAAACTTAACAAGGGAAGACTGAGTGTGTCTTCTGACTTGACAATGATTCCCATGTAGTTCTTAAAAAAATGTCAAGTTAATGATGAAATATGGGACATACCAAACATTCCTAATTATTTCTATCATTCTTTAAAGTGAAAGAATAAGTCTTTTTATTTTCCAGAGTTATTAGAGGAGATTTAGTAATTTGATTAATTAACATAACGGATATAGAGAACTAGTACTTGGTTTTCTACTTAATCAAAGTGTCAATAAAGTATTTTAAAATAACATCAAATAAGGTAACATGATTAAGGAATTTTAGTTCTTTCACAAATGAGGAACCCATGTTCTTAATTTTTGCTTTTATAAAATAATTAAGGACATTATAAAGTTAACAGAGCAGAGAAAGCTGTTCTGATGAGATATGGAGTCTCTACTATCTGAACAGATTTCACAGAGGGTACAGAATAACATTTTGCTATCCCTAACTAAGAGTTCTAAGACTAATTTATCATTTTAACATTAATATGATATTCGGAAGTAAAAGATTCACGAGCTCCTTTCTGTTTCTTAAATTATCTGATGAATAAATTCTTCGAAATCATAAAAGCTTTGCCAAAATGCTGGCACATTTCATAGCTTCTTTTCAGACTCAGTTACTATAATTCAAAGCACATAAAATTCACTTTCTTCAAAATCTCTACAACTTGCTATACACACTCAGATTTTTCCTTCACTATGCTCTCTTATATTCTAGGACAAACTGATACTTTAAAATTAAATCACTTTCCTTTTTTTCTTAAAACACAAAAGTATATACACGGTTTTATTTCCCTCTCACTACGGCTTCTACTATAGTCTCAAGCACCCACATTAATTATAAATTTTAACTAAAAAAATAACTTCTATTTTGCAGAGCAAACTAGAAGATAGTTGAGAAATGTATCATAAAGATTTTATCAGTCTAACAAAACTCATGAATACTAATAACAAAACTTTCTCCAGCTACATACATTTCCTTACACATTCATAAATTGACAAAAATAAAACATTCATTAACACTAGTATCCTAAAGATATAACCACTTTACAGTGTATCAAAATCAGATGCAAAAGTATATAAACTTAAAATTATACTTAGTAACCAATGTTTCAGGATCAATAGTATTTATAAATTATCTCTGTATTCATTATTATCCCTTGATTAATGCAATTTTTTAAATTTCAAGATTTTAATTTACCTATAGATCTTAGAAATGATGTTTAAACTGACACACTACAAAAATAAATACTGCTATAAAAATGCAGAATTATAAAGACAAATTTATATTTTTATAATCTTAAGCATTATGTATCTATAATGTTAGTTTATCTGATCAGGAAGCCAAAGTACAAAGTTTAGGAAGTTTATATTAAACTAGTCTCTTCCTGAGAAAACACACCAAAATCATTTATTTATTTACTTACTTATTTATGCTATATTATACTGAACACTGATAAATTAAAGAAAATTATTTAAACTAGTATAGTTTATCCAAGAGTCAGTTTATTTGTGTGAACTTGGAGTCTTAATATGTTCATAAACTAGCAGTTTCTATACAAAGGATTTTTTTCCACAATACGTTTAAAGTAGTAAAAGATTGTTTGTTTGTTTGCTTGTTTTATTTTCAGTGAATTCTGGGAATATTTAATTTACATAAGCAGTGGTTTATCTCTAAAAACCATTCAAAACAGAATTCTTTAATTTAATAGATATTATAATCTAGTTTATTAATACCCTCCAGAAGTAAGAAAATATTTCACGTTCACACATAAGAGGTAAAGATTTTTCTGAATTATAAACACATAGCTTTTAGCCCTGCTTTAGCTGCAGGCCAAAAATAAACCCAGAAACACAAAAACTCAACAGACTAGGTCTCGAGAGTTGTTTCGCTTCCCAATGGTCACAAAATATTTTTCAATTGATTTGAGCTCACAAGTAGCAAAACAGAAAAAAAAATTAACAAATCAAATTGTCACCTCTCACCCATCAGAGACTAGATCTCCATCATGCATTTGACAGACATCACCAATGAAATGGTCAGGCCGTAAGACCAAATTTTCAACCATTGTAGCCACCAAAGGGGAATGACTTAATGACCATGCAGGAACCAGAAAAAGCAAAATCACAAAAGTCAATAGAGATAAAGAAATAAAAACAAAATCAGAAGAAACAGAACATCAGCAAAGTTAAATTTCTATTGCTGCTTGAGATTTACTCCAAGGAGCAAGAAAAAATGTGCAGAGCATAAGCAGCACTGAGGTGACTTCAGAAAAGCAGCTCTTTTAGTAAATGCACTTGGCATTTTAATGAATGATCTCCAAAACTGTTACAAGAATCATTTTTTAAAAGATAAAAAAATGATTCTCATGCAATATAAGGGCTTTTGTCAATGATTTTAACCCATTAATTTAAATCATTAAAACCAGCAAAATGTTTTTTTTTTAAGAGAGAGAGAGCGAAAGAGAGTCAAAGAGGATTCAAGAAGGTAGATGATAGATAGATGATAGATAGATAGATAGATAGATAGATAGATGATAGATAGATAGATAGATAGATAGATAGATAGATAGACGATAGGTAATTTAAAACAGGAACATTAAGATATAATTGCTAGGTTAGATAACAAAACTGCTTAATATCTTACAGAGTCATAAACTGTAATCTTTGGGGTTATCTGTTACACCAAACAGAAAGTATTTCCATCTCTAGCAGACAAAAGTCTACATGCTATCCTCAGTCACTACAAACTTGTAAAATAACTCAATCAATAGAAAGTCAAGCCCGGCTTCGCAAAGAAAAAACACCCAGCACTCTATTCTACCTATTCCAACTTTGGATCCTTTTGTTTCTAGCACAGCTCAAGAATTTTTGCCATGCTTCAATACAGCTTCTTTTATGCATCCTACTGAAATCTGGTGAGCCCTTTCAGTATGCAGATTTAGATCTTTTTTCAAATCAGGAAATTTTTTTTTGTTTTGCTACTAATTAATTATGTATTTTCTTTCTTCAAAGAGTTCCTCTTCCTCCTTCTGGGACTTGTACAATGAATGCAGTGGGCCTTATGGAGTCAACTATACTTTTCCCTAATGATTTCTATCTCTTGATATTTTCCACAAATTTCTACCTCAAAAGTGACCTTCTTCTTCAAATGAGCTGAAAAATCATAATTCTGAATTATAGACTGTTATTTGTGCTATACTTGAATTTTCTTAAACGCTCTGATTTCTTTTTCTTAAGTTATCTAATACCTCCTCCTCTAAGGGTGCTGTGTGTTGACTGTGTACTGACTACTCATATTTCTGCTCCTGGATCCTTAGATTAGCTGTTATTTTGCTGTTGTTTTTGTTGTCGTTATTGACTTACCAGGGCTCATGTCTGACATTCTCCCAGCCTCCTGCCTAAAAAGACTCGGCTTCTTCATTCAGCCGATTCTTGGCCTATTACAGTTGGAAAATCTGACATATTTATACAAAGCTGATTTTGATCCCCCTTCTCCCACTCTAGGCAGTGTGATGGCACAGACCTCTGCAAGCTGAGCTCTTCCCAAAAGCCTCTGCTTCATCCCAACGGTATCGCTAGTACTGCTTCTATACTCAACTCAAAGAGGGGAAAGGCCCCACCCACTCCCCTCACGAGGACCCAAGGGCTCACTTAGGTCCAGCTACCCATTGACTCCACCAACCACATGGCTTAGCAGAGGCAAACAGATTGGAATTGGGAGTGTAGGCACAAAAAGCAGGATTCTACTCACCATCCTTCAGAATTCTTCACCAAGTATAACTTCAAATTTTTCTCCAACGATGTTACTGGAAGACCCCTTCTCTGTCAGCCTGTGATGTTGTGTGTAGAAGGGAGGTAACAAGGAGAAGGGTGTGAAGATGGAGGTTGTTTTTAAAATAAGCAGGAAGTATGTAAAAATTAAACTATGTTTGACTAGGAAGGCTAGTATGTCTTCGTTTAGCTTGAAATAAGCAAAGTTGTCATGTCTAGACTCTCTATATTGCCAAATGTCAGGCTGCCATTAGAATCGAGTTACTCTACCAGTCATTTATCGTTCAATGAACTTGTTTGTCTGGGTTCTTTACTTATTTTGTTAAATTCCTATACGTCATAGGGTAAGATACTTAAAGAATGGATCATGTCCAAAGCCACACGGAGGCATAATAGAGCTTTTGGTGAGATGCGAGAAACGTTAGAACTGAGGCTTCCACAGAATGAAGTTTGTTTTGGATTCATTCTTTTGAATCGCTTTTGTCTTTTTTGCATGTTGCACCTGCTGCAGCGAAATGGCCCTGGGGCTACTTCTCAATGGGGAGGTCCCCATCCTGCAAAGGCCCATGTGTGGAAACCTTAGACCAGCACTTCTCTGGGCCTTGGAACAAACCATCTCCTCTCTGACTTCAGTAGAATCTTACTTGTGAATCTTTCCTTCCCTCTTTTCACCCACAGCGTGGAGAAATCCAGACAGCTGATTAGTGTGTAGGCTTAGGAGACAGACACCAATGAGGTCTCTTAGTTACAATGTAGTGGTTGCTGTGGTTTTTAGTGTGTTTGTTAAGATTTATCTCAACCATCTAAGTCTGACTGCTTTAGATTAAAAACATTTTTGTACCATATTATGGTACAGCTCAGCTCTCAAACTAAATTTAAGTTTGGAATTAAACCTCCAGCTATTCATAGTCTATCTGTCCCTGAATTTATCTCTTACGTATCACTTTTGAAATCTGAAATGGCACTTTAGGACAATCTAATTTTTTTATAAGTAACCTTTTTATTTTTCTTGCTTGAAAACTTGAAATTGTTTTTGTACTGGAAATTCACATTTTCACCAGCGTATGCCTAGAACTCCTCATTTTATTTATTTTGTCTAGAATCTTTTTCTCATTCTATAGTCTCAGATGTTTTTTCAGATCCAGAAACTTTTCTTTATATACCTTTAATTATACACTTAATTTAAGTTTCTACTCTACTCATTTAGTCTTATTTAGCCAATTTTTTCATAGCTTCATATTTTATCCCCTACATCTATCATTTTTTAGCATAATTTTATTTTACATTTTGCATTATTTAAAAGATTCTGCATTAATTATTCCAAATGTGAATTTTAATCCTGGAATGGAGTTTTCATTTCTATGGCTTTTTTTCTTTACCATTGGTTGTTATTTTTTATCTTTATCAACTCCCTCCTTCAAATATTTTTCATAGATATTCTTTTTGTCCTTTAATGACCACTCAAAGCAGGTCCATTCTAAATTTTCTTCTTTACTGCGATGATCTTTCACACATACTTTTTAAATTGTACTTTGTAGCAGTGGATCCCTTCTTTTACATTATATGGAAATTGTTTAAAGATTCCTTACGTGGTTGTTTTTCCCCCTTACTTACACATCATTGAACGAGGAAAATTTTTACTGGGTCTGGGGAATGGCAAGCAACAGAGGTAGTTTCCCCTTTGTTTCTGCACAATGATCCCCAGCTCTGACATCTGTCTCTCTGGACTTCCACTGAATGTGAAGGAGCACAGTCCCCCCCCCCCAGCTGTTTATCTGGGAGACTCAGTTTCATCAGGAATATGGTGGATGAAAGAAAAACATTTTCTAAATTGAATATATTGTATTTCTAACTGTATTTCTTATTTATGCACAAAAGAACAGCTAAAAAACAGAAAGTTCTAAATAGAGATGCTAAGGCATTGATAAGCTGTTTTCTTTCTCATGTCATCAATTATTATGACCAATAAATCAAATCATACTGATTGGCTCCCTACAGCACTGGTAGGATGCATTTTTTCATACATTGATATACTGCCATTTATCATTACTCTTTAATTATCATTGTATGGCCAGTTTCTAGTACCTAGTGAAATGGTGATGCTTAAAAAGTCAGCTGAAATCAGATCTTCCTGTATCTGTTTTTTAATTTCGACTAATTTATTTACTTAACTAACCTCAGTACTCTTTATTAATGTTTATTCTAAGCACCGTTTTAGGCTTGTGATAAATATATTACTGTCCTTGCTTTCATGATAACACCTGAATAATTATTTGAGCTAATGCTTACAAAACGCTGCACAAGAAGCACAGTAAAAAGGCATAGAAATACTAAAGTAGGAATAAGTGCTCTCATCTGAGAAGATTAAATAAGGTTTCATAGAGGACAGTACTGAGCTTATGTGTAAGAGTAAGTAGGTTATTTACAGATGAGATTGGGAGATGATGGAGGAGCACTCCTAGTAAATGGAATAGTATGGACAAGTACGTGGTTATCCGAAAAACGGCAAGTAGCACAATTTGACTGAGGGGTGGGGTAGTTAAAGACAGAAGCATATGCAATTTGAGAACTGTAGGTTTGAAATAAGCCAGGGAAAACTTTGAATGCCAGCCCCAAAGGATTTTCTTTTGCAAATAAAATAAACTTTGAAATTTTATTTATTTTAAAAATTCTGACTGTTTCTCTATTATCTATCCAAAAGAAGTCTTTATTTGCAGAGAAAAAAAGATGTTTTCCCAATCTACAGCATTAGTGTCCTACAATATCAATTGGGTGATTTTTGAAATAAATTGAAATCTTTCATTTTCACTGTCATTACACATTAGACAGTGACACCTAATGGTAATATGTTATTTTACAGCCAAGTCTATGATTCCAAGAAAAAAGCAAGACAGAAGGCAAAGAAAGGTGTTAGGAGATGCCTCCCAGCACGATAACTACCCAAGACTACAGTAAAGGGCATAATAGATTTAGCTAAGGGTGGTGAGAAGAGATGGCAGGTGATTGGGCCTCAGATTTCCTGAATTGCTAAATTCCAACAGAGCACCAAGTTTCAGTGAGATTTGAGACCCTCCCTGACTGTGTCCCTTGCACGGATTGGCCAGATGATGACAAGTCGAAAGTATTTTTTACTAAGTCTACTATGAGAGTGAAAAATGCACATCGATCTAATATTAGGTTCTTCCAGGTCCCCGATATCAATACATACAAACCAACAAGAAAAATCCTAAAAGTCCAAATGTTTGTCTAACACAATACGTAAACAGCGAAAATGTGTAAGAACTATTTTACACTCTCTAACTGGAAACAAAGAGGTAATATGGCAAAGTGTCATGAAATGCCTTCAGTCCCCTAAGGCTACATTTCAGCCACCTCCAGTTCAAAGGCCACTTTACAGCATCTGCCTACAGAGCTTAAAAAGGAAGTATGTCTCTGTCACACTCAGATAATAACGAGACGGTTCAAAGCACACATTCTCTTGCCCAGCATATGATACTGGCAAACTGAGAAAGAAAATGTTCAGTTTAAATGAACAGGAGCCTAGTTCTCGCCTACTCTCTGCCTGTGTTTAGTATGAAGGCCTGTCATTACTCCAACTAAGTGGGACTCCAAGTTGCAATTCAATATATCTTGGGCTGGAAGAGAGAAAGTAAAAGTTAAGGACAAACACCTAGGTGATTTTAGGTTCTCAGCTTGTCAACAGCGTCGCTGCCTACTCACAACCAAGCACTACAAAAAAAAATTAATAATAATAATCCTGTTTGCTTATATGATTCTAATTAGGTAAACTTCATTTCAGCCGTTAGATCAAGTTTCATAATTTTAGCTCACTTAACAACTTCAAATTATATTCCTACTAAGATACAAGTTCGTGGATGTAATTCATTTTTCTAAATGACATTAATTTAACACCATGTACTGAATATCTGTTATGTGCCATCACAGAATTACAGAATTATAAAGAAACAGCTGACCAAAAAAAATGCGTACTTTGTTTCAAACATCAGGTGTTTGTTTTTCCTCTACAGTTGCATCTTGAGAAAATATTCATGCACATCAGGTTTACTCAAATCTCTTAGCTTGATTTAATCTAGTGTAAATCTTATGTAATAGCTAAATACTATACATTCAAAATTTTCAATTCCTATTCTTGTCTATATTGTAATCTCCAAAGAATTTATGGAATATCAGAGAAAGAGAAAGGACATTCAAATATACAGGAACTATCCTAAGACATGAACGCTGCCCAGCAATGCCAATAGAAATATTATGGTTGGATCTGGAGGGATTCGATGAAAGTAATCAGGGTATATGGGCCCCAATTGCCTTTCCATTCCCCAGAGGCAGGGAATTATGTGGGTGGAAAGACCATGATGTTTCCCAAGGTGGCCATGAATGCTAACGGGCTCCTTGATGAGTTATAAAGAGAACTGCAGATAGAATAAGTGCTCCCAGGAAGATGCCTATCGGCCACCTCACCACAAAGTTCCTTCCAGCTGGTCAGAAGCCTGCCTCTGCAGCAAGACACATCCCAAAGAGACTGGTTCACTCTCCCCTTCTCCTGTTTCCCCTACTTCTAGCATAATAATACTTGCAGTAAGAATCGCAAAAAAAAATAGTGACAGCTTTTGTCCACAGCTTTGTTAATTTCCTTTAGCATGAGCCCCAAGATCAATTTGCATTCTCCTCTAAAACCATAGCCTTGCAACATCTCTCGTAAAATTAGATAATAAACAGCTACATAAAGACTATGCTACATAAATATGTCTCGTCTATAAGAACTTTTTAACCTTTATTGGCCACTTTGCAGTGCATGAATTTCTTTAAACTATATACAGCAATATTTTTTAACTCAACCTGAACTTTTCTTTCAATTAACAAATTTAGTCCATTCATATCTTACATGAAAGAAAATACAAATACCTTGCTCGTTTATCTGGTTTTGGGTTTACTGTCTATTATTCTTTATTATCATGGATCCATTTGTCTACAAGGCATCTAGACATATACTCTAGAGCAGTGCCATCCAACAGAACATTCTGTGATGATAGAATTGTTTTATGTCTGTGCTATCCAATTCAGTAGCCCCTGGCCACAATGACTATTGAACACTTGAAATGTGGCCAGTGAAACTGAAGAACTGGAATTTTTATTTTATTTAATCTTAATTTAAAATAAATTAAATTAATAAATTAATTTAAATTAGTCTAATTTAATAAATTAATTTAAATGGCCGCTACATTGGAGAATGTCAAGTAGGCATACTGAGAGATGAGGGTCCTCACATAAAAGGCAGAGACCAGGAGCCTGAGGCTGCCATGGCCAAGTCCAGCCTTCTTTTCTGGCAGCTCCAGAACACAGAAAGGTCCAGGTAGCAGAGAGGAGAAAATCTCTTCTCTAAAGCAGGCTCTGGGTCAAATCTCCAGGTTTCTTTTTGCCTCTACAGACCTGACATCAAGAGCTGTGAAATGTCTCATCTCCAAGACTCTGACAGTTTCCACATCACCAGAAAGTCCTTTCAGACCTGGAGAAATCTCTACCTGATGGTGGGAGGCCAACCCCCTTCCTCGTGCATTCTTGGCTTCCTGCTATGGCTCCTGGCCTTGAACCACAATGGTGGATCTCAAACTTCAGGAGACAGTAAGATCAAGGGCCAGCTCTTCTCCAAGAGGCTCCAGAGACTTCCATTGGCTGAGCCCTGAAGAAGCTACAAAAATCTGTCATTTCACCCTAGGCTTTAAAGAGAGACTAGCCCTCTCCATTTGTCAGTCACTCAGCTCATCCCAGGAGTAGAGGCATCCAGTGGTCTGGGGGCATCTTCCAAGTTTCCTCCTTCAGTTGTTATAATATTCCAGAAGGAAGTTGGAATGTGAGCTATCAAGCTTGTCATATTCCAAAAATCACCTTGAGCAAATTCTCCAAGAAAGTGTTACACATCTTTGCCCTAACTACTTTCCAGTCGAATGAGTAAGGCATACTAAAGGCTGGACTATTTCAGCCTGGGTCCCAGATGCCTGTTCACCCAGAGTTGGGTGGAACTTTCTGAAACTTAACTTTTCCTCCATTCCACTTAAAGAATTCTTTCCCAGCTCCAACCTCAGAACCACAGGGGACCATACTCTGCCCTCCGTGGCAGCTTTCCTCCTGCCCCTCTCCTTCGTTTTATCTTTTTGGAACATGCCCAGCTCGTTATTAACATTTTAGAACTACAAGGAGACTAAAGATCTTCTAGTCAAAGTTCCTAATCTTACAGGCGAGGAAAAAGAACCACATGAAGGACAAATAAAAGGCATGTATGCTGTTACTCTCCCATCTAACAGTCACGGCAGAGATCACTAATCAAGTAAAGAAATCTTTTCTACTGAACCTGGATGTGGCCTTAAAATCTTTCTCAACAGAATGCTCCAGGCAGCTTCTTCATATTTAATCATAAACATGATTGACAACACACATTAAGCCCATTTGCCTATCCAGTGTTAAATGATGTCAAAGTAATTTGTGGCAAGCCCATGTCCCGTTTCTCAGGCCACTGACCTTTCTACTACATCATAATGCTGTGCTTATGTTAAAATGTCATGCTCTGCATTTTCCCTGCAAATATTCCATTTGGGTATAAGTTATAAGTTTTCCAAAAAACATCTAATTATGTTTTTGTCTTTTTTCTTTTTTTTTTTTAATAAGTAATACATTTACAGGGTTTAAAAATCAAAGCAATATAAAGGTGTACTGTGAAAAGTCATGATCCCGCCTCTGTCTCCATCCTCAATTTTTATTCATTTCTTGTTTATCCTTCTAGGGGTTTTTTGTGCAAATACAAGCAAATCAAATACATATCCTCATTTTCTGCCCTGGTTATACACAAAAAAAGTAGCATACTATATACAATTTTAGCACTTTGCTTTTTTTAACTTAATACATTCTGGAAATGGATCTTTCTCATTTTTAAGCAGGTACATAATCATGTTACCCTTTGACATTTAGGTTATCCAGACAAGATTCAATCTGCAAAGATATGTCTTCTTTTTTAATTTAAAAACTTTTTAAAATAAAAAAACCTTTTAAAATTATGCAGGTAATACATTATTGTGCAAATGCTACCACAAAAGAGTGAAAGTTCCTCCATTCCCACCTGGTATCTTCTGGGAATTTCTTATATACACATACAAACCTATTCTCTCTATTTTTCAAAAATGTACACATAGGATAATACTGTTTCGCAGCTTGCTTTTTTTGTCACTCAAAAGTACATCACAAACCCCTTCTGGTTCAATATATACAGATCTGACTCATATTTAATGGCTTGATGTCACTCATGTTCAGTGACATGGATCTACTATTATCTATTTTACCAGTCCCTTAACTGATGGACCTTTAGAATGACTTTTTTATTTTTCTATTACAGGTAATACTGAAATGAATATCCTTTCATATGTAATATAAATATCCTTTGTGTATAAAATACAAATATAATATATACTGTATGTATTTTCTAGCACTTACGTAAATATTTCTGTAGGTTTCATTCCTGGGTAAAAGAGAATGTCCAACCCTTCCACCTTTTTCTCTATGTGACAAATTTCTAACAATTTTAATTGTTAACCAAAAAATGACTTCAGTTTTAAAATGTGCTGAATACATTCAGCCTCTCTCTATATATTCAATATATGTATTCATATGTATATTCAATATAATATATATTATTTGATATGTAGATATTCAGTATGATACAGAGAACACACTGTATTAGGACTTGGTGAACTTTAGGACCGAAAAGATTTCTTGGTCTGCTTGCCTGGAGATCGCCAGTAACCCCTTGTAGACTTCTCATTTTCATTGTTTTTCAAAAATTTTCTGGACTGTTTTCTTTAATGGTAACTAAATAGAATAATCCTCTTTGTAAAAGCATATCTGGAGCCAGTGGAAAGGATCTCCATGACTTCGCAACCATTTCTACCACCAGCCCAAGCTCTCTCTATTCCGCAACTTCCCACCTCTTCAGGCGGAGTCACCGCACAGCGGGGATTAAACACCAAAAGATCAACTTTTTCCTTCAATCTTAGTAGCAAGCCTTTGACCAAATCTGTCATTACGGACTGACTGGGAACTCGTTATAGCATGCTGTCTCCAGGGTATGAGCTGCTGCAATGGGGTTGGTATCAGTGCACACGTACAGCGCTTGAGGACCTATCACAGAGACTAGGAACACAAATCCCACTCCAAACCCTGAATCTACTTCAATGCATATTTCCACTTCCTTGAGCTCAGCCACCTCCACCTCAAGAACGTCCTGCAGCAGGAATAGATCCTCCACAGGCTCTACACACCGTTGAAAGCGCCGGGGTCCACCTGCCTGGCAGCAGCATGGAGAAGCTCAGCCTCAGCATGTTTCTCTTCTCTGTCCCATCTTTTTCTCATTTTTTGGATTTTAATAAGAGTCTATTTGTGCTAAACTGATGACATATGTCGGGGAGGAAGATCTCAAATGCTCTGGAGAATGTTTTTGCAGCTTTTTTTTATGCATTTGACATTAAGGAGGGAATGTAAGGAGCATTACATGGAGGTGGGAGGAAGCACCGGGCAACTGAATTACAGGACAGTTAACACGATTACTTGCTCTCCTGAGGATTAACACCCGCTTTGAGGGGTATTACTTCTGGAGTTTCAAAGGTGTATTAACCTGGATGCACAAGAACTAGGACTTAAAACCTTTTACTTATGAAGCTACAGTCCTGAGGTGTGATTAACCACCATGACCTGCCCACTTAGGAATTATGATAAGATCACCCTGTGAGGCTACTTGCCATAAAACTCCTTTTTTTCTTCCATGGTTCCACTTTTTTGAAGGATGCATTGATGACCAACCCTTTGATCGGATGGTGTGGTCTCACAGTGCTAGGAAGGCTCATTCCTAGGAAGTCTCAGTATTGACATCGTCTTATTGACCATTGAGGATGGGGTAATGGGATCTAAGTTGAAGCCAAATTTTCCAGGGAAGGGAAGGGAAGGGAAGGGAAGGAAGGAAGGGAAGAAGGAAGGAAGGAAGGGAAGGAAGGAAGGGAAGGGAAGGGAAGGAAGCCAGGTCTTATAGCCTGTGAAAAAACACAATGAATCCTTTCTACCAAGACATATCTTCTTAAGCCCTGCCTTTTTTCTCTTTGAGATTTGATGCCAATTAGAAGGCTCCTGTTTTTTGCTGTCTCACCCCACTTTGACTAGTTTTAATTCATGTTGATCCCTATAAGCATTTGACTGTCTCCATCAACTAGTTCCCTCATAACTTTTTCAGAAAACGAATGTCATCTGGCTGATATTTGCTTAGTGACTCCATGCTATTTAATTTATGGGACAGAGGTAGTGATTTCTTTTGAAGATAAAGTAATTAAGTGGGAAAATTTATAAAACTAAATTTAATACATTTTATTTTTCATACATGTCTGAAGTGTAAATCTGTGGAAATTTTACTTGTACGGCCAAGTGGACATGACTGTCCTAACACTGTATGCTTCAAGAACTCTTTTGATGATAGAATTTTGATTAAAGTGCACTGGAAGATGAAAAATAAAAAAAACTGGCCGCTCTGGACAGTTAACCTCCTGTCTGCTCTTTGGGCATAAATTTAAAGATCATTCATGATCCTCCTCAGAATGTAGGCGAAGCTTTTCTATTTTCTAGCAGATACAACCAATACTTTTATTTTAAAATAAATTTTAGTAAAACCATCACTCCTTTGAGAAATATTTTCTTCAAGCCCAGAGGCACACAAAAAGTATCATGGTGGCATTAATAAGTTTGCTATTTTGAAGTTGCCAAATGGAGGCTTCAGAATTAATTTTAAGGAGTGAGCCCTGGTTATTAGCAGACACACATCTGCTCCTAAAACTGCTGTAAGTTCCACCATTATAAAACCTGAGACTGCTCTGGCGAGAGCCTTGGTAGACCCCCTTTAGATCTGTGACTGCCCCAGAATTGACTCACTGAACTCGGCTCTGATTGAATAGACCCCAAAGTGTCAGCTCATACTCTTCTGTCAATTGCCTTGAGTGAGCGTGCCTGATCTATCAGAGGAAGTGTGCAGTCTCCGGTTCATGCAGCATCATCGCACTTTCTGGTCTTTATTACCTTCTATACAGATACAAATCATTCTTTCATTTTTCATTTCTTTCAGTTGCCCTTATAATAAAGAATGGCCCCTCCCTAGGAAGCCAACTTTCCTATGGAAAAAATAAACACTGAGGATATTATGCAAATCAAAGAAACATATTTAAGGATACATATCCTTATTTCCTTCAGAATACTTTTTTGGATGGCCTCTTTCATTGAACAAAAAGAAAACTAAATTTAGGCATGGTGAGGATGGTGATAAAAAATAGCAAGACCATGTAGCTTGGATTATTGATGCCAAAGCTGTGGGGACGCCACATGGAGCTTGTTTTTGCCTCTTTCCTACCACTGCTCCCTGAAAGAGACAATCTGGGACCCCTGTGAGGACAATGCACCAGGCAATGTTGCTGCATTTGCTTCCTGCTGGGCTCCAGTACAGGGCAGGAACCAGCAGTCCAACTGCTAGACAAGAATGTTATCCTTAACAGCACTCATTAGTCATTTATTTCTTCCTCGCGTAGCTGAGCACTTAATGATTTGAATCTTGGGAGAGAGCAGAGGAATAGTTCACTGCTGGATGATCCATCTTGACTTCGGAAGTTGCCATTGCTTTTCATTACACTCAAGTGTTATCATTAGGTTGTGAGCAAAGCCAATTTTCTTAATCATCCCCAATCTCCCCAACCTTTCTTCACTAGAATAATATCATCAACACAAATTGGGCATCTGAGGTTTAGCTGAATTAGTAACACCTCAAAGATCATTTATGGCTGCAGCTATCAGCTTCCAATTTCATCTAATTAGAGAACAAGATTATTTCTCTAAATCCTTACTAATATTTGGAGTTGAAAAACAATGAACCAATCCTGACAAGGAAAATAAGTGAGTTTCATAAAGCCACCACTATTTTGTTCCCTCTTTAATAACCTGACCACTATGCTCACACAAACCTAAGTGTCAAGAACGGAATATATGAGCATCTGCCACAACGATCATTAGCCAAGAAACCTCCAAAGAAATTCCCCTGAATCTTCAGAAGCGTTTTATCTCTGGGGCCACCCATCCACATTGCTACTGCTTTTATGCTTAAATTCTTAAACACTCAGGAACAGAGACAAATCTTGCTTGGTCCCTTATCATGAGAGTACTTAAGTATTTCTCCCAGTAAATTACAGTTGGTTCCCCAAAGATGTTATTTCTCAAAGATGCTATGAAGCATTTTTTAAAGAATGGTCAGCAATATTTCATGGGGAAACAGCAATCTGACTAAGCCTGCTCTAGCTTGGTAAATGACAACTTTTTTCATCTGAGACACATCTATAGATATGTGTGTCTTGAGCACAGAGAGAGATATTAAAGGTATCATAAAACTGCAGACCAAATGTTGGTGAGTGTGCTCCGTAAGAAACAAAATGGGAAATAATATAGCAAAGGCTCAGAACAGGGACTAGAGAATGGAGACAGCTGAATGAAGAGAGGGAACACGAATAGAAAGAAGACAGAAAAAAGAGAAAGGTTAAAAGGTGGAAGAAACCCTGCTGAAGTCAGCTTGACAAATGGTGTGTGACCACTTCCGTACTCCATGAGGAGACGTGGTAGGTCAGCACTTGGGTGATTAAGTGTCCTGTGAATGTACCTGGCTTTGTCCCAAAACTCTAATGTACAGTAACCCTGGCAGGGTCATACTATACCTTGGCTTACTTGCCAAAATTATTTTGAAAGGCAAAGGGAGAGGTTATTTTGGGAAAGGAGTAGGAAAAGCGCTGTCCTATGGGATATGAGGAATTCTGATTTTCATCTCCTTCAACAGAAGAAGTTTAGACAGGGTCCCTTAACATTCGTCCTCAGCAAAATTAAATTTTTCACCCACTCCTGTCATTTGCAATGAAAGGGATACAACGGGCAGAGTTTGCAAGTTTCTTTCTGGGAAATTAAAAATGCCTAGTAATATAAGTTAATTATTCACTATGAGATGTGCAAACTTACATTTTCTAGAAATCTAGGAAAAAACTAGACCCCCTCGATTTTCTGAGGACCCACAGTACAGCTTATTAAGGCAAATGTCAGCAAAAGAAAGAGGCCTGTCCATAGTTTTTCCTTTCTCCATAAGTGCAAATAGCACCCTAGTGGGAGTCTGGAGATCTGTTTATTTTTCAACTAACAAAGGTGAAGGCTATTAGTGGTGGAGTCAGATCTGAGCTCCATTGTGTGGAATTCTTATGTCCCAAGCTTGTTCTCTGACCTCTAAACCACACATCAGTCAGTCCTTTGCACTGTGATTAATTACTAAATGTATATTTCTCAACCTTCACAGATATTTGAGATGTGCTGAGATGCCAAAGAACAAGGCAAGGGGTCCCACTTTTTGGCTGGTGGGCTGCCTGCCTTGTCTGAAGCCATCCCTAACTTGGTGGAGCTGAGGACCCTTTTAATAGCTAATATTTCTTAAGCACCTAACTATGTGCCAAACAGTGCTCTGAACATTGCATGTGAATTAACTCATGTGTTACTCATAGCTACTTTGAAAAGTAGTTACCTCATGTTACAGATGAGCAAACTGACCCCTAGAGAGGTTAAATGGCCAAGGCCTCACCACAAGTGGATGGAGAATGCCGAAGTGTGAACTGTGGTTCCAAATTGTTCTGCCCTCTGGGACACCAAGCCATCATGTGCCTGCATTCCCTCTCCTTTTTTAAGCCTGCTGACATTTTTATTTAAGGTTGTAGCCCCCCATGCTTGGATAAAAAAAGAAAAAGTTCTAGTGTATTTTATTATAGACATCTTCTACTAAATTTGTAATTTCTTTCAAGTGTCATCATGTCTTTCCAGTATTTTATGATGCTTTTCACTTAAAAAAAAAACGAAAAACCTCAGGTTGTATATGGTCCTCCTCCTTCCTATCACAGCCTGCAATCAAAAGTAACCCGAGAGATAACCAGGGTTAAGGGTTTGGAGTGTGTGTGTGTGTGTGTGTGTGTGTGTGTGCGCGCGCGCGCGCGCGTGTGCACGCACACATGTGCACCCACGCACCCTTCTATGTAGTTATCATATTGAATCTGTGTACTATATGTATTAATTTAAATACACCCACACACCTTTTTAACATAAAGCGATTATACCCAAGATGCATTTCTACACCTTACTACCTTGAGTGAACAATGGATCTTGAAGCTCTTTCAATGCCTAGGCATATAGATATATCTTTCTTCTAACAGTAGTCAGTCAAATACCATCTTCTCCAAGGCTATCCCTTACCTTCATGTATAAAATAGCACCCCAGCTACCTCTGTCATTCTTGTTCCTTACTTTGTTTTATTTTATTCTCAGGTTTTATCAACTTCAGACGTATATTTATTTGTTTATTGTCTATCTCCCTCCACTAAAAGATAGCTTTATAAGAACAGGATCTTGTTTTTATTGTTGTTTTGTTTTGTTTTTTTATTGTTATAAGCCCAGCCCTGTGGAGCAGTATTGGCATGTAGGAGGCACTAAGACATATTTTTTGAATAAATGAATGCTGTGAGATACTCTTCAAAAAGACTTTAGCAATTTACATAATCACAATAGTGTATGTGTGCCCATTGACCCACGTCCTTGCTAACACTGGACATTATGAGACTTTTAAATTTTTGTTAACCCGATGGATCATTGATTATAATCTACATTCCCTGAAAATTTCTCGAGTAAATTACCTGGTCAACTACTATCCCCTTAGATTTCATCTGACCTATATGTAGGAACTCTTTATCCAGCTGAGCACTGAATCTTTGTATTTTATGTACTGGAAACATTTCGTCCTATTCTGCCACTGTGTGCCACTGGTTAGGCACAGAAGCTTTGGTTGGCTTCTCAGGGATTCCCACTCCTGGGTGAAAACCGGAAGTTCTATGGCCTTAACGTCACCACAAACTGACTCATTCCAGACGACCTGGGCCTTCTAGAACCATTTGGTAGGCAGCTACCATTCACGGAACCCTGCCCTGAATAAGGAAGACTCCCAGGCTTGTGCTTCCTCTAAGGCCTTGCCAGAAAGCACGAGGTTGAATTAGCTGCTGTCCAGTTCCCGTCAAGAAAAACATTTAAAGAATATTGTTGAAGGACATGCTACCTATCCAGGCCTTTATAAGTTCTATCCAACCTAATTATCTGAGAGCTGGATTCTTGGCCTCTGCTTTCTTGGAGTCACACTAGCTGACTAGCTGACTCCACTTATCCAGTTTACTGGGTAACAGATGTTTCCCATCCCTTTGAAAATGCACCAAGGAAAGCCCACCGCCAAATCTGGGTTATTTGCTTGCCAAGATTCAACTTGTTTTATTCTCAAATCTATTTATCCTAGTTAATTTTGTTACTGTAATTTATAATTTGGTTAAATATTATATAAAGTGATCAAAATGTGGAATTAGTTGTTTCTGTAAAAATTTGGCTGATTGCTTTGCATACACTCAGTAAATTAGGTGCTAAAAATGGCTGTTGCACTGGATTTATATCAAACTACTGTGAAAAATTGGGAATTTCTAAAAATATAGAAATTTAGAATTATTCCTCATTCAGATTGTATAGTAAAAAAAAAAAGGTTCTTATAGCTAAATGATGCAACTTTTGATATAATAAAATGAATATCCTGTGCATCAGTTTTTAATGATTCCCTATGAAGGGTTTCAGAACAGGCCTTCCCAAGATGTGCCACTTTAGCATGTGAATTACTCTGAGCTGAAGGGAATTAAGACCTTGTAGGCTTACAAGAAACTTTTACCTCTCCTTTAAAGAATTTAAATTAGAGACCTTGCCTACAATAAGGGTTATCACCAAAAATAACTTTTTATGACCTATTTATAGGGCAAGACAAACATCTAATTACTAAACGACTGCTCTCCTTATCATCCTGCAAATGGCCTTCCTCCCCTCTGAAGCTTCATCCTTACCCCGTCCTTAGCTCAGGATGCTGTATATACCTTGTTTTGTCCGTCTTTTATCCTCTCATGTTTATAAGGTCTCTGACTTGTTCATGTGTATGAAATTGCCATACATACTTATATAATTAAATTTGGTTATTTTCTCTCGTTAATCTGTCTCATGTTGATTTGATTATTAGACCAGCCCCAAGAACCTAGATGAAAATTTCTTCTTCCCCACACCTACCTTAATACACTTTTCTAGTAGCTGTCTCTAGTCTGAAGATGGCAGCAGCAGCCAGTGGAAGCTTAGGATTGCAGGTATCAGGCCCACCCTAGATTTACTGATTTAGGATCTGTATTTGAGCAAGTTCTTCAAGTGATTGTAGGTACATTGACCTTGAAAAACACCAGAGTATTCTCTTCTGATTTTATAGGAGACATTAAAATAAATTTGTGTAGTTGAGGAATTTTCTGCATGTTACTCACCCCATGTCCAAGCTGTCTTTTAAATTTCGTGCTAGGGAAAGCTTTGCTTTGTAGAAGTGATAGTTTTTTCCTCAGGGACAATAATAATTATAATATCAATCTTACTTTCCTTTTTGCTTTGGCCACAAGGAAGCTCATAAACAGTGTTTTTATTCTGTCATGTCATCTATTCTTATTGTCATGTCATGTCTTCCTATTTTAATTTGTATTTCCCCTAATGTGATACTTTTTCTTCATGATTTATCATTTCATTGTATATGTTTCTTGAAATTTATTTACTTTTTTTTCCTTAATATAATTTACTCCTCAGTCTAACGCTGAAGAACTGAATTTAATCTGATCTCCATGTACCTTCTGATTTCATCTCCTGCTCCCCACATGCATGAACATCATCTTCTAGCCCAATTATCAACCCCTTTCCATTACCCATTATTCTCTTCTTTTTTCCTTGAATATTCTTTTGACCTCTCAAAGTTTAGTCCAAATTATACCTTCTTTTTAAAAAACTTTTCCTGGTCATCCTGGAGCAAACTTATTTTTCCCTCTAGACTCCAAAAAGCACTCCGTTCGTACCACCAAAAAAGAGAGATTCGAGTTAAGCCTCATCATGTCTGTTTGCATACATGACCTGCCAAAGTACTTTGAGGGGAAAGAACATGTATCATTCGGGTTCTCTAAAGCACTCATCGCATAGGAAACACTATATTAATGAATGAAGAAATAAATATGTAATAGAATGAATTAACTATATATGATGAGAGTTTCATATGGTTTAATCTCTAAAAAAGAAAAAAAGCAATTGACACAGGTAGCCAATCCAGTCAGTAAAATAACCCAATATTTTTACATTTTCTGCTTTATTTATGTTCAAAGAAATTTATAACCCATGATTTGGTCGGGCATCTGAAAAGTTTATTCAAAATACATAGGACAGCAGATATGTATGTTGTGAACTTTAAGTCAAGCCAAGAAGGTGCTGGGATATGCAGTAGAGTGGGTCAGATGTCTGCATATAGAATTTAGATGGATGATAAAAGATATTTTCATTTTTACCCAAATCACACTGCTCACTGGGGTTTTTGGAACCATTTCTAAAGACTCACAGGCCTTTAGCCAAGCCTTTTAGGGCCAAAAGCTCCCCATGAGCCATCTCACAAGGATCTACAAGGGAACAAGGTAACATTGACTTTGGTGACTGAGAGACAGTGCAACACAGCAGTAGACAGACAGCCTGGCACACAGCCAGCCAAGAAAATTAAACATCTGTGTGTGAGCCAAAACATCCCCCTGACCTTGAGCTGAAGGGATGAGCTTCTGGCAGGGACCATTAAAAGGCTCCGACTCCCTAAGCAGAGAATGAACTTCACATTCAAGTGCAGGGGAATGGCCCATGTCACATTCACCAGCCTGGGACACAGCAGTAATTAACAAAGTCAACTTTGTTAATTAGGAGACAAAGAGGACAATAAAGTTTATCAATTCTCTCACCTTCTATTGAGATAAGTACTGTGTGACAGAAATAGAATGCAAGTTACAAACTTAATTTAAATTTTTCTGGTAGTCACATGAAAAAGTTAAAAAGAAACAGTTAAGATTAATTTTAATAATATGCTCTTAATAATAATAAGCTATATTTAACCCAATATACCTAAATTACATTTCAATATGCAATCAATATTTTTAAAATTATTAATAAGTTATGTTATATCCGTTTTGCATACTAAGTCTTTGAAATCCACATTTCAGTTTGACCAACCACATTTCAAGTGCTCAGTAGGCACATGTGGCAAGTGGTTACAATGCTGGACTGTGCAGACTTTAGAAAATGAAAATACAAAAGCGGTAAGTTAAGCATCTATAAGTAATAAGGGTTCTGGCAGTTCCTGTGTTGCTTAGAGAGGTCATATGTGAATTGTTTCCATGTGGAGTGAGAAAGAAAGGCTAGAGTGTACTGAACATCAAGGGAACAGAATGATATCCCGTGTGGTAGAAAGCAAAGAGGAATGTCACTCATGAGCCATTTAGGACAGGATTCTTTTAACGCTGAATTATTAACTGGTAATTATTAAACATCTTTTATATTCCCCCCTCCAATTTCCCACTCTTCATCTTTTTTTCTTTCATGGTTGCCATTGACAACAATTCAAGAAGAACCAGCTCTTGACCCCTAAGAATGAGGAAGTTCTACAGATAAAACATATCAGATGGTTAGATTAAAGGATACTGCTAGTGGGGAAAAAAAAGTACTTTGGGGAAAAAAGTCCTTCTATTCAACCAAATTCAAAATAATGTTTCTACAAAAATGATTATTCCCACCCCCTTGTCTTTTATTTTTTTCTCTAGGAAGTTTTGAATTGACAAATTTTCCAAAAGATTTCTAAATGTTTTTAGCTAGGTTCAGAACATGTTTCACCACATGGCTTGTTGGAGTCAAAAGCAGTGAAGTGTGGTTCTTACAAAGGAACTCAGTTCCCCTCATTTTGCTTGGCACGGGCCACTGTTTTTTGCCTCTACAGCCCCCCAGGATAAAGCCAAGATAAACTCCCCACTAAGTCTCACTCTGCCGTGGTTCTTCATCTACACTTACGACAGTGCCACACATCTCAAAATTGCCATGGGCCTTATTCGCAAGTTGTTATCTAGCAGGACATCTGGAATTAGTAAGAGAAGGCACCACTTACAACAATCGCTTTTAAACTTTTTTTTTTTACCTCAACCCACAGTACAAAATAATTTTTATATCATCAACCTGCACACGCATATGTAAAATACACAAAACATACAATAACTATATCAAGAGGATCATGAAACAATACTTTATTGCCCCTGATGCTCTCTGAAATGTCAATCCCAACTCTATTTCATTAGAAGATAAATGAAACAAAGTGTTGTTTCCCCACTATATTGATCACTGTACATTAATGGGTCATAATCTTGTTTGAAAAACACTGTTCTAAAACTTATGATTCCACTTCTCAAGTTGCTACCATGATATGTCTGTTTGCAAGGCCCTCCATAATCTGGGCCCACCTCCCCATCTTGTGTGAGTTCCCACTTCTCCTAACACAGCTTTTAAAATAATATCTATCACAGCTTCCTTTTATTAGCCACTTATGATGTGACAGTTTCTGTACTAGAGGCTACGTGTGTAATATCTCTATTACTAACAACCCTGGGATGAGAGTACTGATCTCCTCTCAATAAATAAAGAAACTGAGGCTCAGGGAAGTTGATCAAGTGAGTAAATGACTGAGCTAGGACTTGAACGGAAATGGGTATAAGCCCAGAGCCCTTGCCTTTCACTGGAACGTTGACCTCCAAGTGGCCATATCTTTTCTGCCTCTCCGCTCAGCCTGCCTGGAACCCGCCACATTCATGCTGTTCCCTGGGCTAGAAAGCCCTTCCAGCTTCTGCTTCTGGCAATTCGCACCCGTCCTGCTTTTTGCAAGAAACCACCCAGATGGCACTGGCCCATGTTCTCTTCCTTTCTCTCCCTTCTGGGAGGCAGTAAATCGCAAAGGTTAGAGCTGGAGCACTAGTAATGGTGTGTCTCCATTTCCTCTGTTGCAAAAGGAAATAATAATTGTTCTCAGTCCATAAGATTGTTGTCAGGATAAATGAATTAATAAACATAGAGCGATTAGTACAGAAGCTAGTATATAATAGGTGCTAAATAAATATTATTATTCAGTTGTATCACAATGAGACTTTGTTATACCCTGTCCTATCTCTTAATTATTTACCTGATATGTATATACCTTAGTTCTCCAACTAGAATGTAAGGTCTTTGTGGGAAAGTTTGCATCATATCTATATTTATAGCTGTACCCCAGAGTTACATAGTACCAGGCATGCCATATGCCTTTAACAAATATCAAATTTAGGCACTACGAACCTGGCCAATGCCAGATGAAGAAAACAATTTTTTTAAGCAAAGGAACAGTCAGTAAGGACCTGCCAGTCTTCACATTTCTGAAGGTAAATATTGATTACCTTTGGAGATGATTTTGTCTTGGGAAATTCACCGAGATGGTTTTTAAGTTCCATACATGGAAGTACTCTTGGGGCAAACTGTGGTGCAGACGCTGCTTTGTGCTTTGTGCTTTGTTCAGTGACTGAGCAGATACAAATTTCATATATTATGTACTGAGACTGAGATGTACAAAAATTTGCATTTCTTTTTTTCCCAAAACCAATGTTATTTTAGCTCTTGAGCCTTTATTTCTACTTAAGTTCACTTGGTCTCTTCAAAATTAAAGCTGTCATTCTAAATATGATTCTCTCCCTCTCAGTTCCCTTTCCTTCCTTTTTCACCAAGGCAGTCTAAATTCCTAAGTCCAAACAAGGCAAGAATGAAGTGAGAAATAGACCAATAAATTCTGGAGGTTTTTTCTAGCTTTTAATGAGCCTGTTAACATAGCTCTCAGAGGTTAGTTTGTTACATGGGCCTCTGCAAAAAATAAGACATTTTAAACTCATTTGATATAGCCAGTTTCTCTGACCCTGGTTTTCTTTTAACCTCACCCAGTTTTATTCATTCTGTAAGCCCCTACCCCTACCCCCACCCCCACAATAAGCACCTTACTGTAAGGAAGTGACAATTACAGCAAAGGCAAAGACATCGGTGCGGCTGACTTTTGCCAACAGTCATAATAGAAACATTTTTCCCCCTCCTACACAGAAACACAAAACAGCAGACACAAAAATGTCACAAAGAGAAATCTTACAGGAAAAGAAAACTAGAACATCTAAAGAAAATCACGTATTTTATTGTATTTATTATCTGTTACATAACTGCCTATGGGAAAAACATTTCTGTTCCACTAGAATCGCCCTGATTGATTCTGATGGCACTCACACACTAGTCTCCCTTCTAGAACTTCAGCTGTTAAATGCTCTCCACCATCACCCTACCCTCTCTCTTTAGGCACTTGAAACAATTGTTATTAAATCATAATTTATTTAATGGTTGTTTTCTGCATTAGACTGGCAGATCGATGAAAGCAGAAGCCATATCTGTCCTGAATTCTTTCTCAGCACCTAACATAGTGCCTGGCTCATAGTGGGTGCTCAGTAAACCTTTGCTGACCAAATGCCAGAAAATGAATGAAGTTGTGCAAGAGAACATGGGGACCCTTCAGGTAGTAACATGTTCTGAAAACCCCCTAGACTAATATTCCCTACATACCCATTGCAATTATATAAAGAGATTTTATAAATTGTAAGCGAAATAGACCAGTCAAAAACATGAAGAATAATTTTAGCCTAACTTCACAACCAAAACATGACATTTCTATTAATTTGTGGGAGACGAAGAGGGAATATGCAAAAGGATTAAAATACTGTCACACAACTCTTGTGCTCTGCCTTTCCAGCATTTAATTTAGTGAATGGAGTTCATTTTAAGTTAGTGGATTTTTAAAATTTAGAATTCCATGTATGCTACTTCCTGCTCCCTGTTATTGCAGGCAGCCATCCTGGCAGAAATGGAGCAGAAAAAAGCATCTGGGCCACAATTCATCATTACTAGGTAACAGAACTGAACAGGTATTAGAGTGATCAGACATAATTACCAGATAGATAAAATTGATCTCCATCTTTTCCCGAAGCATGGTTGAGTTTGAACTAAAGCAGCACTTTTCAAACTTTTATGTACATGTGAATCACTTGGGGATACCCAGTTAGATTGCAGATTCTGATTTAGGAAATGTAGGGTAAGGCCCAATATTCTGCATTTCTAACAAGCTTCTTTCCAAGGATCACAATTTAAGCAGCAAGCAGGAGCCTAGAACAGATAGGTCACAGATTGGCGCAGGTCAGAGGGCACAATTATGCTCTAAAACAAAGGATTTTATTCACTGGGAGAGAGGTCGTTCAAAGGGCTGAAAGTAACATTTTAGTAGCTAGTAGGGCCAGAAACTGAAGGGTGAACAGCAAAGACCATCTGTCACCAGCAGAGGGAAGCAGAGGGCAGGGGAAATTGCACAGGCCTTCCCCACAAGCTCAACACCTGGAAGGCAATTCCAAAAAAGCTCAAAACCACATAGGTAAGAGGACAGTTGGAAAAGCGGGATGAGACGATGCAGCACGAAAGTACGTGTTCACATGGGTCAGAATAAACTCACAGGAGAGAGTACATGTACCAGTGGAAAAAATACCTATGGCAGAGTCGGGAGACGCGAGATCCAATTCAGACGCTGGAACTAATGAGCAGTGCCTTTGGGCCCACTTCTCACTCACCGTCAGCCTTGATTCCCTCATCAGGATGGAGTGCAAAGGGTGATCTGTAATGGGCATTTCCAAACCTCACATTCTGTGATCGGTGCTTGTCGTTCATACTTAGAGGAAACCGGAAGACTCCCTAGCCTACCGGAAAAGATTGGGAGTCAGAGGAGAGAGCCAGTCCATGGAGAGATAGCTGGACACCAGGAGAGAAGGCCCAGCAGGGCTCATGGATGTGCAGTTTATTGGTTTAGTTGCAAAGTCAAGGCTCTGTGGAGGCTGGGGGGGTTTTATTTCTTTTCTTTTTTTTTAATTTAAAATTTTTTTGTCGTTATCAAATATTACATACAAATAGATTCAAAAGTCGAATAGGACTATAAGGCTTATTATCAAAACAACAGTCCCTCATTCCTCTTATCTTCCTCATCTTTTTCCTCAGAAGCAATGTCTTTGACCTCTTTTACTGTTTCTTCTCCAAATATGCCTCCATATTTACAAATAATATGTATAATATAATATTATTATTTAATTCAGGAACTATTTGGCTTTTTACCACGGTGGATTAGGATGTTAATTCAATTACACCATCTCTCACTCTTTATTATTCTGCAAATATAATTTATCTTATTTGGGGGATCATATCTATATCCACTGTTTCCATTATTATCACTGTATAAATATTATTCAAGTGACATACTATATCAAGTATATATCATATACTATGATTATAATAAATTTCTTGTACAACTTTCTATTTATGTTGGAATGAATCATTGTCTTATTTTTCTATTTCCTTACTTTGATCATCTGACTAAATTTCCCACATTCTTTAGTATCTCTGTAAAATGTCTCTTCCAAAGACAGTTTTCCACATAGGAGAAATCGTCAGACTATTCACAGTTTTATATTTTTTGTGTGTTGGACCTCATCTTTCCTGAATCTGATCCTCAGTTTTTTCTCTCATTTTAGTAAAAGATATTCTCCAGTAACATCCACCAACCCTTATGTCAATGCCTCTTAGTTCATTACGGTTGCCTAAGGCACATTCTCCAGTAGATTCCTCGGCAAGAACTCAAAGGACCAATGCTTCCTAAATTTGGCACATTCATGACAATGGGTCTGAAATCTGTATTTGAAGGTTTGATTGTATATAAACCCCTTCATTTATATTTGCTTTCCTTGAATACCTTAATTATGTTATCCCATTGTTTTCTGGCATAATGCATTGCTCTTAAAAGGTCTCGTAAAAATTGACTTTATTTCCCTAACACATGAATTGACTTTTAGCCTGGACACCCTGAGGACTTTTTTCTTTCTCTCATGTTCAATATGCTTACTGGACTGTGTTCCAGGGTTGACTTTTTGAGTCTGTTTTCTCAAGTATTTTCCATTTTAATCTGAGGCTTGAAATCATTTTTTATTTCAGGAAAATTATCTTGAATTATAGGTTTTAGTATTTGTTTTGCTCTA
This sequence comes from Pteropus medius, assembly GCF_902729225.1. Lineage (NCBI taxonomy): Eukaryota > Metazoa > Chordata > Mammalia > Chiroptera > Pteropodidae > Pteropus > Pteropus medius. The sequence continues at coordinate 15,869,392 of NW_024354911.1, forward strand.
TTTATGTGGTGCTCTTCTTTGGGGATTCCTATCATATGGATATTGGATTTTCTTTACTTGTATCTATCACCTTCTCTCAAATACTGTTTCTCTCTTTTATTTCTTATTGATTTTTAAATTTTTCCCTTTTTCCCTCTCCTATTTTTCTAAGGCAATATCCATTGTGTTTATTTGGTTTTGTTTTCTTTCGAGTTTTGTCACTTCTGAATATTTTTATTTCTACTTCTTTTGTGAATTCTGTTATTTTTCACTTAAATGTTCCTTTTCTCTATCTCATTCTGAGTTTTTGTAATTCTGATTTCTACTGTTTTTTCATAGTTTCTACCAATTTCTTTCTTTCTTTTAGCGTGTTTTAAAATATCAGTTTATAATTATCATCTGTTTTATAGGTATATTTTTCTGGGCTCTTTCACTGAGTGGGAATATTATTCTACTTCTTATTCCCCTTTCTTGAATAAATTTATAATGATTCCCAATTCTTTTCTGTTGCTCATTTTTCAGACAGATGAGTTTTACTATACCTTTAGGAAAGAGAGGTAAGTAGATAGGTAAGAGGTAAGCTTTCTAGTTTCATATCTCTAGGATTCACTCTTCTGTTGTGTTTGAAGAGAAAAATAAATGGCCTTGAGCTTCCTGAGATGTGCCTCCTCTGCTCTTCTCTCCCATTTTCATCAGAACTTATCATCCTTTGCCATTATTAATTGGATTCTATTCCCAGCAGTTTCTTCTCAGTGCAGAACTTTGCCTCTAAAGGGAGCTTCGGGTTTTACTTTCCAGAGTTGTTGCAATGCAGATCACTCCAGATATTCTTCCATTGATTATAGTCTCCAGCTCATCACGAATTCAACTGGGGTATGAAACCTCTAAAAACTGTGGTCTTTTCACACCTCACTGTAAGCAAGAAGAACAGTGGTGCTGGTTCACACCACTTGTATTACGTTCCCTCCCAGGGTTTCTTGTGTATGTGCCACTTTAAGAGGCTAAGTCTGAAAAGACTCAGGGAAAGCGATAATCACTGGATTTATGAATCTTCTTGAATCCCCCTCCACATAAAATCTGAAAGAGCAACTATTAGCTTCAAGTTTTTAAGTTTCACCAGTATTTCTTCAAAAATTTACAACTCATTGGATTTGTGATTTTTGGTTTTGCTATCCTAGCTGCTCCGTCAGAGTACCTGAGTTTGCAGTGATGTTGGACTTACATGATCTATTCTTTCACCATTTGTAAATAGGATAGAGATTAATGCCTACGGAGTTATCAAAAGGATAAGATGAAGTGATGTGGAAGTCAGAACATGTTAAAACATGTTGTGATTTAACCTGACATGTAAAAAATTATTTATAAACCATAAAATGATATGTCATTATTAGCTATTTCGAAATAGATTTATGAAATATGTGGAAAACTATAATCATATGTTTAACTGCATTGTTTTTGCCTAAAATGCTATATTTCTTCTGTCTCTTCTCATCAGAATATAAGCTTTCTAAGAGCAAAGATTTTTATCTGGTTTGGTTCAATGCCATAGCCTCGCTGCCTACCACAGTGCCTGGCACACCGCAGGCACTCGATAAATACTTGACGGATGAATGAATTGTTTGTGCTAACTTTGTCTCAAAGCATGTTATACAAAGGATAAAACAAGTAGGCAAAAATTAAATTATTACTAAGTCGTTGTTGGATTGGGCCTCTGTAATATGCTCTGCCAATCCATTTACTTCAGCATTTCAGTTTGCTTTGTATTCTTGCCTAAGAATAAGATTGGCTCTCCTGCTGTAAGACTTGGCAACGCCCAGAGCGCCAGAAACAGCTCCTGCAGAAAATGTGGCAACACTGTGCTCCAAGGCTTCATCCTTCATTCCATAATATAAAAAGCCTGAAACAATGTGGAGAATGGCTGAGCCAAGAACAAGGAACAGCACTGTCTTTCTCTCACTGGTGTTTATAGAAGTCTGGTGGTCTGTTTTTAAGTAAATAGACTTTTGTTAATGGAGCAATCTGTCAAAATAAGCTGGGCTGCTCAGAGGGGCCGAGAAGGTGTAGCACCGATTCCCTCTCCCCTGGGAGCTATTTATTTGACGAGGATGACAAATGAGAGCGACACGGAGCCTACAGTAATGACACTCAAAGCAAGAAAAATAATAGCATGTGGCTTAGGATGGGCTCATCTTAACTCAACTATAGATGGGTTTTGTGTGTTCAAATAGCCAGCCCTTTCCATTTGTCTTTCAAACACATGAAGGAGCAGACAAATGCAGAACCATTACCAGGTGGCTTCTAACTAGTGGGTTTTGCAAGAGCAGGGAGGTACAATGAACAGATTAATGAGCAAAAGTTTAGTCTCTACGGGTTTTCTCCCTCTTTACTAATGAAGGGGTGACAAAACCACCAATTTGCTTCATCACCACATAGTACTTGATAAATGAGTAGCATATTTACACCATGAGATATATGGGGTGGGGCGTGGCGTGCAGAGGGGTGTTGGGGGTGGGGGGAATTACCATGAAGACTCATATTTTGGACTTTACTCACAATATTCACTGCTGGCAAATGACACAATGAAAGGGCCAGGTGTAGATTAACCCTTTTAGTTTGTGCCAGAACCTTGAATTCTTTGGAGAGAAGAAAAGGATTTAGTGTAAACTGCGAACGCTTTAATCAAGTGGCTTTCTTTACATGCCATGGAAGCATTTTGAAACATTCATGTAAAAAAGAATTCCCTTATTTTCTGAAAATATAACCTCTTAAACACCAAGGACGCTGCCAGACCAAGTCCCATCAAGTAACAAGGCACAATAAGAAGCTTAAAATGGGTAAGGATTAAGTTACATTTGTATGAATAAGCTCATTTTTGTTGTTCAGGTCTCAATCCTTAAATGATCCTATCTCGTGCATGGACGGTGTCTCCTCAACAAATTATACATTAGTATTCTCAGTGTGGGTCCCAACGAGACCCAAAATGTCCCCAGGGCTCACCAACCTTTGGAGACAAGTAAATACATTAATAGCAATAATTCAAGGTTTGCTACCCATTGTCCCCACCTGCAAAGCCCTCCCCCCACCTCAACCAGGTGTTCCTGAGATACCCTGCACATGTCTCATGTGTGTAGGTGAGAAATCTGCACCTGCTCTCTCCGTGCTCACAGGCACTGTCCCACTGAGGGCACCTTCTGAGGGAATGACAATCCCAAATGCCTTTTTTGCCCTGGTGCTGTTCCCATGCTCCCCAATCTGCAGAGCACATGAGCTGCCAAAAAATGTACCTCCCCTTCAGGCCTCATAGGTCAGAGCCATGCTGGCTCTACAACTAAAAGGAGAGAGGGTCTCTCACTCCAGCGCATGTCCCACTTTGTTTTGTGGGCCCTGAAACAGCCTGACTTGTGCCCCACATCTCACAAAATCTTTGGTGAAAACATTTTCATTCACTTCTGACTTCTGCTCCTCACTTCACCCATCTCAGATCGAGACCAAAACCCTGGGAATAGAAAAACACCTGTACTCTGTCACCCAAATGGGCACAGATGTCCTTCTTCCAAAAAAATCAAAGTCTCCATACAAATTAACTCCTCTGGGGCCTTCTCTGCATTTGACGAACAGGTCAAAATAGACTTGAATCTTAAAAGGAGAGAGTCTAATCCTGCCGCACCCTCTCTCACACAACTAGGCACCTAGTCTTGTAAATATTTCCTTCATGAAACGTCATCTTGACTTTTCTTTTCCTTTTCACCTGCCACCATCTTCATTCAAGCTTAGCTCTTTGCTCCTGGCTTACCTGAGAAGTTCACTAATTGGAATCACTGCTCTGCTAAGTCATCCTAAAAGCTGCTCCCAAAACAATAATCCTCATGTGCTGCCTTGAACACATAAACTTTTTGCTGTAGTTTCTGACTTTCAATCGACCATACAAATCAGGTATGTTACAGTGGCGAGAACGCTAGCCCTCAAATCAGTCACCCTGGGTTCAAATCTCAGCTATGTGCTTGAATAACTTTTGTAACCTTGATTACTTTAAGCCTAAGTTTTTATCATCTGTAAAATGTGATATTACTATCTGTCTCATAGGCTTATTGTAAGGACAAGTTAAATAATGAAACTGAACTGTGTGTGTGTGTGTTTTGTTTTAAGGTGAAAATACAAATGTGAAGAATGTTATGAAAATTCAAACCCTTGGCACTAAAGTCCTTCATAAGCTGGCTGCCACCCACTTTTCCAACCTTTTCTCCAATTATTCCCATTGCCAGCCCTCCTATCTGGACTTGTCAATCTGTTTCTTGCCCTTCAAACATGTCTTTCACTTCCAAGTAATGCTAGTTGCTGTAATAGATAAACCAAAATGTCAGTGGCTTAATACAAGAGAAGTTTCTGGCTTGCTCACTTACAGTCCAAAATGGGTGTTCCTATTTGGCAGGTGGTTCTCCTCTAAGTGATGACTGAGGGATTCAGGATCTTTCCATCTTATGGTCCCACCGCCCTTAACATATGGTTTCAGGGTCACTCCAAAAGTAGAGAGGACACTGAGAATCACACGTGAGAAGTTATTATGGGTCGGGCCTGGAGATGGCACATAGCAAAGCTGAGTCACAAAACAGCATCTAATAGAGCCCCGTGGAGTGTCCAGTAAGAAGAGGACACAGGTTTGGTGAACAGCCAACTACTCTGTGCTTGCCACCACCCCAGACACACAACTAGAATATATTTCCCAGAACATATTCCCCAGACACATCCTTCAAAGATCAGCTCAGGGCTCACTTCATTCATGAAATCCTTTTGGAGCAATCTAGCTGATGATCTTATTCTCTAAACTCAAACTCCTAGCACATATCGATAATACTATTCTGAGACTTATTAGGCTTCTTTTTGTTAAATCACAAAGACTTTTCAGCTCTCTTTCTTCTGAAACTCTCTGAGGCATTTAAATCTGATAGCACCCTCCTTGGTGAAATACTTTCTTACATTGATGTCCATGATTTCAGACCTTCCCCTGCCTCCTGTGAGCTCTATTGCTGGCTCAGTTCTTTTTTCCACAGAATAACTGTGAGAGCCTCCTCCCACCCACAAAGAATGATTCTTCTGGTGAAAGTGGCTAGGAAGCCACAGTCAGGACTCAAATCTCAACCTCAAAACCAGGAAGCACTGGCTGGGGAAGGAGCCGACCTCAGCCCAGAGACCTCCCTAAGTTTCTAAAGCCTCTTCAGAATTGGATGATGTTAGCAATTTAGACATAAAACGTAATAGGGTAGAATTAATCCTTTTTTGTAGCCAATGATCCGTGGTAAGTAGAGATAGTATTGGCTATAGAAATAGTAGTAACAGGAATAAAATATTTAAAGCAGTAAGGTTAGGATTAGCAGAAGGTATAAAAACATCTCCACTTTTTATAGCGTTCATTAGAGTCCATGTAATTCATTTTCTCCCTATAGATGGCAACTTGTGTAGTATTCATTCCTGTCTGTTCTTCATTGCTTTGAGGAACGAATGAAACTCTATGAGATGAAAATAAGAGTATGATTTGGAGATGGAAGAAAATCAGGAAACTGGATTCAACGGTAATTCCTTACAGAAATTTAAAATATGAAGAAAAAAAAGTACCAGAATCCTGAAAATCCATCTGCAATTGTAAAAGAGCCCCTAGTTCCCTCTCTCCTCTACCCCCAAACTCATCAGCTGCCCAGATCTCACGGGACATTTGGAAACTTCTACTCTGAACTCCCCAGAGGAGCTCCAAAGGGTAGAGATCATTGATCTCCCTCAGCTCCAAGTAGTCTGGGCTCAGCCCATCCTTTTGAACAGACACACACCTCACTTCTCGTTACGCTGTTGACAGCGTGGAACGGTGTAAACTAAAGGCTCCTTCACATTTATTCATGCAGTTCAGCTCCTGCCCTGTTGACATTCCAAAGCAGATGTGCAAGGGCCCAAAGACAATTAAATGATGATTCATACTTCAGGACGCCTGCTAAGGCAGGCTGCCTGGCTATGAGTGAAAACATCGTTTAGCAGTAGCTGCTGATCTTTCCCTTTGGTTGAAGCCCAAGTCAGACTAGGCATGGCTTTGAAGTTATTTCTGTCTCAGTGGATTAGAGGTATCAAAAGAAGCAGCTCCACAAACCTTTTAACAAATATTTACAATCCTACACTAAACAACCTCCACCATATCTTAACCTTTACTGTCTTGTGAAATGCTTGCCAACCTCCCTGCCAAACTCATATACTTGCCAGAATGAGAGAGAATGAGAGAGAGAGAGAGAGGGCAGCAGCTCAAAGGAAATGAACTTCAAAACATTAAGGCATCCACTCTTTGCCATGGAGGAGAATGGGGCCTTCTTATGCTGGCCTGCCTGCAGAGGTGGATGCCCTTTCTCAGTCCCAACCCACCCCGGAGGGGGACTCCTCTGTCCCGATGGTATTTTACTTCCTCCAGCTGTGCCAAATGGTGGCCATAAGGCAGTGCGGGAGGGACACAAAGCAATAGTTAAACTGTAAAGGCGTTGGTTATGAGGCTACCCATGCTTTTGTCAGAAGACTGTGACACATTGCATAGTTTAAAGTAAACCAACCTGTTGGAGGTTTTTTAATGAAGCTGCTCATCGCAGAATTCTTTACTTGCTTCTAAAATGCCGTAAGGATTAGTTAAATGGGTGGCACTGATGCGTTTTTATTTTAAAGACTCCTCACTATGAGCACAAAGGTCTCATAAGAAAAATAGATCAAGAATAAAAGGATAAATGAAAGAAGCAGAGTACCACGTTGATGGGGCGGAGAAGAACAGAGAACCAGCTCCTGGCTCCTCTCCATCCCCACCTCCTGGGTCCCCACTTCCCAGGACTATCACTTACATGGATAGTGATGGAGTCAGGACTGAGACAGGAAATGTAAAGGAGAATCACAGCAGAGGTCAGCACTGGGGAGCCCCCAAGTGGCTTTAATCAGCCACAGAGGCCTCTATTAGAGAAGTTACCACAGAAAGGAAGAGCTTTAAAGGAACAGATGGCAGCTGCTAACATAGCCGCAGAGGTTTGTTCATGAATCTCCATGGCATGGTACGTAGAGACCCCCAGAACTTACTGAGTCTCTGAGGGGACCTAGACAGGAGCTCCACAACAGTAGCAGAGGCAAGAGCCAAAAGTACGTGCTATACTGCTACCAGAACCGCTAGCTGTTACCTCCTGCTGGTGTGGCCCAGGAAATGCAAAGTAAAATTCAGGGATTTTGTGGCTAAGGTCATGTCAGGCATTTCATTCATTCACTCACTCATTCACTCATTTATTCAACAAATGTTTACATTACAAGGCATTGGGTTAAATGTGTTGCAAAACAAAAGCAAGTTAAACATAAGTTTTGCTTATACTCTTCACTACTGTAAGTACAGGAATATCTGTAATACAGGTTAGAAATGAATTCTTATATAGTCACAGATAAAGTGTGCACTGGCTCAGCTCAGGAAGAGAGATGTTCATCATTTTGGGGGAACTAAGAAAGATTTTGTGTAGGCACTAAAAGTTGAAGTAAAATGAATCTGTGCGAGGAGGTACAGAGGTATTCTCAAGGAGAAACCGTGTGAATGATGGTATTGAGAAGGGAAAGATTGGACTTGCTGAAAAATAAGAACAGATGGTTCCATTCGACTGAGCGATGGTATACAGAAAAGGAAATAGTGGGGAAAATGGCAAGAAAATGAGATTGTCAGGAGATGCAGGGCAGAATGTGCCAGTTTGAGGAGTCTGATTTTCAGTTTATAAAGTAATGGGAAGTCATTAAAGATTCCTTAGCAGAAGAGTGACTTGATGAAATGGTTCCTTCAGAAAGATTAATCTTTGTTTAATAGATAAGAAAACTCTTGTATACAGGGCTAGGTTCATGATCAATCTTTACAGTAACCCCTGTTACAATAATATTTAGTAGCATGAACAAGCAAGATGATCATCAGTTTTTATTTCCAAACTTACATCTTCCTACTGTCCAGAATACTCTCTCAGGCTACCAACTTTTCTGTGTGCTCGGGGAATAAAAACTCATATAAAAAATAGCCTCTGTTAATCATAATTGGAAAAGTCTGTCTGCTGAAGGGAGGGGCAGGGCGGAACACAGTGAATAGCTAATTACATGTAAAAGAATTCTCACTGATGCTTCCCAACAAGGAGTACATCCTCCAGGAAGCCTTCCTAGATTACCTCACAGTCTCTCCTCACCTCAAGTGGATTGGGGGCCTTCTTTCATATCTCATAACCATCAGGCACATATTTTTAATTTTCTCAAATAACTTATAAAGTCATTAATGCACAAGCTCATTCTCGAAAATTAGTGAAAATATCTTTTTCTACAGGAGTATTTTCTATGTTAATTATGTAAAAATAATGGGACATTGTGAGTCTTATTCTGAGGCATTAAATATATGATAAACTCAATATACTTTATTTTACTCAGATTAAGAATATGAAACGGGAACAATGGTCATCACTCCATAAAATCTAGCCAACACCTGTTGGTTGTACTTAGATATAATAATCTCTACTTACAGAAACTGCTTCCTGCAACAGTTCATAAATTTTTTTTTTAATTTCAGATTTACTTTATAGATTAAAAATAAAAAGAGGGACTTAAAATTAAATGTAAAGTTTTTCTCTTGTCAAAAATGTAGAAAATACATCTTTAGCAAAATTAGAAAAAAAACATACAAAAGAAATAAAGAAAAATCTTTGATCCTTTCTCATATGAAAATAATGACTAACAATATAATATTGTATATATCGTTCTAGATACTTATGTAAAAAGGTGCATGCTTGCACATGATCTTGTAGTTATATATTGAACAACATATTGAGAACATCTTTCTATGGGAAAAATATTCAGCTATGATATACAGTACTTTTTAGTAAATATCATCTTATTGTATAAATATGTCATAATTCACTTGGCATATATATTTTTGTACATTTAGAGTGTTTCCAGTATTTCCATTTTAAAAGCAGAACTTTTATGGGCACGCTATGAATAATTATATCTTAAGACACATTTATAGACATCTAGTTTCTAGGTCAAAGGACAGGCATATTTTAAAGGGTTTTGATGAGTACTGACAAATCTTCTTCCAGAAATCTTAGACCAATTTTCTTTCTTTCCTACAATGAATAAAAGTGGCCATTTTCTTGAACACTAGATCTCATGATATTTTATTTCTTTATCTGAATATTTTAAAATGCATATTATTTATGTGATTTCTTCTTTTATGAGTTGTTTTTTGCCCATTCAAAAATTTGTGTATTTGGGATTTTCCATTCTTATGTTTAACAACTCTTTATAGATATGTTGCAAATATAGTTTAATATGTGTATTTTACTGGTTTTCTACTGGTTTTTATATAGTTTAAATTTGTACATGGTCAAATCTATCCACCTTTCTTTTTTATCATTTCTTGATTTTTTGTCAGATTTGGAAAATCTAGCTACTCAAGATTATATAAATATTCAAATTTTTTTCATACTATTCATATGAATTTTTGACATTTAAATTTCTTTAATCCATTTGGAATTCATTTTGGTACGTGGTGGCAAAGCTTTGCTTTGTTCCTATGTGTTTTGCAAGTAGCAATCCAATTGCACCAACACGATATGGTAAAAATTCCATCCCTTTGCACTTTTCCTCCATTTAATTACATACCAAATTTTTATAGATGAATAGACCAGTTTGAGGATTTTCTATGTTTTTCTTTTCTTCAAGATTTCATTTATCAGCCAATACTGTGAAATTTATTTTAGCTTTATAAAACCTTTTGATAGCTGGCATGATATGGGAGGTCCTCCTGATTGCTTTGTTTTGTTTTGTTCAAATAGAAATTGTGCTAGTCTCACATATTTTTCACATATTTATTTTTCAATATCTTGTGAAATTTTTCACCATTTAAAAAGGCATTTAGAATAATAAACAACACTCAGGTATCCACAATGCATCATAAGACTTTTTTGAGTTTATTTATATCTTTTGCATATATGTCAATATATATACTTGTTTAATATTGAGTGTTCAATATTATGTTTGTGAATTTTGTGCAATTGATATACGTAGCTATAGTCTCATTTTCATTGGAATGTATCATTTAAATTGTTTATCCATTGCCTCATAAATAAAGCTTTATGTGAGTTTTGTTTTGTTTTTTGTTTCTTTTTTTGTTTGTTTTTATCTTTGTTTTTGTGTTTGCTTTTGCTATGAACCTTCTTGTCCCCGACTCCATATATAAATGTAAGAATTTCTCAAGGATACATACTTATGAGTAGAACAGCTGAGTGTGGGATGTACATCTCTTCAACTTTGTATAAGGTATTGTCCCATTGCTCTTCAGAATGGTCGTTCACTTACTTTGTTAAACTAACAGTGGAGAAGAGTTTCCATCGCTCCACAGCCTCACCAGAATTTAGTGTTTTAAAGCTTTTAAATTTCCACCAACGTGATCAATTTATTCTTCTAGATGAACTTTAGAACTGAGTCATTGAGTTCTGAGAGTTTCTAATTTCACATATTTATTTGACAAAATTAGCACCTTTGTATATAATACCAACTCTTCCCATTTCAGAACATGATTTTTTCCCCAATATTTTCTTTTGCCTTTAGTAAAGTTTTGCACTTTTCAGTCTTGAACATTGCTTAAGTTGATGCATATGCTTTGCATCTTTTGTTGCTATTGTGAATGAACTTTTTTCAAAAGTTGCTTTTTTAAATCCAAAAAATTTACTTTATTCTTTTATTGACTTTGAATTTAAGTAGATTAGGGCCCCCCAAAAAGATGGGAAATATGTTAAGAACAAATAGCTGAGCACATCCATAGCATTATCTAAAATGTCAAATAAAAGGTCAACACTGAAATTAAATTTCAATACCATTATAAACACTGCTGGTCTCCTTCATTTGATCTGCCCCACTCTCCAGAAGCTCTATTTTCTATTTTTAAAAAATCACTTTCAATGGCTTTTTCTCCTGTAAGCTGGTAACCTTGAAGTGATCCAGAATTCATCACATGGGAGAGTGGGCTGAGGGTGGGCAACTCGTTTTTGACCCCTTGTCTCCAGGGCATTTTGCTCCATTTTGCAACAAACATCTCGCCAGAGTTTTGCTAGCAGTTGTAAAGACAGCACTTAACTCTTATCTTTAACCATACCCTCAAAACTCAAGGACACAGAAGAAGGCAGGAGTAAAAATAAGAGCTACCTCAAAGCTCCTCCTTTTCTTTTGGAGCATCCTCCCCTCATCAATAGGAATTATCAAGCACCTACTATGCGCCAAGGGCAGGGTCTGATGCTGTAGGAAAGGGAGAAAATATAAGAACATACAACATGGTTCTTATCCTCAAGGAGCATACAGTCTAGTGGAGAAGAGAATTAATATGCATGCAGAATTAGAGCAATTCAGTACCTCTAAAGAGTATCCTCATTTTTTCTATACTACTTTTGGTTGCATCCAATTATAAATAGATAAAGGATGATGACAGATGATAGATAGATAAAGAAGATAGATAGATAGATAGATAGATAGGTAGATAGATAGATGATAGATAGATAGATAGATAGATAGATAGATAGATAGATAGATAGATGATAGAAAATGCTGCTGTCTCAACAGTGACAGCCAGATACAAAGGATACCATTACTTCCTTTAGGGCTCTGAGTATGTCCCTCCTGCAATCACCACTCACTGGCCCCTAGCTGTGAGTTGTTCTGGACCACACCACTTTCCTTTCCAAAGATATTATGTTGAGTTCCCAGCTCCATTTAAGCAATCTCTGGCGTGAAACAGTAAACTAATTTGCTTCTCAGAACTTTGAAAGGAGTGGAAAAAATGTCCAGACCCCTGCATACCTGGAATTCATTTTACTTGTTTAAAAAAAAATATATAGTAATTCCTCCCTCCAGCCCATTACTTCAGAATGACACTTGGAGTAACATCTAGTGTGAAAGAGATTAGTCTGTTCATTTGTCTTGCATTATGGTTTACTGCATTATGGTTTACATCATTAAAGGCCCAAATACAAAAGATATATACACAGTCTTAAAGATTAAAAGTAAATTGCAAGCTATTTTGATTCTTCCGAAGGAATTAATAGTATCACATTCCTTAATCTTTTATAGAGGATTTACAAAGTAGTTTCATAAATATGATCTCCTTTAATTCCCACAATAGCCCAGTCGGGTAGGCTGAGAAGGTAATATTATTCACATCAAATTCATAGATCTTAAGGCTAGATGGGACTTGAAGATAAGAAAACAGGTTCAGAGCAGCTGAGCTGACACAACTGGTGAAGATGGGACTAGAACATCTAGTTCTGATCCCTTATCTATCTCAAGTAGGGAAGGCTAAAAGTGGTCATTTAATCTGTAGATGACCACAAAGAAAGGAAGGAGGATGAGGTTCTCAAGAGTTTCAATAGAAGAATGTCTCTGTTTTATGACTGCATTGACTGAGAGCCTCACATTCAGGACCACCAGAGTGTGAGGCATGAAACTCCTTAAATCTCCTGTGCTTTCTGTGCTAATGCTACAGCTGACAGAAAAGTGAAAAGCCCTTCCCTCATTCAGCCTTCCCAATGCCAAGGGAACATTGGTTCCCAGTCGATGCACATCACCTGGCTTTCTCAGGGGATGCTTAGGTCTGAAATTTCAGACTCTCCGAGAAAAGATCATTTAAAAGGCAGACTGTAATACATAGGGCCCAAACTTAGTACAAAATCTTGAAGCTCCATTAGAACAACAATGCATCTACAATGGAACCAAATTTCATAGTTTCCCCCCAGAATCAAAGCCATAGAACAGTTCCAGAACAATAATTTTCCCACCCTGACTCCTAAAACTAATCATTCTGTGAAACCATTGATGTACCAATGAGACCAGACAAGATGACAAACCAAACTAGGAATACCTCTGAGTCTACCTTCATATTAGACAGCTGACATGAGAGATGCAAAGGTGAGACAGGTTGCCTAAGGATTATACTGTAACCTCTATCTCCTCGTGAGGTAGGGTAGTGTGTGGCCGCCTAGACTAAGCTCTTTATTTGGCAAGCCACCAGGCATTTGGAACAGACAACTGGGTCACCATGCCCCCGTGACACCAAAACTGTTCAGACACTGGAGCGAGTAAAACAGGAATTTGATCTACAGATTGGTTTTGGAGAGAACCACACTCAGACTGGAAGGCTGAACCCTGAAAAAGATCTGTCTCGCCAGCTGGCCAAAATAAATACTTGCAAATATAAAAGAAAGGGGAAGAAAAGCAGATTATGAATAGTTTTTCCAGACATGCAATTCTAAACCTAAGTCCAGATATGCACGTTAGAAAAAAAAATGTGCCCTAGTCTTTTGAAAGATTTCATCTCTGGGAACAACCTTATTTTACTTTAAATTTGCTTTGATTGAAAAAACATAGAGTGAGGAACTTACATGCATTTATGTAGAAGTTTATTATTCTGAACATGAAAGCACATTAATACAAGACCGATATGCATGTCGGTTGATTATTACCGATATAAAACATACATGACTACCTTCTATATTCTGGCAGTTAGCACTGGCTTTTGGTTGTGAATTGCTGAAATCCATGTTCACATTTTAAAATCTTTTTTTTTTCGATCAAATTTTTCCATAAATATGAAGTTCAATTATTTCAACAAACACACACAACAAACACAGCACATGCCTACAATGTGCTGTGCAACACATTACTGATGCAGGACTTCTTGGTTTTTATGTTGAGGAGAAGAAGAAGGGAAATAAGTTGAAGTTCTCCTTGGAGAAATAAAGCTTATAAGAGACATAATTGTTTACAATGCTAATCTTCATGTAACTTAGAAAAGTACATATTGAATTTGAAGAGGTTTTAATACTCCCATTAAGAAGAGTTGGGTATATTCCGTTTCTGTTTGTAATGAACACAGTCATCTTACTGTATTTTGAAATGGTAGCGTGCATTGGTTGTTTTCAATACCACAGTCTCAAGTAAAGACAACATCAGTGAAACAAAATTATGAATAACATGCTAATTATCATGTGCTAGAAGTTTAACAGTAATGATATAACTAATAAGTAGACCATTTATAGGTAAAATCTTTAATGGTAAAAAAATAATTCCTCCGAATACTATAATATTATGTAAAAGATAAAAAGATATAATGAACTACTATATTCCTTTGTTCTAACACTCAAGGGCCTAAGAGAACAAAATGTTTACAACCATTCATACCCTAAACAGATTTTTAATGACATGTCTTCTTTGGTTAAATCATGTCACATAAACCTTCCCAAAGAAATGAAAAAGAACACAGTAATGAGCAAGACATATAAAGTTCCCAAACTCCTTCCATAGCCTTGCTGATATGCTCATCCATTATTGAACAAGCTTTCAAAGCAGCCACTCTGATTTTTCTAGTGAGCATCTTTTGAGAATCACAACAGTCATTTAAAAAGAAGAGATCTTACTAACCAAGAAAGTTCATATCTCACAGAAGCCTCACACATTAAATATTGCATAATCCGTTCATTGGGGAGCAGGAAAAATCAATATTCTAAATATGGTAATCTCAAATAAGATGAAATGAATTTTTTTGTATTTGGATAATAATTACATACTTTGAACCCTAAATTATGAGTAAACATTTAAACACAAAGCGCATAAACACTTTCCCTTATTTTTGACACTCTATTTAAAATTATTAATTATGGCTTTGATGCTTGACCCATTTATCCATGAGTTATACTATAAAGTTAAAGAGAAGATGTCTTTATTTGGGTACCACAGAGCATAACTAATTTTCCATATCAAAGGATATTTATTCTTCTCCTTTACAAATTGAGATCGATTGGTAAGGTACTCAGGAATACTAATCTTTATATAATCTGCCCAGGTTACTGTTGAATACCAAATTTCTGTGCCAAATAGCTAAAAATATCTTGTTTTGCAACTCTCAAATCAAAGAACTGTGATCATAAGGGATGAAGAATAAAAACTCTCAAAAACAAATCCACTCATGTCGTGTTGATGCTGCATCTATACACTTCATATGTTCAATTATGTCTTAATATGTGTTTACCCACATCAATGACGTCAGGTTTTGTGGTAAAGTTCAGATTCATTACATTTCTTTAATGGTGTCTAGAACAATATGGTGTCCATTTAATAAGAAGCTTTGATGACGGTTACAAACCTCCAGCGGAGGTCCCAGTTACCATAAGAATATCGTATAAAAAAAATTTTTGTAAGAAACTGATAATCATCAGTGACAAAGTTTCCGACATTGACTTGTCACTATTTTTATTTTTTTATTTTTTTTCTTTCTTACTTGTCACTATTTTAAAGTCCTATTCTTCAGTTGAAAGGCAATTTCTGAGTAATGAAGTGCTTCTCAGACTTGAATGCACAAAGTACCTACAGATTCTGATTCTGACTCCGATTCTGATTCTTATTCTTACTCTGATTCTGATTCTTATTCTTACTCTGGGATGGGGATGAGATTCTGCATTTCTAACATGTTCCCAGGGGAGGTCAGTTCTTCTGGTCTAGGAATCACACTTCATGTAGCCAGAGTAGAGAAATATTCTTAGGAAACCGGTAAAAAGCCCCAATGCCTTACTGGAGTGTTCCTTAGATTTTAATAAGTTTTATTATAAAGAGTTTCATCTCAAACACTACCTACCTTCTCAGCTACATTAATGACCATTGTTGCTGTGAAGACAGAAACTTCAAAAGGCAAATAGAAAGTTTTCACTATCTAAGACTACTTTAAAGAAATTAAATCTATCCTTCTTCCACTGAAACATTCATTCATTAATCAGACGTCTATTGAGCATTAAACAAGCGCCATTGTCAGGCAAGACAGAATTTTAAAAGGCACAAACTTTGTATTTAAGAAGTCTGCAGTATGGTAGGAAAGATGAAACATCTTCACCAAACACAAATAACTGTACCCAATGTAAAAAAGAATCAGTGTCCAACAAGTGATAAGCTTGGGGTGCGGGATGCGGGGGGAGGATGACTGAAGAGACTCACAGTTGTGTGACTCAAGGCTTCCTGAAGGGAATGTGAGTCCCCCTCTGAAGGACGAAGTGTGTTGAATAATGGAGATGCAAAGTGGGAAATGGTCTACACAGCCATATAGATAGAAATTTGGATGTTTTTGCTAACATTTTTATTTCTACAACCAAGATGTATAGCATTTAACATTTTGGGGGCATGTTTTATGAGAAAGTTTCTCAGGACTTCGAAGATTAGAGATTCTCAAAGTTCTAGCATTCTCAGAGCGGAGTTGCGAAGAAGCGGCGTTAGCATCGCCGGGGAACTAACTCCACAGACACACAGGACTCGGCCCCACCTGGGACCTGCTGAGTCGGAAACTCTGGGCCGGGACCAAGAATTCTGTTGAAACTAGCCTTCCACAATTCAGTTGGGAAACCACTGGACTAGATCTTCCCTGCTTCAATATGGAGAGAAATCTCCTCAGGAGCTTAGTGAAATGCAGAATCCTGGGGTCCCTCACCCCCCAGAGAATTTGATTTAATACAGTTGAGGTAAGGCCTGAAAATATGCGTTTTTAATAGTATCCCAGCCTTTTCTAACAGGTGGACCATAGACCTCCTTTGAGAAACACTGAGTAATAGTATAGCTTCAGAATAGAGATAAAAGAAAGAAAAAAGAAAGTTGAGGGAGTCAACAAAAATAGGTAGGAAAAGAAGAAAAAGAAAATATCCAGCTCTATGTTTATCCATATAAAACCAACCAGAAAGGAAAGGGTTTGATTCTAAATGCTCTGGAAAGAAAATTAGATCCAGAAAGCTGATACCTAAGTAACTCACACATTTCATAAAGTTTGATGGACAGGTCCGTGAGGATTTTTCGCTAGCCGTAAACAATTCTTTTATAACAGAGGTCTCTGAGAATGATTCCTCTTGACATTACAAGTGTAGAGAAGTCACTCGAGTTCTTCCCTGCTTGATGCCCAAGAATTTGATAAGCCATTGCCATTTTTAAAGGACTGTCGTTTATTGCTTGTGAGTCACAGGAGGCCTTAATGGCAGAAATTACTCTTAAAGCCTTGTCCTGTTTAGAGAGCTAGGTCGGAATTAGCCATTTCCTCTCAGAGGTTCCTTTCTTTTTCTTATAAACTTCCAGGGATAAATCTCAGAGAGACTTAGTATCTAGAAAATAAAGTTCTGGCTCAGTAGAAGTTACAACCCTATAGCATAGTGAGGTTAATTACTAAGTTTTAAAGTTGAATTTTATCCTCTAATCCTCTTCGTTTAAAAAAAAAAAATTGAATTGCCCACTTTGGGTGTAGGTTATTCCAAACAGAGGATAAAACACGGACTTCCTGAAATCCTCAAAGATACGTATAATTTCTGAGGCACCAAAAGATAGTTTCCAGGGCACAGATATCCCCAGACCTGCAGGCTGTTGACAGGCAACTACTTTATGAAGGATTGGCCTCAGAGTCTGTCCTCCCTTCTGCAGTTTAGAATTAGGCTAAAGAGCAAAGGCCCTGGAGTCAGACTGGTTGACTCCATGAGTAATGTGTGACTTAAGAGCTAAATAACCTAATCTCTCTCTACTTCAGTTTTCTCATCCTTAAAATAGGCATGTTAATCATAATTATTACACACAATCTCATAGGGTAGGTGTCATAATTTAAAAGATTATACATACAGAGCATTTAGAAAATGCTCTTTGACATTTTGTAAGCATTTAAATGTTTTTATTATTCCACATCTTTTATATAGCATAGAATGGATCTAAGTAGACTTGAATGTGTCATTTAATATATTTATAAAAACACACGCATCATTGAAAGTACTTTGAGAAATGAATCACTCTTCACCTTGTTAGTCAAGAATTCATTAGATAAGAAAAAAAAAAAAAAAACCAAAGAGAAGAGCTTTGGCCTTTTTTATTCTGCTTTATTGGTATTTCCATTCCAAAGTATGCCTAAAACAGTGTTCCTTAAATTTCTCAGGTTGCCTGGGTTTGTATGTGTGGCTCATGCCTTAACTGTGAGACCTTGATGAGCTGCCTAATCTCTCTGACCTGTTTTCCCACCTGCAAAATGGACTCATAAGCACCTGCTGTGAAGGGAACCTTGGGAACAGAGTTGCTGTGTAGCTGTGGGTGGTCCCCGGCAACAGAGAAGAGAGAGTGCCGACACCTGCCGGTCTGTGGCACATCCCAAAGCAGCCACCCAAGAGAAAGAAATGTCTCCAAAGTCTTGTCTTTTACCATTGAGATTCATACGAATTTTTAAAGTTCTATTGCATGACATAGCTGTATTTTTTCATGTAAAAATGTTTTAAATTTCTTTACAGTTAAATTACTTAAATTTCTCCGTCCTTTGTCCCTTTAACACTCCTCAAGTAAAACTAATACTCCTTGGCTGCCCATTTTTTCCCCTAGAGGTAAGGACATCCATTTCAGAAACCCTAAAGGAAAGTTCTACGCAAAAATCACATTTTCACAACCAAGCTACAACGAGAAATCTAGTGTAGTAAACTATTTCCCGAATTACCAAGGATTTTCACTTCTCAAATATTCTTCTCCCACCTTTCTACTCACCATTAAAGATCCAATATAGGATTTTTGTGTGTAAATGCACAGTACAGGAATTGAAAGCAGGAGATGCAATACTAGAGAAGCCAGCATTCCGTGGAGTTAAGAATACACTGCAGAGCTATTTCACAACTCATACATTATTCAGCATAAGTAACTTCCAGAAAAATTGTGTTGAGATGTTTCCCACATTTCAAAAGCACAGAGTTGTACTATAGAATTTGTAAATTTTCTGAATAGGGCTTCAAGCCTTTTATGAAACCATCGCTCTATCATTTTTTGAGGAAAGAAGACCTCGTCTCTAGTTTTTGTGTAATAAAATACCTTAACCTGAATGCTAAAATTCTTAACTTGGTCTTAAAATCTAAAAGAGAGATTTATTCCTACCTTATAATAAATGATGGTCTCCCAGTCTGAAAAATCAGAACACCATGATTTATAACAAGCATTAAAAAAAAACTACTGTCATAATGCCATAAACTGTTAAGTTAAATTCTCAATTACTTCTTCTTTCTCTAGATGTACGCCAAGCTAAGTTGATTTATGGACTTACACAGGTCTCCTATGAGAAGGTTATAGAATAAAAGAAATACTTCATGCAACGTCATTAGGGTCTCTAGAACCACATTAAAAATCATACTTTAAAGAGTCAAATAGTAAAATATGTATATATAGTAACAATAAATGGAGTTGTCTAATTTATTAACTAATTGAAGTAAGATTAAGGAGCATTTTTATATCTGGAATGTAAATGATGCTTTTTCTACTTAGTGATTTATTTCTTATAAGTGATAGTTATAAATTACACATATCATCAGCATAAACCACTGGTCTTTTAAGACTCTTTTCTCTATTGAAATTTGTGCCCTGAAGTTGATGAACATGTTAAGACAAGATTTTCAGTGATTTTTTTTCTTGTCGTCAGATGCTTTGGAGATCTTTATACTTTCAGAGAAGCAGAACACTAAAGTAAAGCAAAACCGCCACATGAGTAGGTGAAAACAAGTATCTTTTCCTTTTGTAAGTAAATTAATATGGTAGTGCTGCGACGAGAAAAGACCTCAATCAACTCAAGTTTAAAACAGCAGATTTCATATTTTCATTGGAAATTTAACTATGATGTTGCCTTATGTATTTTAGAAAAATATTTTTTTAAGGCTAAGTTTTTCCAAAGAGATTGTATGGGTGTTTGGATCTGAGATGTTTTGTGGACAAGATCTGCCTGAACCAGTTGAACCTCTAATGGTGCACTGCCCACCAGCTCGAGCTCAGAGTCCACTGTAGGCACCTGGAGAAAAAGTCAGTGTACACCTTTTATAATCTTAAATGTTGTCTCAAATAAACTATTTACCTTAGGAGCCGGAAGAGATAATTTCATATTTTTTCTATTGTAAAACCAAGACATGCTCAATGATTAAAAAATAAGAGAATGCAGAAGTGTCAAAAGTTAAAAATCAAACTGTGGTTCTCTTAAACCTCCCCTACACCTTCTACCAATAAACCTCCTACACCAGCCATATATTCTCCAAAGGTACTCACTGTTAAAGGCTGGTGTATTAAAATCATTTAAGACTTTTTAAGGAAAATAAAGCAGGTATAGTCTGTATAATTTTACAATAAAATGGAATTATACTATAAATATTGTTGCACATGTCCATATAGAAAATCAAATTTTTATTAGATTCTGAGGCTAGAATAGAATCAGAAAGGGAAGTAGCTGAACTGCCAATGGTTTCATGGATTAAAGCTATGACAATGGTATGCTCCATTTACTTTATAGAGATTTACCAACTAATAAAAGGTCAAAGGATCAGAATGTTCCTGCCTACTCTTTAGAGTACCAGCTCAGCAGACAGAGCCAGGAACATGCATAAAAATGTTTGCACTCTGACCATTCCCTCCCCGCATTCCTATGTCAGTACTCACCATGCCCCCTTGATTAGCGCAACCTTACTTAAGAAAGGTTAGTAAATTAAAATTTTGTTGTAGTCTGTTATTCACTATACTTGATTGCATTACAGCTTGATTATGTTATAGCATCATCCAATAATAAAAATTACAATGATTTCCTTGAGATGTTGATGTGTCGTGATTTCAGACATTTCACTCTCATCACTTTGACAGAGCTGTTTTTCAGCTACCTACCTGTTGTTTTTACAGCAAACTGACTTCATTCATTACAGCTTGATTTTTCCTAATTTCATTGTCTAAGGTTATTCATCTTATCTTGTGGTCCTAAAGGGGTTGCGTGTGTGTGTGTGTGTGTGTGTGTGTGTGAAAAAGAGAGAGAGAGAGAGAGAGAGAGGGCATGTTAGGCATTGTGAAAGCTGTGTGGGTGGGTGCTAAGGAACTCTCTACTCACAGAAAATGTTAAATAAGAACAACACTGAGGATGCACGCTGTCATTGCTTTGACCTTTGAAAATTCTGGGCTTTCCTGGGACCTCACAGGATGCCCACTTTATTGTAGAAATAAATAGTAAAACATATATGTGTAGTGTGTTGGCTCATACAGTCCTGCATTATGAATGTTCAGACTTGCATTTTATTTAAGTAAGTTCATCAAATGTTAATGAAGCATCTGCTATGTGCCAGGAACTATGATAAGCACTGGTGATACAGTGCTGATACAGCAGTGTATCAACAAAGACCTAATCCTTGCCCTCATAGAGTTTCTAATCTAGTGGGGAAGACAGCCATTACTCTAGGATATATGGATATGAAAGGTATTCCAAAAGAGTAGGTAGCAATGCTTTGCAAGTGTAGAGCAAAAAGATGTGAGCCACCCTCCTAGGTAAGGGAAGAAATCTCTTCCTGAGAATAAATTAGCCAGGCAAAGATAGGCGAGAAGAGGAAGAGATATTGTATCTCTTAGCGAATGTCATCAAGTGTCTGCTATTTTTGAAAATCAACAATTCTAAGATACTGACTAACGAAACATTTTTTTATGCTATTGGAGAACCTCTGAGAGTAAGATCTTGTGGCAACATGCTAAGAATGTAGACTGGGACTCTCAAAGCATAAGATTAATGTTTCCGGCTCTGATCTACCAGTCCAGGCACCAACAAAATTCTGCTTCTAGTTCATTCTCTTTCTGTTTCTCATTTCAACAGGCTAAGTTATATGTTTTTCTCTCCCTCCCTCACCTCAATTACTCTTCCAGATGCACCCATCAAGCAACAATACTATAATGTACAATGTTTTCCAAAATGTCAGATGAGTAACTGGTATAAAAAGAGATTGTTTAGGTAGAACAAGGTCAAACTTTATAATACTTATGCATTTATTTTTCCAAATTTCTTCTTTTTAAATAAACTCAATTAACTAGCAGGTCAACTTAAAGAAATATATTAAGTAAATAAAACTGAAGCAACATTCAGGTAACATCATTATAATAGGGGTGCTCAAACTGATAACTTAACCTTTCTGTACCTCATATACTTCTTCTATAAAGTGAAAATAATAAGAGCGGACTCACTGATAATGGTGAAATGAACATGTCCTTAATTCATAGCTGAGTTTCTGGTACATAGTAAGTGTTTAACAAGTCACAATTTCCTTTTTCTTCCCTTTCTTACTGTCCACATGCCGACCTTTCTGCTGTCGACTCCTAACTGGCCTATTCCTAACTATTAAAGATAAAATGTAAGATAGCGCATATTGACTGTACTTCAAAATAAAAGCTTGAGATAATCTTATTATAGTGCATTTATCTAAAGTTAGGTTAGATAGATACACAGACGCAAATAGATACAAAAAATGTCAGTACGAAAAAAAGTGTTAAAGGACTGGAAATCTTTTTTCTTCACTAATGATCATTAGGCAGAGAACTCTAATGTCATTATGATATTGTTTGATAGACTGCGTTTATCTTGTTTTGTTTCTCTCTAGGTAAGAAAAGACGAGAAGCAAAGGCTTTTGAACTAAAATAGAGATTGATTCTCTGTTCCACCATTTATCAGCTGTGTGACCCTGATCATAAACTCACTCCTTCTGAGCCTCAGTTTCCTCATCTAATGACATCTACTACCTTACGATGCTGTTGAGAAAGTAGAGACAATGGATATGAGACATGGTACATTATACTTTGCTTAAAATAAGTGCAAAAAAATTTATTATAGTTATTATTTTCAAGTTTACCTACTTCCCATGACAAACTATATAAAAACCTCATTGCAGAAAACATTTCATTCATGAGAAAAGAAAAGCCCTAAAATCATTTTTTTTTAATCTTGGAAACAATATTAGCCAGAGTTCAATTGTAGATAACAGAGGCCATTCTTATTATTTTAAGCAGAACAAGATTTTACACTAAGAAATGGGTGCTCACAGAATCACTAGAAAGTATAATGAAGCAAGCAGGTTTTGGGCTGGGCCATCAAAAGAGCAACACAAAAGTGACCAAACTTGTAGAAAAGCTGTCCTGCCATAAAGAAAAAGCTGAGAAATCAAGAAATGGACCCAGCAGCTATTGGATCTAGGAAAATGTCCAATCCACAGGAGTCAGGAAGCCAAGGCCATGATGGTTGGCTCCAGAGTAGGGTTACTAGGTAAAATGTGGGACAGCTATTTAAATTTGAATTTTATATCAACAACAAATAATTTTTAGTATGTGTGTGCCATACAATAGAACATACTTATACTACAAAGAAGTTGTCGTTGATCTGAAATTTAAACTTAACTGGATATCACTTATTTAACTGAGAGTCCTTAATTACCCCTCCTTTATCTAAAATTCAAACTTAAGCAGGTGCCTACTGTTTTAATACCCGCAGAAGGGTGCTTTGCATGATACTGACTCAATTCAGTCTCAGGGGATTGTATCAAATTGGCAGAAACTAAATCACATCAGACACTCTGGCTGCAAAGACATTTGGGAGATACAGCTCTTAGTTTTTCATTCTCTGTATTGTGGAAGACAGGCGAGAACTACGAAGGAACATATGAAAAGCAAACAATTCACCAGAATAGTGATACAGTAATATTAATTCATTGCATCTGTAATTTGTTTTATATTTAACAAATAGCTATATCTTGAGCGTCTGTTATTTACCGGGCCCTATAGGTATTGGGAATATAGCACTAAACAAAAAAAAAACCACAAAGTCCCTGTGCTCACAGTTTATATTAGTAGAGAGAAAAAAAAAAACATGATTAACAAAAAAAACCTATGAATTACAGAAATACATAAAATCGAAAGTAAAAGGCATCTATAATCCTACCCCTCTTCTTCCATCTCTCTGTGAAAAAAAAAGTAAAAATCTCCTATCTTTTTCTTCCTCCAATTTTACCTCCCAGAGATAATCATCAATAAAAGTTTTATATTCGTGTGTTTGCACATATATTGTAAATAAATTAAACCTGATCAAAGTCCTACAGTGGTGGGAAGTATATAGGCTCAGTTCATCTGCTGAAAGGGTCATTAACTCACAAAGCTAATTAGAAAAAGATAGAATCCAGACATCTCTTTTCTTGTCCCTTGGGATCCTCAGTGTCTGACTCAACTTCCATGTCCATCTGGGAATCATTTACCCCTTTGGTCTCCATCCCCATGCCATCCTGCCTTCACCTTTACCTGCTTTGGATCTTCTCAGTCGGAGCCGGGGTGGAGCACACAGAAGACAGAGCGAACCTCTTTCTAGAGAGTATCAATCAATTTCCACATGTCCAATTTTTATTTGGTGTAACTCCTTGATCTAGCATTAAAGATCCTCCATGTCTGACTCTCACTACATGACCATGTTTTCCACCCACCATTTCCTCACAAAAACTCTGCTTCAGTTATTCTCCAAACATGCTTTCCTCCCACCCCATATCTATATCTCTGTCCAGACACCAGTCTGTATGGAGGGCCTCATCGTTCAACACTTCTGCCCACGGGCATTTATTCCTGCCCAGGATCCAGCTTCAGTGCCCCTTCCTTGGTGATGCTGGCTTAATTCTGTTCCTATAGAGGCCAACCTGAGACAAGGATACAAGTGCAAATAGTTTATTTAGGAGGAGGTCCTAGCAGGCTGGTGTGAGGGAGCAGGGAGTGAGGCAGGGAAGGGAAAAGCTAACAAAGGAGGTTATACGGTAGGCCCTGAGAGGTTCGAGCCAACTAGGGAAGTCAGAGAAAAGTACCCCCACGAGGCAAGAAAGCTGAAGTGTTTATTTTCCACTGCTCTCTGTCATTTGCTGAAGGTAGCTCCTGGTGACATGAACTTCCTTATGGTCTGGCCTGGCCCGTGTGGGGACTGAGAGAAACGCCTCATGGAAAATCATAGCTGTGTACAGTTGGCACTGTCGTTGTATAGAGAAACCGTGGGTTCCTGGGGGATATGGACCTGGGGACATGTAGCATATTGGCATCATGCCACCATGGCCTTGGGTCTGTATCATTCTTGCCTCATGTTATAAGTATTTGTGTGTAATCAGAAAAAAAATTACTAAATCACTCATTGTCTTAGCCTGGGTTGCCCCAGAGAAGAGAGCCAGAGGCAAATTCTTCTGTACTACAACTTTATCAAGAAGTGCAAACCCAGGAAAGCAGGAGCAGTGACAGAAGGAAGCGAGGAAGGGAAGACAGAAGCACCAATGTGAGGTATGTTTGGAAGCTAGCTGCCAGTAAGTACAAACTGCTTCATCTCCTAGACCTGTCCCCTAGGAGGCCATATAAACTGAGTCTCTAAGGACACTCCAACAAGAGATGGGAGGGAGAAGAATGTATCTACTTATTCCTTTCTCCAATTGTCAAAGGATCACTTGACAGGGATTGAGGTCTGGTGCCCATCTGCAGTGCACATGGGTGGGCACTGGAAGAATCCCATGGCCTCCGACATCTCAGCATTGAGATGCCCCAGGGCAGTTGGTGAGTAGATGTGTGGCTGTGTAACAGATGAGGGGTTGCCTGTGGGTTCATGAGGTTGGTCTGAATCTCATCTGTGGCCAGGCCTAGGACTAAAGGGCCTGGAGAGGAGCAAAGGCAAGAGGATCTGAGAGGCTAATTAAGTGTGTCTGATTCACCATCTGAAATAACTCAGTAATGATGACCTTATCCTCATGTGGAACCACGTATCATGCCGAGAAAATCTTCCTGAGGAGTGTGAAGCATGCCCACAGTAGCTTTCAAATTAAAATCAACTTTCCATTGTGAAAATCTGGTACATAAACTAAAATCAAAGAAAACTGAGTGGATGGAGGTATTTTTCTCCCATAACGTCTGATCTCGGTGAAAACGGGTCTCTCAGGAACTGGAGAAGTACTGGAAGGATGAAATGAAGGAAAATAAACTAAGAGAAGCAAGTCCAAATTAGTTAAAATCAGGAAACCTTGTTATTATCAGTGAGATAAAGGAAAGGGGTTCTCTGGTTCACTCAAAAGGAATTCTATAAAAATTTTTTAGTTCTTTTATTTTTACGTGTCAACATCTATGAAGCACTAACTATAAGTATATACAGATTTTTATGTATTTTTATGAATATTCATTAAAGAAGCAGAGGGAACTATCTCAAGGAACCAGGATGCTCGAAACCTTTATAGGCGCTACCCTTGGAAGAGAGGCAACAGGAACAAAAGGAACGTGTTCATCTGTTGAAGAATATGAGCAGCAGGAAGAATACAGGCCTATACAGACATTGTTTAAACAAGGAGACAGGAAATGTGCATGACTTCAGTTTCTTTATAGTCATCACCTCTGTATTTTTTTTTAAATCTGGATACTGTGGAATGCATTATAAGTAAGAACTGATGAAAAGGTCGATGACACTTTTTCTACAATCATGCAGTATTATTTCAAAAGGAATTACTTTAAAAAAAATACTCGAAGTGCTAATATACCTTAAGAAACATTCCCATTTAAATTCTGCACCCTATGAAGAAATTCAATTATTTGAGTTGTCCCACATATGCAAAAAATGATCTAAAGGTTTTTAAATTAATATATTACATAAATATACTATTAAAATACATAAAAGGGTTATATAGAAGACTAAACAATGAATACAATAATGAAGACAGTGCAACCTTGGTTTTAAACAACAAATACATTTCAATTTCTAATAGAACAGCTCTTTAAACTGCTACAGAAACCACAGTCTATGTAATGAGATCACTGAACATGGTCTTGAAGATCAAGTGCTTGGTTATAGTCAGCCATAGCTTCCTCAATCACACCTAGTTTACCACGAACTTCTGCTCTAAGATTATATACTAGAGCATCATTAGGCTTCAAAGACAGAGCTGTAAAAGAAAAAAATTTCAAGATATGTTTTTATGCACCCCCAAATAGTCTCATTTTTAAAAAATAAAAATTTTACAATATAAAACTTTAATACTACTTATTTGAAAACATTTTTCTTCATATCTATCTAATCATTTAGTTAAATTTAAAATATCGAATCTTCCTAAGAAATTAACTCGGGGAAACACCGCACATCTTTCTTTGAAAGGCTGACAATGTTTGTATATAGTTTCCCTAATAATTTTCTATATCTTCACTTACCAATGCTGTAAGTTATTACATAAAGGAGCCCATATTAATTACATTAAATATATGATGTAGAAAAACATTAATTCTAATGTAAGTTATCTAGACAAATAGACTTGATGGTTTTATACTTTTGTTATTTAAAAACAAACACATCAACCACTGTAAACTTACACAAACATTACAAAAAATATATACCTTTACTTAGGTCTTCCTCAGCGAGTTCATATTGCTTTAAACAACAGTAGAGCTGTGCTCTGTTAAAATATACTGCAGCCCAAAAGGGACAGTTTTCAACTACATTTGCAAAATCTTCTCTTGCTTCTTCATACTTCTTTAATATTGTATTTGCGATAGCTCGATTCATCATAGCACATTTATTTTCTGGATCAAATTTTAAAGCCTTTGAGAAGTAGTCACTGGCCTATAAAATATGAAGATTATCATTTGAATATCTTTTAATTGGCAGTTATACAGCAATTCGAAGTACTTTTATTCTTAATTTAAAATTCAGACTAGTGGTATATATCAAGAGGGTAGTGGAAGCACTTTACGTTGGATATGGATGATAAGGATGTGAATTTTATGTAGAGAATGTAAAAAAATAATAAAACTGACCAACAGTTGGTCTGCTTTTTGTTATCACCATGTGCAGGCAAATCTAGACAATGTCAGTGGACCAGTGCCGGGGTCTTGATCAACAACGAAGTGGAAATTTTTAAAAAACTGGTTCTTTACCACAAAAGCTTGAGATGCTGATTAGAAACACTACCACTCAAGACAGGAATCTCTTCTCTTAACTCTATGATGGATGAAATTTGGCTCCTACTTTAAAACTTACCCTAAAGGAAAAGTCAATTTTCACAATTGAGCTTGTTCTCTCTGATTACTTACCACTCTATTTTCCACCAATAACCACAATCTGACTTCTACCTACCTTCCCCTCGTCTATGAGTTCTGCTCTTGTTGAAGATGTCCTCAGCACAATGGACATTTTCTAGTTCTTTTCTTCTGTGACATTTCTGCGGCATGAACATTCTTGATCTGTCCTTTCTTCTTAAACTTCTCTCTGTCTTTGAGACAGGGTGTCTCTTTGGTTTTTCTCCTACCTCTCTGATCATCTATTAGTATCCTTCAATGATCTATTTTTCTCTTTTTCCCAGGGATTTGTCCTCAGTTCACTTTCATTGTGGGTGAAATGAAACACTGATAGCATGGTGGCCAGGTGCCCAGACCATGGAGCCAGACTTCCAGGTTCAAACCCTGGCTCTACCACTTGTTATCTCTATGTCTTTGGGTGAGCAACTAAAGGTCTTTTTTTCCTCACCTTTTCTCATTTGTAAAATGGAGATAACAAATAGAGCACTACTGCCAGTGCTGCTGTAAGGATTAAGTGAGCTAACAGTAAAGTACTGAGAATGATATGCAAAATCTAGTAAGGACTCAATTGTTATTAGCATATTATTTTTTCCCAGTGTCTACAAATGAAGATACATCATAGCCCTCGGGCAATCCTCCATGAACTTGGCTGCTTATGGCTTTTGAGAGGCAATTAGATCAAGATTCTGTAACCCATCTCATCCCAGGAAGCTGCAGTTAAGTGCAGTTTAAGCATCTGTTAAGATGGCAGCAGAATTGACACCCTTCTGTGAAGAGCTCAAAAAGAATTTACTCCTAAACAGTAGTCTGGACTCAGAATCATCAGAAATGAGGCAAAAGAACAATTCCAAGACTCCAAGCAGGGCCAAGACTTCCTTGAGAAAGCAATTTAGGCTTCATTTTAATTCACCAATGAATGACTGATAAAAGTGACACAATTGTACATCATAACGGCATGACCTCAATCAGATAGAAGCAAAGGTCTACCTCACCTAAAATAATAAACCTTAGTAAAATACAATAGTATATCTAACTTTGAAAAATGTAACTTTCTTCGATAGCTTTCAAATAAATTACTTATACATGAAAGCCTATAATTTATTGAGGTTACTTGAAGTACAGGAGTATTAACTATGAAGCAATTAAAGGCCAAAGACACCAACCACAATGGGTGGCCTTAATGTTTTAACAATTAGTCTAATGCCCTCACATTTGTAATTAATTAGAAAGCAGATACAATTATGTTTTAGTAAGTCACCTGCAGTTCATGATGCATACAAGTAGTTCATCCAAATGTGGTTAAAATCATTAAGTCACTAACTAATGATAAAAGAAGCTAGAACACATACATGTTTTAACCCTCTAGAGATTATTTAATCTGTTGAGAGACATTTTCTCCTGACCCTAAATCTTCTTTCCAGTACAGTCAGAAGCAAAGATGAAGAGAAGCAGAGAATAGAAGAATATTCTCCACAAAGAGGCTTAGAACACACTAAAATAGCTGAATAACTACTTTCAAAGTCTGTTTATCTCTGGAGGGAGTGTGCACTGTGAAGCCCAAGCATCCAGTATATCAAGACAGAGGACAGAATATACTTTAGATGAAATATTTGCCCAGCTAATGTGTCCCCAGTTCTGAAGAAATAGAACACACTAAAAAAAAAACCCACATATTAGATCTAACCAAATAGTTTCATACATGATACCCAGAGAGTTATTAAAGACAAATACATTTAAAATGTTAGTGTCTCCTTCTCATGTGGATCTTAATCTTTAAGGAAACAGAAAATTGTCCCTGGCACTATATTGTCTTCATTTCACTAACTCTACAATGCAGAGAGACATTGCTAGGCCCCAGCCAGAGAGTGGTCTGAGCTTGATGAAGTTTAAGGTAATTGACCCTGGCTTGTCAGCCTGGGGAAACATTAGCCTTCCAGCTGTCCACGGAAGTCTGAGCTTCGACAATCTCATTCATGCCTTATAGAATTATACCTTCAAAAATTCTCTGTCCCAGCATCAAGCTTCACCACTGATGTCAACCAGGCTCATCACAGGGGTCAGCAAGTTGTTCAGGGTATGACCTAACTTGGGAAAGAACAGCTAAACCAAGACTATGGCAGAAGACACAGAATGGAAGGAACGTGTTTGAGAAACAAATAAGAAACAAAACTGACAGGATTAGATGAAGGAGGTGAGGAAAAGAAAGTTATGGTTGATGCTGATGTTTCTACTCAACTGACTTTATATAAGATGACATCTTGAATTGAGAGAGGATTTATACGAAGAAGCACTGGACTAGGGGCAGAGGATATAGAAATTTATTCTTTTTTAGCTCTAATGCACTTGTAAAATGTCCAGTTTTAGCCACAGGTGATAAATATTGGTTAGGAGCTCAGAAGAAAGGTGGAGGCTGACCTTCAATATAAGCCGTGGGTATAGACAGGCTTTCTGAGTGAGGAAATATAGGGAGAAGAAGAAAGAGTGTGATTCCTGGCCCTACAGAGCATACGGTCTAATTGGAGTGAGGAGGAACGAGATCAATAAACAGAAACAATTGTGATGTGACACCAAATAGTACTGAATATGTATAGAAAGAATTGTATACAAAGCAGTATAGAGTTAAGATCTCACTTTAAATTCATAACTACAAATCTCAAATGAGAACTTAATGTTGTTTGGTAGGTAATCCTACTACATTTCTGTAATGTGTTCACCTTACTACTCTAAAACAACATTTCACATTTTCTCTTTTCTCCTCAAAACTCCTAGCTACCCTGTTCCCCTTTTTAATTGTCCATCCTTACTCTTAACTAATAATGGATACTTGTATTCTATGGAGAAAATATAATCAATAGGAATGCTTACTATCAAAATCTACCAAACTACATTCAACTATGCCCCAAATCTCCACCTTCCCTCATGACATAATGCATCCTGTCTCCTGCTCCATTCAAAAGCCACCCCTGCAACTTTCAAACTCTAACTCCAGTAAATTCTCAAAGATTCTGATCTTAATTATCTCTGCCACATTCTTGCATCAACAATTTCTCCCTCTCTACTAGATTCTTCTCATTAACATAGGAACATGAATCAATAGCCCTCATCTTAGAAAACAAAAATGAAACAAACACAAAAAAACATATTTTATCTCACTCTAGTTAGCACCCCATTTCACTACTCCTCTTCACAGAACCAGTTGAACTGTCTCTAATTCTTCACCTTGCATTTTCTTCACAACCCTCTCGACTCAAGCTTCTGCCTCCTCTGCTATTCCAACAATGTTCTTGCCAAAGTCATGAATGACTTCTTCCATCTTCCTCTTCCTTGACATCTCAGCAGCATTTGACATGGAGCACATTTCTCTTCTTAAAGCACTTCATTCTTGAGGTAATATCATACACTCCTGCTTTTCTTCTTATCATCCTGACTGGATGCTCCCTTCTCAGATTACTTTCTGGCATCTCTTCTCTGTTTCACTTCTAAATATTTGTCCTTGAACCCCTTCTCTCCACCTATACTATTTACCCAGGTAATCTTCTATAGTCTCACCAATATTCTAATACGGATATAATAATGCATATATGGGACCGTATTAGGCATTTATCACTACAAATATTTTCTTATGTATTTTCTATTTCTTCCCCCAATAAAATATAAGCGACATCATAAAACAATCCTTCCTTATCTTGTTCAGCTCTGTATCTTTGGGATGTTTATAAAAGTTCAGCACATGGCAGGTACGTCGCAAATGTGTGGAGACTGAAAGAATTAAGAGCTAGGTGGAAACAGGAAATATCTGCTGAATTTTTCCAGCAAAATACAGACACAAACCATAGCCTCTTTGTACATAAAGGTGACCTAAAGATCATTTTATTAAAGAGTATGGTGACGGTATTGGGTGGTGAAGAAAAATAGAGAGATGACAGTTCTCAAAAAATGCAAGCAATAAAAACAACCTTTTAAAAAACCGTGTACATTGTTTTAAAAGGGTTGTGAAAAGTACAGAGGAACACAGAGCTTGTGGGAGAATCCCTCCCAAACCAGGCTAGGCTAGAGAGGTCATAGTGTAAAGTCCTTTGCTATAGCATCAGAGGGAGCCCAACTTGAACAGTTATCATGGTCCATACTCCTGTTTGCCACAAGAATCTCTGCTATTAGACCAGGAAAATAATTTATTTCATTCAAATATGAGCAACATAAAAGTAATGTGCCTACCTTTCATCCTTGTAAAAACAAGGATGAAAAATAACTTAATTTTTGGAAATATAAAAACTCACCAGACAAAGAGTATTGCTACAATCTAGGTAAAAATTATAACATAACATTTCAAAATGAACTAGGAAAGAATTGTTAAAGATGCAATTGCATTTAAGAAAAAAAAATTAAAAGAAGCCTGAACTGTAAGGTCCACATGTGGATAAATAGATCCCTCAGAAAACATGGTAGAGATTTAAAACAGAGATTTGAAGAAGACAATGAAAATGAAAAAGAAATTAAAAGATTAAGAAATGAGAAAAAATAATTGACATATAGAAGTCAAAGGACATCAAATATATATATACACATCTCAAATATATATATAGACACATCTATATATATATAATGGATATTCTCAATGAAACAGAAAAAAAAATTTCCCACTGAATTCAACAAAACTTTTCTGATATCTACATATTGAAAACATACACTGTGTACTTGATAACTCCAACCCCAGTGGTCATGTCTAAGATATGCCTTGGTAAACTTTTTACTTAAAAAAAAAAATCTTTGGTTATTCTAACAAAAAGAAGTCACAAAAAAAAAACCAAAAATCAGGTTCACATCAGGCTTCTTGTCATGAACATATAGACAACAACAAAAAACAGTGTAACAGCACAAGACACTCAAGAAAGAAGTGGGTCAGGAATTTTAAACGCAGACATGACTCCTTAAGATATAAAGGCTACAGGCAAACAGCTATGAACATGAAAAAATCGAGAAATATTGTTTTCATGAGCCCTTTCTCAGGACTCTACTAAAGGACTAATTTCGGACAACCAAGAAATAGTTGGTTGGGGGAAAGACTTTGGCAAAAAGCCTGATGATGAGAATCGAACATATTTAACTGAAAAACTAAAACTAAAATTTGAAATAAGAGTAACAAAATAGTATGCAAATATTAAATCCTTTGGCAGTGAGAGGACCATGAAACTCACAGCAAAATGGGAGAACAGAAACGGTAGAAAGAAAGCTGACATAATAAGGTCGGCATATTTAAGAATATAAATATAAACACTTTTTAAAAGAGAATATTATTAACTTAAATTAAATAACAGATGAAAGACAGGAGTAAGGGAGGAAGAGATTAAAGGGTAATTTTATTGTTCATAGTAAAGAAACTAAAGAAATAAGAAACGAAGGGTATAAAAGTATGCTTATGAAGGTCATCACTAGAGCAAAACTGTAAAGCTTCCTAAATATCAGAAAAACTGAAAAAAAAATTAAATAGGCCCCCAAACAAAATACTTTTAAAATACCTGAAAACAAAAAAATATGACATCAAAATAACAAAACTAAGGCCAAATATACTGATCATGCCAAAATGTAAATGGGCTTGACTCACCTATTAAAAAAATATTTTCAAATTGGCTTCTAAAGCAAAATCCAACTCTATGCTATATAAAAGAGACGTCTAAAACAAAGGATTCTAAATGTTGAAAATAAAAGGAAGAACAAAGGAACACCAAGTAAAAGAAAACCAAATGAAATCAGAGGTCACAATCTTTATATCAGATAAAGTAGAATTTATTCTAAAGAGCCTTAAAAGAAACAAAGAAAATCATTTATAATGCTAAAGGCTACAATTTGTAATGCATATGTAATATATACAAATATCTATACATGAATTAACGCAGTAGCAATTCTCATAAAGCAGAAATGACAAGAAATATAAAGAAAACCATATAGGACCACACCAATGATGGAATACTTAAGTATCCTTGGACTTTCCCAGTCCAAGATAAACCAAATGAAAAAAAAAAAATAGATATTGACTAATTAAAAATATAATTAATAAGGTAGACCTTATACATGTACTTCAACTCTATATCCTGATAATAGAATCTCTTCTTTGAAAAGGCCCCTGGAATATTTTTAATTGGCATATATTAGACCACATTAAAACTCAATAAATACCCAAATTAGAATATATAAAAGCCCTTCCACCTGGACAATTTAAATGCCTATTAATTTAATCTTGAGTCAAAGAAAAAATAAAAGTATAGGTGCAAGATTTGGGGAAAATAAAAACTAAACTATCAAAGGCCAAAAGTACTGCTAAAAGCAGTACTTGAGGAAAGGGCATAACCTTAATAATTTATCAGAATAGAAAGTAAAGGATGACAATAAATGAATTTACCTTCTGACTCAAAAAGATAGACAAATAATAAGATAAATTGAAGGAAAATAGAACGAAAGAGTAAATACAGACTTTAAAAATTAGAGTTTGAATCATGTAAATGCACGACAGTTCAAATAAAATAAATTCAAAATATAAAAAATATCATCTAATAACCCAACGCTTTTATTTCATATATTATTATGAGTTGAGGTCCAAAGAGATTAAGATATCATAAAACCAGAACTAACATTCAGATATTCTTTCTCTCAGTAAGTGACTGAAATCTAAAAGAGGTAGAAATTGAGTTAGATAATCACATCATAAAAGAGGGTCTTAAAGGAAGTCTAAGATTTGGCTGAATGGAGGCAAAGAGCAGAGGATTCCAGGCTGGCAGCTAGCCACGATAAATAGCAAGGCATTTGTTGATACTTGGATAAGTCCAAAACAATACTTACTGGACAAATGTTGAATGGTTGTTATTAATGAGGAGAATAAATTCATAGAGTTTAAACATTTAAAAAATAATTATAAACATTCTTATGAAATAGAACTTTTTTTAAAACTAGCTAATGAATGATTAGCCTGGAATATAAGGATTGTATGTTGAAACTATATATAGCAAAGAAAGCATTTAGTGTTAAAAAGAAAAGGAAATTCACATTACCTGGGAAAACTGTCTGTGGTGAAGGTAGATATTTCCCGCATTAAAGTAAGCCAGTGAATATGTGGGGTTTAAAGAAACTGCTGCTTGATAGTCTTTCATTGCATTCTGTTGCTGACCCATAAACTCATGAATCACACCACGATTTGTTAAGAACTCCGCTGTAGTATTGATCTGCAATATAATAGTATGAGTATTTAACATCTGGGAATAGTATTTATCTCCAATTTCATGTCTGCAAAAACGAACAAGTTAAGAAATCTACTTGTGGGAAACTAGTAATTTTATAGTTCAGGTAAAACCCCATTAGATCAAATAATGAGAAAGGACTGGGTATGAAATTGGTTCAATGTTAACACTTTGTTGTTGATTTGGTTGTAATAAAAAAAATAATTTTAAAGCTTTACTCAGTTCCTTTCCCAAGAACAGACAGAGGCAAAAAGTGTTTCTGTTTAGCTCTGTTAAAGCTGGAGAGGAAATTAAATAGTTAATATGTTTATTTGTCCTGAGCAGTAGCAATTATCTTTCAGCTCTTTCCTTTTTTTATTAATCTCAAAGATTATAATATCTACTTGAATCTATAGATCCAAAATATAGGAAAAAAAGGAGATTCTCTGTTACTGTACACAAAATCTGAGAATTTTATTTGCCATTTCACTACAGATGAATCTGGGAGTTTACTTTGTTCTTTCTTTAGTTTCTTCAAACCCAGAACATTATTTCAGTTTTTGCATTTATTTTGTATTACAAAATAATTTTGATGTCCCACAAAAATATAAATTACATTTGCTGTTTGGACTCAACATTTATCAGGAATTTAGTTTTCGAATTTTAAATGCATTTAGGGTATAAACTTGGTAAGCCATAACAACGCTTTACTCTAGGAATCTCCTGGAACAACAACATCAAAAATATAAATACTGTGTTCTCTACAAGTCATTTTAAAAAGGTAACAGAGAACTTTTACCTTGACCCTATTCATTGATGATATTAATTTATGTTAATGATAATATAATCTAAGTGGATTTTTACCTTTATGGCAGTATTAATATCCTGCATTGCAGCAAAATTATCACTCATCTGAAGACAGACAACAGCTCTTCCTTCATAGGCTAGATAGCTCTTTGGATCAACTTCTATGGCAACGGTAAAGTGGTGCCAAGCTTTCTGGAATTTTTCTTGGGCCTAAAATAATTTTCCATTTACATTAAGTAGGAAATTACCCATGAAATGACAAATGTTTATGATTCCAACTTAATCAAATAAAACCTTTAGTAAGGGCATATTTATATTGTGCTAAATCTAAGATTTTTAAAAAGGAAATAGGCTACATTATGATTGTATCCAATTAACTAATTACTGATTATTTATGCTGAAATTTTAATCAATATAAATCCAATTGTCCCAGTCATCTTTTATACCAATCTTAGACAACATACCCCATGTGAAACACCAAAGCTTTAAACAATCACCACAAAATTTACACTGAGCTCTGCACACATAGGCAGTGACTGTATTTATTTGCTTATCATTGAATCTCCAGTTATACATAATATACATAATAAAATAAATATGTGTTGAGTAAATAAACACACAAACTACTGGCATAAAACCTATTTTGATAAATTGTACCAGCATCTGAAATTTCTGGATCCCTATACATATTCTGTGGAAAATGCATGCAAACATAGCAAGCACTAACTGGAAAATAAGAAAAAAGGTCAAGAGAGGGGCACTGTTTATAGAATGATGTCAGAGTATTTCCTGGAGAATACTCTGGCAACTAAATACCTCATCACAGGAAAGCAGTGAATTGATAAATTCAGCATGGTCCAGGGCCTTTCCTTTATTTATTCTCATGGACTCAAAAACCCAACTAGTCAGAATCTCAGCAGCTGACTCACATTAACCCAACTGAGCCCAGTGACACTTGCATAAAACTAATAAGAAATATAATTAATAAAGTAACTAGACACTGTTTTTCTACCAGTAAATCTTCTCCCTCTGGGCAAATTATACAGAATTCAATATCATCATCATCATAAGTTTGTTTGATAAACAAGGAATCAGGCAAATTGAGGTTAGGTTATTAGAATATTAAGCTGCAAAAGACCTCACGGTAGGATTATATCTGTCTCTGTTCCTGACATCTGTTTTGTTCAGTTCTATACTCTTAGTGCTAGGCACGTAGTAGGGGAATCTGTAAATATTTGTTGAAAAAATGGTCACTCTTTCCCCTGAACAGGATTTGGATGGGCCTCTCTAACTCTCCTTTTTCAGCTCTTCCTTTTCTGATTCAGTTCCTCCTCATGCCAGTTGCTATATACCAAGTGAAATCTTCATAAAACACAAATCTGATGTCACTGCCCTGGTTAGCGATAGTCACATTTTCAACTGGCTTGTAAGGCCTTCACTTCCAGTCATTATTCAATTCTCTAGTCTCATCTCACATCATTCTCCCTTGTCCATAACATTTCATCTTCTGGGCCCTCTGTCTCTTTCTCTGTCTAGAACACTGCATCCTAGCCCCGACTCCTACCCCTGACTAATTACTAGTCTTTCAAACCTCACTTTGAATGTTAATTTCTCAAAAAGCCCTCCCTTACCCCTCAAACACAGCTAGGTTCTCCTTTTATAAATTGTCCCCAAACTATCCTTTTCCTTTCTTATGCATATAATTAATTTATAATTAATTATTCATGTGATTGCTTCATGCTCATCCCTCCACTAAGTAGTAAACTCTACAAGAGAAACCAAGTATAATTTGTTCGTTGCTGTATCTCTAGGCCTAGATCAGTTCCTGTCCCAAACTAGGTGCTCAGTAAATGCCTGGTGGGTGCAGTGAGAACACATTTCATTGGATTACAGTCAGCTCTAGCTGCTTTGGGAGTCATCTTGTCCCTTTAAATTGATTTTGCAAATTTTTACTGTGATCCAATAATGACTAACTCTATGGTTAAATCTCAGAAGGCAATCTTATTTCCCTTATTAATAAGTTCTTGGGTATACCTCACTATAACCACCAAACCCAACAACCACCTCCAAAATTATTACAGATCAGCCAGACTCACTTATTTTTAAATGAAAAAAAAAAAATCAACTGTAATGGCAGATTATTAAGAGGAATTTCTTAAATTTGTAATAATTTGAACATATTTTTGCCCATTATTCAAATTTTTTAATATTAAAAGAGATTAAAAATGTTAGATTATTCACTTCCTTTCTACGGAAAATATAACACTTTCAGTACCTTAGTCCAAGGATGTCACTACATTTTTTTACTAGTGCAAACAGCTTAGTGAATGCATGGGCCAGTGCAGAGTTTCCCCAAGAGGACTTGGAAACTTGCTTGGCAACATAGAGTAGCACTCTTCCATCTTGCTGAAAGGACAAATGCTTGATATCTTGCCTTCCCACTATGTTCTAATTCACTGACATTTGGAAGATGACCTGAAGTCAGAAGTCCCTGTATAATGGTTGTCTGACGTACTGCATGGCTGGAGTCCACTTCAAAATTTTCATACATTGTTTATTCCCTTTAGCTTTTCACTAATTCAATAGGACAAAACCTATGGAGCTTGGGTATGAGCTAGTAAAACATATGTTAGCCAGGTTCTTATATGTGATACTCATGAAGCAATTTTAAAAGTTGTCTATAAGTGTGGGGGGGAGATAGAAAGGGGTACAGGCATAAAAGACACTCAAGTTCAAAAGATCCTCATCTCACTAGCACATCGGGCCCCTGGATGCTCTCCTCAGGCAGGCTCCCTGAAACTAGTTAAACTCCTGTTTCCCACTGCAACTCTGGATACTTACAGTAAGAGAAAGGTAAAATGTTCCTAACCAAAGAAATAGCATGTATCCCCATCACTAGTAAAGGGCCAAATATATTCTTTCTCTTGTCTAAAAGGTACTTTCATGGCCTAAAATGTTTTTATATAATTACCTGCAGATTATAGCCTAAACTAATTCTTGCTTTTATATATGTTGGATCAAAATGCAACGCTCTCAGAAAGTCCTTCTGTGCTTGCTTGGTGGCTTCATCGTGACCATATTCCATGTAAGAATTTCCCCGTCCAACGTAAGCATCCAGAAAACATGGGTTAATATTAATAGCCCAGGTGAAGAAATTGACAGCTTCTTCAAACTCCTTATTTCTGAAAATAAATGAAAATATTGATGCTTTCTGATGAATTATCTAAGTGCTTTCTTGTATATATTTTCATGAAGAGTTTCATGGACCCTTATAAAAAAATCTTTCTTTTTATCATCCATCATAGGAAGTAAGTACATAAGTCCTTACAACCTCAGGAAGTCTAACAGGTTCTTTGAAGATTGTGGTAAAAGGAAAGAGGGGAAATAAGAGCCAATTTTATAGCAGAATATCCTGGAATGATGTTCTAGAGGGTTTTTTTTTCCTTTCCAGAATTTTAAAAGGCTGAATGGCCTTCCTGAAGTTGTTTTTAACAGCTATCAGTGGCCAATCTGGAAAAAAAAAAAAAAAGCCAGCTATTATTGATGGAACACACTATTTAAATCAAATTATAATGAATTTATATGTATTTAATATTTCTTTATAAAATGAAAGAAAGCAAATTTTTATCACATGGGAGTCCTTACTTCAGATTTTCTATAAAGACAGGTGCTTTCATTTTGGATACCAG
Organism: Pteropus medius; assembly: GCF_902729225.1. Taxonomy (NCBI): domain Eukaryota; kingdom Metazoa; phylum Chordata; class Mammalia; order Chiroptera; family Pteropodidae; genus Pteropus; species Pteropus medius. Next base: position 15,909,011 of record NW_024354911.1, read on the forward strand.
GAAAGAAGAGAAAAAGAAGAAAAATACATTTTATTTACTAACTTGTGAATATATGTGACTAAATGATAACTCTCCCTTTCTTCCCTATTATTCTCTCGAGGCAAAGTAAGGGCTGGTAATGGAATCAAATATTTCTTCATAAAGGAGTCACTTTTTCATCTCATATGCATATCTAATAATTGTATTTAATCTCCATCAACATGGAGAAAGCTATTTTCTATACCTAACTAATTATCAGCACTAATGTTTAATGAGCATCTAGTCTGTTCTAAGTAAATAATCGTTAAACTTTCATGCTGGAAAGGGACCTTGAAAGCTCCCTAGCAAGCTCTTCAAAGCAAATGATGACTAAAAATTAAGTCCAGAGGAAGTGACACTGTCAAAGCCAGAGGCCCCGCAGCTCCCTGCCACTATAGAAACAGCAATTCCATTTTTCTGAAAATGTGTTTATCACACAGTGTCCTGGAGATTGAAGCTCTTTATAAATAATCACATGGCAATTAGACAATGGAACAATGTGATAGAGTATACATGTTCTGTCGGGATATATGTTCATTGATACATAAATCATTAAGCATCAGTTTCCGCAAATATTAAATTAGTTTTTCTAAAAGAAAATATGTTTGTATCAAACAATATGATCACTGACAGAAGGTGTATGATTCTCATTAGAGTATCCATTGACTATGGATCGTGTGCTGAGCTTGCAGGCTGGGCCACAGACACAAAGGCCCACTGCACTTTCTAAATTAATCACATACATGACCAAATGTGCCCTACAGAGTTGTTCAAATAAATCATAAATACCTCCAAAAGCTAAAGAATGTGGCTTGCAGAGTCAAAGATTCAAAAATCTTTTATGCAAATATAAAAATAGTAACATAAACGTGCTGCAGTAAAAAAGTAGATGAGACACATAACTGAGTAATCAGGCTCTCCCTGTGACATTTTTTTTCCACCTGAAGGTGGTTCTCAAAGAGATCTAAAAATTAACTCTACCATAACATTCTTAGTGACCAAATTGGGCAACAAGTAGGATATTCAGCCTAAGGAATGTTGTCTCCTAGCAACCACAAGAGTGAGAACCAGAGATATACAAAGGCGTACTTCAAAAGTCTGCAACCCCATGAGTTCAAAGATCAAAGCTCTAAAATTTAAATATTTATTTCTTTATTTTAAAATTTCCAAGTGGGAAAATTTTTACTTTCCCCACTGTAATACACTAATAATGAATTCCAATACTTAGAAATTATGCTGCTGTGATATAAAGGCAAAAATATTTTTCATGAAAAATATAATCAATCATTAAACATTTCTTATTGTAAAATTTAGTAAAACTGTTAAAACTTAAAACACATGGAATTGAGACTGTGCGTTATCAGGGATTTACTGTTGATTTAAATTCTATTTTTATTAAAGGACAAAAGAGATTCCAGTCGGCTGATGAAAGTTGGTTATTTGGAATTGCAAAGCAGTATCAGCTTAAGAAGTCTCTGCCATACAGTATATCCAGTGATTACATTTCATGAAAGAGATTGAGAACTACACACAGAAATTTACTGACTCTAATAGTTTTTAAACATAGGAATGAGGTGGAGAGAAATTTTGGAATCTGTTTTTAATTTTAAGAAAATGCAATGACCTCAGACATTTTTGGTCTGTATTCACCCACCAAAACAAACACATCAGTCATCATTTTTCATCTCTTTTTAAGAATGACAATTATTTAAAAGGATGGATTGTACAAAGATTGCTGGATTAAAATAGACAATGCTGTGACTATCTTTTGCTGTCTTTATAAAATAAAGGGTCCTAGTTTAGGTCTTTAAACCCAAAGATACCTTCACAAGTTCCAGTTATTATATTACTATGTTCATAAAATAAAAAATCTAACTATCATAGGGAAACGCAGCGGTGCTATCTACGTCCCAAAAGGGGGAAAAAATGTTGACTTCCTCAGTCATTTGAACTATGTCTATTTTCTAAGTTGGATATTTATATAGTCTGGTCTATATAATTTATAAACTATCTTAATTTCCCCCTCAAATTAATTACTATTGTTTCTCTCTTGAAAAATAATGCCGTAAACTATTACTTAACCAAATATATTTTATCCCACATTGAAATCTTCATATGCTGAATTTCTATGCTTTTAAAAGCAAAATGATCAGAAATTAATTTTTAGATGTCAAAGCAAATTTTAAACTGATCCTCTTCTGTATTTTAGCTTTATGGAACTGTTCTTCCTTCCCTTCAATAACTTATTTTTACGATAATCTTGGAAACAGGTAATAATGTTTTAAATAACATGTTTTTGTAGATTTTGTTGGGTTTTACAGATATTTACTGGTATTGTTTTAATTAGTTTTAGATTTAGAATTATGTTTTCTAAACGCAATTTTTTTAAATGTATAATTTTTTGAAATCACCTTTTTCCGACATTCATGCTTTTTAAAAGTTAGTTTCATTTCAGGAATAAAATTAATTACTTGATTTCATTCTTAGACATTTCAAGCTATATGTAATTTTATTCTGTCTAACATTAGGTCCTTTCCCAGCAAATGGGCTTGAATCAGATGCTAATCCAATGCCATGATGTAGAATTTTACTTGCAGACTTGGCTAAAATAGTTTATTAGGAGGTAGAAAGATGCTAATGACACACTTAGGTGTGCTCCCCTCTTCTATAAAGGGACTCTTTGTCTTTCCCCATTTTTGTACTTTTGTCTCTTCCACATATTTGTTTCTTTCTTCCATTCTCCCATTATATTATTAGATAGTCCCACTTGCTTTTATTTACTTCAACAGAATTGCACTCCATACCTGTAATAGCACATGGCGGTAGCTTGACAAAGGCCCACATTAGTCTTGCTTATCAGTGCAGCTTGTTTAAAATCCTGAAACAGTTGTATAAATTTTGGTTAATTTTGCAATATTATCTTTTGTGCTTTCTTAAACTTCCTTCTGACTTTTGTTCTACCACGAATATACTTAACACAAGCATTAAAATACACATCTTCTTAGAACTTTATTTTTTCCTTTTAGCATCACATCTAGTGAAAATGGATGGAGCAGAGGAATCCCACAACTGAAAATTCACTCAGAATATTGTGCTACTGGTCTCCACTTTTCCCGTGGTTTTGCCCTGCTATGTAAAATATGACATCTCATTTACTTTCTTTTTATTGTTTTTTCCCAGCGCACACCACCAGAGACTTGCCCATCTATATAGAAATGGAAATTCACCTATAGAAAAGTTTTGGTGTTATATGACTGTAGGACAGACAGACAGACACCCAGGCCCAAGTAAGGGCCTTTTGGGTGGATTAGCTAAGGCTGCTCCTACCTTTGGAATCACACTTTGGGGGAGAAGTGTATCAGTTCATCCAGGGATCCTAGAAGGCTCCTGAGAGGAGCAATGTAAACTCTAATCACAAAATTTTAAGTTAGGAAATTTAGTTGGGATGGACCTGAACGGCCCTGGGGAAGAGCTCATTTAAGAGAATTAAAAATGCTAAGTCTGCAAGAGAGCCTGCCTCTGTCACTGAACACTGTCCTCTATCAGGCACCAGAGACACAGTGTCTGAAACTCATAAGCTTTTCAAAGCCCTACAAAAATATTTGAGACCTGAAGCAAAATAAGAACATCACTAAATTGAAATTAATAAAATATTTAAATGAATATCTACATATCAAAATAGCACGTGAACTGCAATGGTTTTGCTTTTTCCCAAGGGCTGCTTCAGCAGGTATCTTCATGGGCAGTTCTGGTTGTAACCTAAAGTGACCAAGTTAAAAAGTGGAGAGCACTGTAAGCTCCCCTGTGGCAGCAAAAGGAAATCCCTCCAAGCTCCCTAAGTGGAGGCCGGACGCCCACACCCTACAGGCTCCTTAAGTGGAGGCCAGACACCCACACCTTAAAGAGCAGATATGAGAGTTCTGGCCTCCACCCAAATGAAGAGGAACGAACCATTACAGTCTCTCCCCTCCTCATTTTCCTTCTCCCCTTTCTCTTGCCACAAACCTTCCCTGGCTATAGATGCTGACTGTCTTAGTGGGTAGAATAAGTTTTCTAAAAATATTGGGGGTGGCGAGAGAGTAGTAGTGCCAAACCGAGCCTCCAGAATTTTATTAGAGGAAGATTTTAGTCATAGACTAATCTGTGAATGTGGACTCCCCACTTAGATTCTTGAAGCATATTTTTATACTAAATGGAACTAGTTGGAAGAAAATAAGAAATCTGTTGTCTAATCAAATGTAATCTAATCAAAAATATTACCAGATAACTCCCCTAAGACAGAAGTCCCCAACCCCCAGGAACTGGGCCACACAGCAGGAGGTGAGAGCAGGCAAGTCAGGGAAGCTTCATCTGTATTTGCAGCTGCTCCCCAGCGCTGGCATCACCACCTCAGCCCTGGCATCACCACCTCAGCTCCACCTCAGATTATCAGGCATTAGATTCTCATAGGAGCACTGGTCCCCAGTGCCAAAAAGGCTGAGGACCACTGCCACAGAGAGGACCATTTTGCTAAAATGGAGGCAAACTTACAAGTATAAGTGAGATTTATTACAAATGTTCCTATTAATTTTGGAAGTTATGAGGAGAGACCAAGGACTTAAAAGGTTGAGAATACCAAGTTTAGTTTTGCAATCAGATAAAACTTTCAACAGTCAGCTTGACTGTCTCTATATATAATCATTATTATACTCTATGATAATTCATCATTATCAATAATAGACGTAAACGATGACTATTAGGATTACTATTTATAATAAAGCTAACGGCAGTTTTTATAACTTTTCTCTTCTGCATTAATTTTTTTTCTCATATGAGGAACATGAATAACAAACAACACAGTCACTCATACAAAGCAAATTCCCTCCACTGGTGAATTTATTTGTAGGGACCTTCATCCGCACTTGTCTTCCTTTCTGTGTCAGAGGGTAGGCTCTTGACTTGTTCCTTTCATCTCCTTCGGAAACTCACTCCATTAGATTCCTGCTGTTTTCTGTATTTTTCATCCTTGCCTCACTGCCTCATCCTAAACCTAACATGCCTTCCCTCAACCCTCCCCGCCCGTAAACTACACCCGCCCCTATCTTTCTAGTTAGTTCCTGTCACTCACTACCAATCTCCTTGAAAGCATAGTTAACACTCAGTCTCCACATCCTCAAATACCAACAACTTCCCATTATTCGTGTTGTTTAATAAGGCCAAGTTCATTTTGTAAGTTGTAATTTGCATCTAAAGACATTTTTCATTTGCTTACTTTTATTCTTATCAAAGTGACCCACGTATATAGTGTATGAGGTCTAATAAAACTAGAAAACTTCAGTGCTTACAGAGACTGCCTGCTCCACCATTCCTCACCTGAGTCCCATTCCCCAAAGGCAAGTGTTTTTACATCTTGCTGTTATTTCTTCTGCTATTTATGTTTAAATTTCAAAATAACATGAGCATTGTATCATATTTAACTTCTCACATAGAACAGAATTTAACTACTTTACACTCACTCCACGCACTTCCTCTCCTCCCACCATCCCTACACTTAAGACAATTTGTTTGTTTTAGTCTCTATTTTATTTCCCTCAAGTGTAGGGTCCTTTGCTACCCATTTGTATTTAAGTTTGAGGCATTAAAATCCAGAATGGTAGTTTTAGATGCCTCAACATTTCTTTTCCACTATTTTTAACCTTACGTGGTTACATCTTTTTTATTCCTTTACTGTTTTCCTGATAGGTTTTCAATAGGACAAAGAGATAAACAGATGTTCTCAATCCAACAAGCTAACCATTAACTTCCTAAACAATGCTGGTCTAAATGCTATACTCTGGCTTCCTGATCAAGGCGTTCCTATGAAGATCATACAACTATCAATTAACTAGCATGTTTTCAGCACTCATCCTACTTGACCTCTCTGTTAATCAATAATTCCCACTAAAAATTTTTTCCTGGGTAAGTATTAAAACTGCTGTCTCTTGGTTCTTCATCTAGCCCTTTTATTATTCAGTCTTATATTTCTTCATTGGTTCATCCTCAGCCTGCATCATTTTTAAATTTAACTTTTCAAGTTATTTTTTTACTTTACATAGAGAAAAATTCATTTTTTTTTTTTTGCTTTTAATTAGTGTTTGCAGGGCATATTTTTTCCAGCCTTTTACTTTTACCTGCTATATCAATATATTTAAAATGTGTTTCTTGTAGCCCGAATATAGTGGGGCTTTTTTTTTTAATTCTGATCTGACATTCTCATGATATTAATTGGTATATTTTTACCATGTCTATTAAATGTAATGCCTAATGGTTGGATTTAGGTCTACCATCTTATTAGGTCTCCTCTGCTTTCTGTTTCTTTGCTTTCTCTGTCCAGACTTATTTTGGATTATTTTAATTTTTACATATTCTATTTTAATTAATCTATTTGTTTTTGACTGAGGAGGTCACATTTGAGTAGAAAATGAAAATGAAAGGAGGGCGTGAGCCATTCACAGATCAGTAGGAAGGGTATTCTATGTATAGAGAATAGCTTGTGTGAGGACCCTAAGACAGGAAGAGAGCCTGGCATTTCCAAGTCATAAATAGCAAAAGGCCAGAGTGGACTGGCTTGAGTGGAGGAAAGGAGAATGTTTAACAATGAAGTCAGATCAGTGAGCAGCAGTCAGACCATGAAGGGCTGGCCAGTCAAGAGTTCGGATTTTGTTCCAAGTGTGATATGGGAAGCTATTGGAGGGTTTTGAGCAGAGAAATAATTTGATTTGCTTTATGTTTTCAAGAGGCCTCTGGCCGCTGTGTGGAGAACAGCATGCAAAGAAATAAGAGCAGAAGCAGAGAGGCCAGTTGAGAAGCTATTGCAGCAGTCCAGGGGAGAGATGGTTGAGGCTTGAATTAAGAGAATCATAGTGGCACAAATGAGAAATGACTGAATGCAAAATATGTTTTGATGGTAGAGCTGACTAAACTTGCTCATGAGTTAGAGGTAGGGTGTGAGGAAAAAGAGGCATCAAGAACGATTTCCACTAAACCATAAGCTCCTTGAGGACTAGAAATCTATCTTATTTATCTCTATATCTTCAGTGCCAATGCCAGTACCTTGCTTTGCAAGAACGTAGGATTTGGAATCACGTGAGACCTGAGTTCAAATCTTGCCCCAGTACTTTCTCGTTGAAAGACTTGATTTAACCTCTTTTGAATATTAGCTTCCTCATCTGTAAATTACAATTATAAATTGTGCAGTACTGTTGAGAACCTGGTATGTTGATGTTAAGTACTAAATATTTTTACCCGGTAGATAACACAGGCCCTGCATTTAATTTTCCAACAGCTGAGGTCTTTTCCTTCCAACCCCCATCTTCCTCACTTATTTATCCCAACACTGTTGCCCAGAGTTTCACAGCTTTCTTGCCTAATCCAAACAAAAAGTTCTTTAGCTCTCCCTACCTGAAGAAATTCCAAATGGTATTTCTCAACTCTTGGACTTACATTTCATCGTAGTATAAATTGCATAGTATAAGATTTCTTGGGCACTTCCTTGATAATAAGTAATTCTGTGGGGCAGAATCTCAAAAGATGACTCCAGAAGTAGAAAAATAATATAAGCCATCTTTGGAGATGAAAACAAATAGGAAACACTGCACTGCATGATGTTCTGTTGTTGTTCCTCAGAAACAAAGAAGGAAAACTACCATTATTTAACTGTAAACTTCAAATTGCTATTTATTTTTTGCCTTACCTCTCTTAATCTTAATTCCAAACTAATTTAAAATAGACAATACAAATAAGATAAAAAATGAGAATGGTGAATTTCATTTAATTGTTCTATAAAGAAATACATTTTAACCACCTGTTTCTTCTCGATATCTTGCAGATGCTATTTTCTATTGCAATTCTGAGTACCTATTTCTACTCTTCTCAACAGCCTATTTTGAGCAACTATTTTCTGCCCAATGCAAAGTAACAAATTTATCTTGATATATTTTCAATGGGGAAGGAGGAAAATTGTGAATGAAAAAGAATTAGCACCAGGCAGAGAAGTAAACAATACATAAATCATTTTATTTGCCAAATAATTGAATTTTGCATATAGTCAAGATTCTCTCTTGGGAAGAGTTGATAATCTTACTATTTCATCAAATCAGAAATTTTTTTATATATATTGGCTGTTTGTAATCAAAACAAAGTAAAAATGCTCTCTTTTTTACAAAGATTATTCTATTAGTCATTCAAAGAATTTTAATATAATTTTTTGCTAAAGTTGAGTTAATGTTCATTAATATCACCAACTGATATTAAGAAAAACTTGTTCACTATCTTCAGAAGTGAACATGTAAAATAAAGAAGCTTCATTTTTACAAGTAAATGAGGTTTACCTCTAATGCAAAACTGTACTGCTCTAGTTCTTCGTAGATGAGTCCACGATTAATGAAGGTATTTAATGTCACAGTTTCTCCAGCATTAAGAAGAAGCACAATTCCATAATCTGTTAATGCCTAAAAGTAAAATAATCACTTACAACCCAGGTTCAGCTCTTCAGAGTCTTACTATATTAGCCAAGGAAAAATGTGTTTATGCCCAAACTAGGACCTCATTATTATTTAATTTGACTTACAATCATGGCCAAAAATAATCATTTGTTAGATTTAAAGGGTCCCCCTTCACTAAATATTATGAATACTGCTACTTTGTAATAAGTGGTGCTCACTGTGCTTGCACTTTACATGTTATTTGTGAATCATTCTAAGCATTTTTATTGTGTATAGATAGGAAGGGGACATACAACACCCTTCTCCCACCCAACAGTTTCACCAAATGGCTGTTGATATTAAAGACTTGTTACTTGTTGAAATTTAAGTTTTTAGTATTGTATTGTTTCCCTCAATGAAACCTAAGTTTTTTGGAGGCAGAGCTTATCCATTTTGTTCACCATTATAAAGTCAGTAACTAGCACCATGCCTATACACAATAAGCACTCAATAAATTTTTGTTGCAAAAATAAATCATGAATCAATGCCAATGGATCATAATAAAACTAATGAATAAGCACTTGTTGGAAAATTACTTCAAAATATTTTAATAGGTATACTCTTTTTTAAAAAAGAGACAGTCTCAGTTGAGAATTAATCGACTCAGAGGATCTTTCTCTATTTATTTTATCTTTTTTGCTCATTTATAGAATAAACAAGTATTTACTGGTCATCTACTCTGCACCAGGTGCTAGGAGCAACCCAAATTTGAGTTGGAGCTGAATATCTTAACTTATTTTCCTACTCAACATTTTGTCCAAAAGAGCCATATGGTTTCATCAGAAAAGGATCAAATTTTATATGCCTACAGCATATGCTAACTGAAAATGCAAATAAATAGTATTTTACTATTTGCTCAGTGGTCTTCTAGTGTTTCATAATTGGACACTCATGCATCTAAAAGAATCGTACAGTTAAAGATGCTATATGTACATTATGGAATAATTATAAGCAAATATTTCCAGGGCTGTAAAAATAATTCATAATACTCATAAAAGCAAAAGAAAACTAGAATGTTTATTATGCTAGCGCTCCGAAGATCTGGACCCCGAGCTCAGGGACAATTTCGCTTTTATATTTCTGCGCTGTTACAGTTAACATGGGCTACAGGCAGTAGCCCATGCTAACAGTAAAAGCATATGATTTTCGAACAGAAATTTAGGTAATAAGTCTGTTATCAAGACAGAACAATCATAGAGGAGGGTGAATCTTCAGTTGATCTCAAAATCGCTCTACCCTTCAGCCTATGCAGGACGAAGAGCTGATTATAAGGTTAACCATTTGAGTGGAAAATTCCTCTTCAGTTACTGTGCAAGTTTTTGTATCATGCCTCTGCAATTATTACTAGATTTTCAGTCTGGGAAAAGTTACTTAACTCGAAGCTTCAGTTTCCTCATCTGCAAAATTGAGATATTAATAATTCATCATATGTTACAAAAATTCATCATTTTGATGATATGTTGATATGTTGATGATATGTGACAGTGCCTGTCACACAATAACTTAAGTAAGTGGTAACTGTTACTATTTTTATTAGCATAGGGTAATAAGAGACAAAATCTCCTTTTCTTAATTTTTGTAAAACCATGTCTTGGGAGAATGTTTGAATTAATTTTCTGCAGAAAGACTGTGGGTTTTCTCAGTGCAGTGATGGCAGGAATGCTGAGGAACAGGTGGAGGAAGACAAAAAGGAAGGAGGTGACACTGTTAAATGACATCCGGTCCACAGCTGGAGGTCAGATGTTTTTACAAAGCCATCTAAAGACTGTTAACCAGAAGCAAACAAACCTGTGAACACCAGTTCAGGTCTCTGCTCCCTATGTGACCTGGATGTGTTCCCAACCTCTCCTTACTTCCATTTCTTCTATAAAATGAGTGATTGGATTAAATGAGTTGGCTACATGGCAGCTCTAAAATCGCCAATATATTTATTCTAGTTAGATCTCTATTTAAGTGGTTTTTCCTTTTCCTTATTCATAGAGCACTGGACTCTGTTACATATCAGAGATAAAAAAATGAGAGTTCCCTGCCCTGACCCAGCCCATTGTTTTCCAGTTACCCAGAAAAGGCAGAAGTAGGGGTGGGGAGGGAGTCATTAAAGTCACCTTCTGTGCAGGTTACTCTGATAAATGACCCTTTAATTAGCTCCTAGAATCTTAACAACTCCTTTGTTAAAAATTAGTTATTCATTTGTCAACATTTGTAGAGGAAACCTGATCTTCCGGTTACCAGGAATTCTACATCTTTTGGGGTAGAAACAATGTTTCTCAACTTCTTCCTTTCCACATCAGATAAATTTCTAAATCTCTATATGTTTTAAACAGATTTAACTGCCCACATTTCAAGGAGATGAAGCGGGGTTGTGGAGGGGCGGGAGTGTGATGTCCACACAGAACAGTGGGAATGTGATGTACTCTTTTAGAGGAATGCTTCATTGGCTATGGAAGTGGATAGAAACAAGGAGGGAGAGACAGGTGAACAATAGAGAAAGAGAAGCAAGAGGATGTAACAGAACACAAAGAATACCACAGACCAGCTGCTCCCCAGTGAAAAATCTTATTTGGAAAAGGACCAAACCGACAAGGTGGGCTTAAGAGAGGGGTTAGAAAATATAAAAGAAGGCTTGCACAGGTAGAAGCTGGAAAGGAAAAATAGAGAAAGAGGTTTTGCTGCGGCCATCGGGTAGGTCTTCAAAAAGCACAAACAATACTGGTCATTGCTTGTTGATCCCCAGAGCTGGAAACCATCACTCATAACTCCCTGTACAAAAAAAGACCTCAACAAACTGTTCTCGCTAATGTTGAGATTTTGAAACAACAATATTACTAATAATCACTGTTTTAAAATTCTGCACATGAGTATATCAGTAGAAACATTTACTCTAATGAGAATTATGTAATGTATCTTAACTTATGTATGCCTTTATATGCTTATGTAAGCATTGTAAAATGAATTTTTTGACATTATAGAGATTGTAAAAGAAAATTTGGTGAGCACAAAGAAATTAATTCTCTTTGAAATGATTCCTCCGTTTCCCAAGTTGTGTGTGTGTGTGTGTGTGTGTGTATTTCCACAGAAATTATTTTTCAAAATTATAACAGAAATAAGAAAAAACTTTGCACGTGCTTTAAATGTGTTTACAAATGGTTTAATATTTTGTTTACTAAAATGGTCATCTTACCATTCGAAGTTCACCTATCCTGGTGAAACATAATGCTCTGTTATAAAATGCTACATAGCTGTTTTTGTCCATGTTGATAGCTGTAGTTAAATCTGTAATGGCTAGCTTATAAGTCTAAAAAGGAAAAAATAATTAGGTAACAGGATTAATCATAATGGACTGAAATTTAATTATAAAATAAATTCTTGATTCCATCTATCACAGTTTTTGGAACACTCTGTGTAGCATCTGTGATATTAAGACAATCAAGCTAATCTTTCACAGAGTTAATTAAGAAGATATCTTGGTAGGAATTTTTATTATTGTTCCTGCTACTTGCAAATAAAATTAAATATATAAAGAACTTTAATTTAGATGATTATCTTAGTGCCAAAGATGCTATACAGCAAGGAAAAAAATTATACTTGTTATTAGTAAAAGAGAGGCAAGCCATATTCCTCCAGCAAACATTCACTAGAGCTTGCTTGCTTCTGTCATACTGTTATATCACATAATTGTCATGTTTTCTATCCACGTTCTCTTTTGCTTCCTCTTTGATGCTTCTCTGATACCTTAGATCATCCATTTCTATAGATAGTAATTTTCATGGAATTAACACATAATACAAGGTCTTACCTGTACCTTAAGGTATTATTTGCAAAATATTTCATATGAAATAGCTACAAAAGGAGATGAGAAAGGAAAAGTAGAGAGAAACAAAATATTCCATGAAGCATCAGATATCAATGCTGCCACACACACCCACTTTGACCCAATAATTTCCATTTAGGAATCAATCATAATCTCAAGCAATGATTTTGTTCTCAATGTGTATAACTGTATTATTTGAAATAGTAAAATAATAAAAAATGTAAAACAACCCAAATTTCCACCAATCAAGTTATAAAAAAATAAACTATGGTAGAATATTATTTGGTCATTAAAAATGGTATCTTCAAAGGTTAAGTATGACAAGCAAGGCACAATACCAATTACATAGCATAATAGCATAATCCCAATTTTGGAAAATATATATATTATTAGGAAAAAAAGACAATGCAAATACACCAAAATGCACTCAGGAGTTTTCATTTGATGGTGGGATAATAGCTGATTTTAGTCTTCTCCTTTATGAATTAAAATCCCTTTTGATGTACTATCTTTAATACCACAGTGATTCTTCTCTCACAGAAGAAATAAAAGGAAGTGATTCCCTACTTCACATCTAAGCATCCGCCTACCCCCAAATTTCAGTGAACAAGACAGGAAATCACCCTACCTTGTTGTAGTATTTCAGAACTCCTCTGTAAATATAAGCTCGCACACTCTGAGGATAAATTTTGATGGCCTCATTACAATTCAAGATTGCTTTGGAGTATCTGCCTTTCAAACCATAGAAGGCTACTCGGCTTAAATATGCCTTTTTCAGAGAAAGAGAAGAGGAAAGAGAGAATGGATGTTTTCATAAAAGCATCAATTCTACCAAAATATATGGTAGTTTGAACAAATCTATGCCACCCAGAGATGGTATAAAGTGTAGTTTTTTTCTCACTCTTTTATTAGAAAAAATTCAAACATACAGAATAACTGAAAGAAAAGTTTAATAAATACTTGCCTACCACCTGAATTCAATAATTATTAACAAAATTAATGTTTTGTAATATTAATTGTATCTATTTTTTTCTGTACTGTTTAAAAATAAGTTTCAGACATCATAACAACTCACCCTAAGTCTTTCAGTATGCATTTCCTGTGGAGAAGATGTTCCCCTGTATAATCATACTACTATAATATGTCTAAGAAAATTAATAGTATTTCCCTAAAGTCATCTAATATTTAGTCCATATTCATAGTTCATAAACTTTTTTTATTTATTTATTTTATACCTATAGCACCCAGTCTTCTTCCTAGGTGTTCTCCCATCCAAGTACTAACCAGGCCCAACCCTGCTTAGCTTCCTAGATCAGACAAGATCCGGCATGTTCAGGGTGGCATGGCTGTAGACTCATAAACTTTTAAACTCAGGATCCAATCAAACTTCACCTATTGAATTTTATATTTTCTCTGTAGTCTCTTAAAAAGTAGAAATAAATGTGATAGCAAAACAAGAAATAAAATTAATAAATATATAAAATTATAATTATTAATAGATACCTTAAAATATTAACAATATTTACATTTCACAATTCACAAAACGCTTTTACATATATAATATCCCTGTTGGAAATAATACTTTTAGTTCAAGGGGAAATACAGATATACACATTGTCAAAATATAATTAGCTGAAAAGTAGATATAAGTAACTAGTTGTTGCTAACTAATAACAGCGATATATAAAGGATTTAATAGTTTTAGCAAATCTAGCACACTCTCTAAATCACTGAAATTGTTCATTTAAATACCTCATAATATTTTGGATCAAGAGTAATTGCACGATTAAAATCCAAGATTGAGCTATCCTTGCGGAGTTTTACTTTGCAAAGCCCACGTTGATAAAAACCTTCTGCCAAATCAGGATTTGCTTTCACAGCTTTCGTAAAGCAATCAAAAGCCTAGAAGAGTATGTGATTAGGAAGGAAATCATTTAGTGAGTAGAATATATTCATTTAAAATGTTAACAAATTACTGTATGTAACTATTATTGAAAGTTTTCACTCTTTTTTTGGTCTTTTTAAATATGTTTTTCTCAGTGAAACTTGTGGAGTGAGTCAGGTTATTATTATAATTTACAGGTCCCCTTACTCTTAGATTAATATCTACATAACCCCTGTCATTACATTACAATATTTTTGCAGGTGTAATTTTAATCATTATTCTTCATAGAAATGTGCACTTCGAAGAAATCATAGCCAGTGCATTTGCTTTCCATGACGGCCCAAGAACTATAGCAGATATATAGGTATGAAATTTCACAACAACAGAACTCTAAAATTTTTTCCAACATTGTAAAGCAAAGCTAGGTTTGGGTTTTCCAAGAGGGCTAAAAACATGGAAAAGATTTGCAATTAATCTTATATTTTTTGGAATTTCTTAATGGTACAGCTAATCAAGTGCAACTCTTTTTCAAGGTTACAGAGATGCACGTTTCAGACACTGTCTATCTCTATGAATATAAGGACTAGAATGGTGTGTGTGCATGCATGTGTATTAGTGTGATGATGACAGTAGTGTGTGTGTGTGTGTGTGTGTGTGTGTGTTTAGAAATAGAGTTGTAGAATATCCAAAATTAGCTATTGGAAAATATCAATTATTTTACATATTAATCATGTTACTGACAATTTTGAAGTGGAGACTTGTGTAAAATAGCCAAATGCTGGATAAATATATGAATATTGAATCAACTTTTCAATGAATTTCAATGGTTTTCAATGAATCCAACCACCTTAATAACCTGTTTCGGTTTAATTTGAATTGTTCAGTTGTCAATAAGAGAAATCAGTGTCCTGATCATTTTCAATTTAATCTCCATTACACTGAAGCACTCAGTTTAAAGTACTTACGATTTAATAAATAAATTGTATTAACATGATGAAATTATTTTCTGTAATAATTTCTTACAGTTAGATTTATTGTTTTGATGGGAAACACACATTAGTCTTTAGACTATCATTGACAAATAGGCATCAAATCAAGTGTTTTGAAGAAATAAAACAATGAAGTAGGTATTACAGAGTACATCCTGTCTATAATAAGCCAAGCTTTATGAGAAGCTTTAGTCTAGTCACTCACTGTGTAGGTAACCTTCAGAAACAGAACCGAATGCAAGCAATTTCTAAAATAACAGATAACCTACGTTCCTAAATACAGAAAATACCATCTGTAAGTTGCCTTCATCCATGTAACAAAGACCCAAGTTATACAGACAATCAGCTGAAGCCGCTACAGCATTAGGTCCTTTATCGGAATGAGAAAAGATATCCAACGCCTTTTTAAACATTCTCACAGCTTCCTATAATGATAAAAAAAAAAGAGAGAGAGGGAGAGAGAGAGAGGGGAAGGCAGTGAGAATGTTTCTAATATTTGCTTAACACAACAGCTTTAAACATTAAAAGGAGTCCTGAGCGCACAGCCCTACTCTCGGTTCACATGAAGACATACAGTCCTGGCAAAGACACAGATCTTGTCAGTGCAACTTGAGAAGGGGACCTAGGCTGGCCGTAGGGAGGACATCTGATCACAGGAGGTCCCACCCAAGTATCTATCCTACTAGAGGTACTTAAGCAGGCTTACACACATGAACTTTTAGAACTACATTTTCTAAATTCTAAAGGTCATTTTCTTATAGTTGTAAATCAGACTTAAATTTATAGACTAGTTCATGACCAGTTTCCTAGTAATTTTTCTAAAGGGAATACTGGGCAGCTATTATATAATAAAAAATCTCCAGTGATAATATCTTTTATTTTGGTTGTGGATTTAATCAATGTTTTGTCCTGCTGTGCTCTTAATGGGGTTCCACTGATACCAGAAAATAAACATCAAAAGTCACTCATTTAAACTATTTAATCAAAGTAATTGAAACTCATTAATGAAAAAAAATTCAATTTTCCAGATAGAAATGACTTTTCATAATTACCTAATTGATGTATATTTCTATATAGAAACAAAAATATTTGTGACTCTTTAGCCCATTTTCTTAATTATATTACAATGCTAAAGAAACGAGATTTAACTTAGATATGTGTCCTTCGTACCCCCACACTAGCATTTACTCCGTATGTTTACAGCCCACCTCAACATCCATCCTTCCATCCCCACTCTCAGCACGACTTTGCCATAGAAAAAATCATCACCTCGACTTCTCTCTTTTAACTTTTTATGTATTTATATCTTCCTCCATTTCTATCTTTTTCTCGCCTGTCTTTAAATGGGTTCCATTCTCCTCCTCTTCAGAGCTAACTTCTCATGCTGTGTCCTTGATTCTATCTCCTTCTGCCCTATCTGAGGACAACCTGTTATTTCCTTCCTCCTTTGGATCTCTGTGCCTTCACCGGCTCCTTGAGTTCATAAAATCTTCCATCCCATTTAAATTTAAACGAACATATCTTCACTTCCTCCTGCTTCTTCCTCTAGCTGGTGTCCACCACTCCTTGCTTTTTCAATGCTTTAAAAAGTCTCCTCTGGGGACTTGAAAGTAAGGCATATCTACATTCTGAAAATAGTCCTGTGGCTGCTGTGTAGATAAATGCTTGGAAGAGTGCAACACTATTGCTATAATTCAAGCAAAATAAAAATATGTTCTAGACTAGAATAATGACCACAGAAATAGAAAAAGGAAGAAAGGAAATGGATTTGAGAGATATTTAGAAAGTAGAACTAAAGGGCCATCACTATTGATTGGGTAGAAGAGGACAATCAAAGGTGACCCGAGTTTTCTAGCAGAGCAACAGGGACATAAGGGGAGATTAAAGTAAATATAAGAGTATTCCTAAAAGGAATTCATTATTATAAAGGTGTCAACTCTCCCTAAAATAATCTAGTGACTCAGTAAAATTCAATCAAACTTCCAACAGGGTTTTTAATAGATCTTGACAGGCTGAATTAAAAATGTATATTGGGGACTTATAAATGTATTTATAAGAATTGTATATATTTTTACAGAAAGTCTATTTCTTTGAAATGTAAAGGAAGGAATTCTTGAATTTCATTATTTTTTTTCCTTACGCTTTTGAAATTGACGACTTTTGTAGTTAAGAATCTATTTCTTACAGCTCTTCTAAACTTTGTCCTGTCTCAATTTTAAACTGGATACAGAACCAACTGATGCAATTATATGCAACCCTGGTTGTAGTAGAACAATTCTGATTCATAACTATGCAGTCTTGAGTTTTTCTATCTGATTTTGGTAAGTATTCCTTAGCTAGGGTTGGCTTTTTTAAACTTAGGACTGAGAAATTGAGGGATGGAAATTAATCCTTTCACTTCAGTACATGTAGGTTTTCAATAACTGAGTCAAGGTGGAGTTTTAAGGGGTCAGTGGTGGCAGGCCAATGATTTACAAATAATAGGTTCTGCTTGGGAAACTACCCCTTTGAGTTCTTTCCATCTGACATAACTTAAATGGTGAAATTTGTGTTTATGAGCTCTTCTGCAAAGCTTTTTAAAATATTTTCAGCTGTTCCAAATGGGACTTATTAGCAGTAAAAATGTCGCATCAGATATGATTTGATCCCTTGTTTGCTTAATAAGTTGTAAAATGATGGCTCAGAAAAGTAGCCTGTAGTCTAACCATGGTGCTATTTTAGGCTGGCTTGTTAAACACAGGTCTAAGCTAGTATGTCAATAAAGCAAATACTTATTTTCATTTCTATTAATGATCTCCTCTCCCTGCAAAAAAAGAAAAGAAAAGAAAAGAAAAGAAAAGAAAAGAAAAGAAAAGAAAAGAAAAGAAAAGAAAAGAAAAGAAAAGAAAAGAAAAGAAAAAGAAAGTGTATTTGGAGGAGTAAAGGTCCAAGAATAAACAGGAATTTCCTGGAGAACGTAATGTGGGCACTTGTTTTACCAAATATCAAGAATTGCAATAAAGCTATAATACTTGGGCCAAGGATAGACAAATTGACCAAAGGAACAGAACAGAGAGCCCAAAATCAGCTTTACACATACATGAAAACTTATAATAGATGTAGCACTTCAGATCTTTGAGTTAAGGAGTACATTTCAATAAATAATACTGGAACATTTGAGTACTCATATAGGAAAAATTGAAATTTTATTGCTATCTCACACTCAAAAAAATCAATTTAAGGTAGAATAAGGCCTTAATAGAAAAAGCAAAACTCTTAAACTTTTAGAAGAAAATATGGGAAATATCTTTATGATCTTGGAATAGAGAAGGATTTCTTAAACAATTTGTTTAAGCCATGCTGACAAAACAAAAAGTAAATCTATTCGACCACATTAAAATTAAAAGCCTATGTTCACCAAAACTCAACATAAAGAAAATTAAAAGATAGCCACAAATTACAAGATATAGATCACACATACAACCAACCAAGGATTAATATAGAGAATTTAGTTTTTAAATGCCTAAAATTGATAAGACAAGACAAACAAAAATGTGTATAAGAAATTGGCAAAATAGGAAATATGAGTGGCTAATAAACATAAAACCTGTGCTCAAACTGAGAAATGTGACTTAAGATCACAATGAGAAATTGTTTTTTTACTACCAAATTAACAAAAATAAAGTCTGACAACACCAATTATTGGGGAGGATGCAGACCAACAGGCATATTCGTACACTGCAGGTGGGAAAATAAACTGGTACAACCCTATGGAACAATGTATCATTTTCTTGAAAGTTAAACATTCACTTTCTCTACGTGCCAACAATTCTACTCCTAGAAAATTCTGGAAAATCCTGGAAAATTACGCCACATGTTAACAGAAAACATGAAAAAGAATATTTATAGCAGCCCTACTCTTAAGAGAAAAAAATAAATAAAAGAAGCAACCCAAATGTTAATTAACAGAAGAATCAATAAATAAGTGGCATTATTTAGTTTTGTAAAAAATATGCAAGCAGTCATTCTAAGCAAAATATAAAAATTCCATAAATAGGTTCAGTAAACATTACGCGAGACTGTGTACCTTGCTTCTCTTGGCCTTCATTTGGGATTTTGCTAATAGGGTGTATGTGGTGATCTCGGGCCTATTCAAAATAATCCCATCCAAGACCTGAATGGCCTTGTCATGGTTTTCACAAAATGAATAAATGAGTGCTTGCTGTATAGGACTCAACTCAATGTGACCTAAAAGGAAAGGAAAGTTTATCGATACTTTTGCCAAGAATCTAAGATTGAGAACATATGTAATTATTTTAAGGAAGTCAAGCAAGTCAATGATCTATCTTTAAATATGAATTAACAAATCGATATGATACTAAAATCTAGTTACTATCAACAAAATATAAAACATTCCAATTATAAACAAACAAAAAAGCATAAAATTGGTATTTCCTATAATAACCTCTCTCACAAAATTCACTATGTTATGAAGCATTTTACTGATTGATTATGTACAAGCAAAATGGAAGTTTTAAAGTTTCAAAACCTAACTTCGACTTTCAAGTGAATCCTTCAAGTTATCTACACATAGCTATTGCAAATAATATAAACATTTTAAAGAAGTGTTTCTTTTTAAATTAAGACAATTATAAATTTGCTTTAATTATATTTACCTTTGTTCATTTCTGCTACTTGATAAATAGTGAACTTTGCAAGATCATAACATTTCATCATAAGAAGATATTGTCCTCTAGAAGAAATAATACCTTTTTAATTCTAAGCAGTTAAAAATAATTTTTCTACAATACAGTTCCTTAAAACCAGTTACTTAAAATTTTACAATTACATTTATTTATTCTTACTTATGTATGATAAAAACAATGTGAAAATTATAAACATTTTATGTAGGCTAAATGAACCGGTTAGCTTGGAGATGTGACATGAACACAATTTAGGAAATGTGAAGCCGAAAGAAAAACACTCAAAGATTTTTGCACTTATCTGTATTTAAAATGTTAGACTTCAATGCTGAGAAATGATTAAAAGATAAACACAGTTCAAGGGACGAAAAAGTAGGGGAGTATTTACATAAATTGCTAAAATGTGGTTCAAGAGTTTACAAAACAACGCAAGCCCTTAGAAGAAAGCACAGTTCGCATCCATTTTCACATATAAGAGAGCACTGTTCTCATCCATTTTCACATGTCTATTATAAACTCATTCCCCAGGTCAGAGATTATAACCTATTTTTGGTGGTTATAACTCATAACTCGCAATGGGTGTCTATAGCAAGCTCTACCGCATTTGAAATACAATTCAATGTGTCACTATTTTTTTCAATGAATTAGCTGAGGTTTACATTTGGTACCTCAGTAGACACAATCAAACAACTGATCAAAATATGTTACCTTACTTTCACAAGCTGTGTGATAACTAGAGAACCAGTATTCTAAGAGGCCTCAGAGAACTTATACACTAAACAGTTGTGTTTGGAAGCAAGGATAAAGCAAAGAGAAAGATCTGGTTGTCTTATATTATACATTATCTTGAAGCTAACAAAAACAATAACTATATCTGACTTGCTGGTTGAAAGATGGCCATTGCTGAACTACTAAATGTAAAACAAGGAGGCTAGAAGGATCAAGAGAGAGCTAAAGATCCCAGTGGTTAGCTCAGTTGCTAAGCTATCCCAAGAAGAATTCTATTTCTATGCCCGTACCTTATTATATATAATTGAATTCCATCTGGCTGAAGGTGGATAGCATAAGATAATTCTCTTACTGCCTTTTTCAATTCATGCAACTGTTGAGTGATAAACAGAAACTTAGTTCATAATAACACTGATTGCCTTTTTTCTGATGTTTATCCCCTCCCATCTTTCAATTTTGCAGAAACATGTCATGATATACAAGCAAATGGGAACAAAGAAGTAAAAATATTTTTAAAAAGTTTGTGATGCAGTCTTTTGTTTTTTAAAAACCATTTATCTTTAATTCAAAGAATTTTAACATACCTACATATATAATTTTACATATCATACATTCTAGTTTGTTTTCTCTTTTTGTTTAGCCTTTCAGTTTTTCTCTCAACCATGACACCTTTTCCACCAAACTTTACTCATATTAATAAACTAGCATGCAGAAGAGGATAAAATTAAAAAGTAAAAGTCTGGGGTGGCTCCACAGTATAGTGGTTAGCACGTCTGCTTTACACACACAAGGTCCTGAGTTCACACCCCAGGTGGAGCCTCGGACCACACCCCAGGTGCGCCAGGCCCTGGGTGCACGCCGGGAGCATGTGGGAGGAGACGCCCTGCCTTCAGAGATCCAGTTCTTGAGGGGAAATGGCAACATCCAAAGAGGAGGGGAAAAAAAGTCAATTCCACATAAAAATAAGGAAGAAAAAACAGGATTACACTTTAATAAGTAAATAAATGACTAAAAATATAAGAATGATGAAACAAAATATAAGAATGATGAAAAAAGTCTGCTTAAAATCAATATATAATTAAAAGCAAACACTGATTCTTTCCTTAATATTGGTCACAAAAGCATGGATTTGTACAAATTTGGAGACAAAAACTTACTATTGTTGGAAATATCAAGAGAAAGACTACACAGACTCCAGCAAAATAAACTTAGGACAACCAACAACTTCTCTTACTATGCTGATATGGTGATGCAAAGAGGAGAATGTACAAAACTAATTGTGCATGGAAGTAGGCAGTAGCTATTGATGTGGTACAAACTGTTTGGAGGAAATTATAGATGGAGTCAAAAGAGGGAACCGAAAAGGAACGAGTTCGAGATGTGTTTAAATAAATTTGAGAATTTCTGTGAAACTTTAGGCCAGCTGCTTCCCAAGCTGACCCTGCTCAGGTTGGCGTAATTATTAAGTCATCTAGTCATATGTCTGCATTGTTGCACCTGTTCCAACCGTGAATATTTATGCATTGAGGAAACCCTGACTGGGAAAAATGGAGGCTCATTCTCTGATCTTTACAAGCTGTCCTGAGGTTGGACTTCTCCAGACAGCCTTAGATTAGATTCATCCTGGAGGTTGAACCCACACCGCAGGCAAATGTATTCTACATATATACACTAGGTTTGATTTGTAATTGTTTTATTTACATGGGACCATATTGTACACACTTTATACTCTTTTCTGATTCTTGCTTTTCTTATTCAACAATATCTCAAGGAAATCTCTCCCAGTCCTCCCATATAGTTCTAATTATTCTTTTTATTGACTACATAATACTCTACATGTGAATACAATCCAATTTATTCAACCATTACTGTGTAGAAATTTTTGCCTCCTCAGAACAATGAGTTTTTGAATATATGTCCTTATACCCTATCATTATGCTGGTGCTTTGGTTTCTAAGTGCACTCAAAGGAAATTCCAACTTCCTCCTGGAGCTCTCAGCTCCAACAACATGGAGTGAAGCAAAAAGACCACACGCCACAAGTAAGTCCATCCCTTCTCCAACACTTGTCAAGAGCAAACTTTCCCTGCAGACAACACTAAACCTGCCCAGGGTCTTCTATCTCCATCATCAGGAACATAAGGGCTTTGAATGGGACATTAGGTCCTGAGTTGTAGACACTGGAGAACAGAGCTCCTAGGCAACTCTCAATGGAGAGGCAGGGTGAGCGAGAAAAAAAAAAGCCTTTTATATTTTAATACCATGATTTTGAAGTGAGTTTTGTGTTTTTCGGGGATTTTTTTTTTGGGGGGGGTCTTTGTTTTTTGATTGTTTGTGTTGCTGGCAGGAGGTTGTTTTAGTTTGTTGTTGTTGTTGTTTCCCATCCATAATTAGTCTAGCCTGACTAAAACCAGTGTGACTAAAGGACTCATAGGAGACAAGGCCAGAAAGGCAATGAGGAGCTAATTTATGCAGGCCCTTGTAAGCCTTTAGCTTTTGCAGAATTTGGCTTTTATTCTGAGTGCAAAGGGAAGCTATTGAAGCTATTTGGGTGAAGAAGTAAAATAATCTGACAGGTTTTAATAGGATCACTAAGGCTGCTGTGTTGAAAATCCATTAAAATGAAATAAAGAACAGAAGCAAGTAGACCAGGAGGCTACTACAATAATCCTGATGAGAAATGATAGTGTCTTAGGCAGGACTGTTAGTGGTGGAGTAGTGGAAAGGGATATCTATTTTGAAAGGTATAACAGTTAACAGTTTTTATCTCTGGAAAGTGAGATTTGGTTGGGGTTAGGGAAGACTTTTACTGTTTATTATATTGTTTGAATTTGTTACACTAAGATATATTATGCTTTTAAATTTAAGTAACTTGCAAATTTAAAAACAATTTAAAAGAACATATGAATGAGTAGGACCTCATTCTATGTGAATTCCATTCACTAATACACACACACACACACACACAAATTGATAGACTCCAAAATGTTAATAGCAGATATCTCTAGAGAACAAAATTATGGATAGTTTTAAATTCATTTTTATTTGCATAACTACATGCAATTAATATATGTTGCTTTTGTAATAAGGGAAAAACATTTTTTAAAAAGAAAATGAAAGACAAAAATTCATACCTCATCAGTAGAGGCAATTATAGTTAACTATAGCTACTTAATATTTATTGCTTATAAATGCATTAGTTTCTGTAATTAGCTGAAAAATAATACATTAATATATTTTAAATTATATTAAACTGATATCCAGAAAATAAAAACTTTTTTTAAAAGTCAAGGTTCTTAAACCTTAAATACCTTATGATAAATTTCTGCTCGACAAATATAGCTTCGAATATATAAAGGATCAAGTCTAATAGCCTCAGAAAAATGCCAAGTGGCTTCAATGTAGTTATCCAAGTGCCGCAAGTATATGAGGCCAATGTTTATATAGGCAAAAGTAACAGTTCTAAAAAAATAAGAATGCGAAATCTTGTTAGACATTTTAATTATTCCAAATGTTCTCCAATTATGAATGAACCTAATGAAATACATACATCAATATATACCAGGGTTTTTTATGTCTTACTAAAGAAGTAAATTAGTTAATTACACTCTGTTTAAAATTATAAATACCTTTATAAAATCCTTAGAAGGAAATCAACATTTGTAGTGTCTGTGCTAGGAAGAGAATTCCTGAAGTCTTCTAGACTCTTAGCCATACTTTACTCTTCCTTGACTTAATCTTGACTTATCTTGAATTACAAGCATAGTTTTCCTCAACTCAAAAGTTTCTGCCTCGGGCTGTATTATATTCTCCATGAGTAACAGTGAGACAGTAATAGTTTCAAGGCTTATGGGTGAAAATCCTCTCCACATAGGTAGTAACCCAGTTTCTTTTCTATATCAAAGAAATGTTTTTTTTCTCTTAAAATCAAACAATTTTCAATATAGAAATGGCCTAGAAAAATTACCTTGTTCTATGCCACTATTTCTTTTTTTTCTCCAAAAGTAATCTTCCTTTTCTCTTTTTATTTTAAAAGAAAATAATTTTTAAAAACACCTCTTGAACACTTTCAGATATTAAAGGTTTTGTTAATTCCATTTAGTTACTATTTAACAAAATAGATGAAAGTTAAGTTAGGTTGTTTATAATATTTTTAAAGGTAGACAAGCTGACATTTCTTTTCATCTTTTATATAGGTGTCTGCTTCAGAATGGTAAGTCAATACAATCTGTTCATTATATTTTTTTGCCATTCCCCCCTATCATCATCACCACCGTGTTTATTTCTAATCACAAAGATAGAACAGTTTCCTACTTAGTGCTAGTCTGCTGCTAACTTCCTGTCCTTGACAGCAAATGAAGACATATTTGTATTCCTTCATATACAAATTACTGGTGAGATTTTTATTAAAGCTGTCTTTAAAAAATAGTCTATTAAAAACTTTACAGCCTTCTTAACTTTTAGTTAATGTTTTCTATGAATTTCAAAACTACCTCTTTTTTGAGTGATCAAATTAAACATTTTGATTAGGTATATTAAATATAAAGTATGAGATTTTCCATTTGTTTTAAATGGAAGTAACCCTCTAGGCAATCTCAAATTGCAAAAAATATATATATATATATGCTCATGTTGTATAACATAGTGTTCCCTAGGTTTTCAGAAGTTAAAACTCCTGTTACCTTTAAAATTTTTATTTTGTGAACATATTCCTTTCCTAAAAATTAAATGTGGCTTATTTTTTCTTTTTTTTTTTTAATTTTTTAAACATTTATTTATTTATTTATTATCGTGACATTAGTTAACGAAATTAATAAGTTTCAGCTAGACATTTTAACAGTAAGGCATATATACATTATACTGTGTGTTCACCTCCCACAGTTAGATTTCTTTCTGTCACCACATATTTGACCTCTTTTAGCCCATCTACCTCCCCGCTTTCTCCTCCCCACTACCCTCTGGTAACCACTAGTCTCTTGTCCATGACCATAAGTCTCTGTTTGTTTGTCCTGTTCATTTGTTGCTTTTAGGTTTATATCCCATATATAAGTGATATGTGATTCTCAACTTTTTCTGGCTGGCTTATTTCGCTTAGCAATGCCTCTATTTCCAAATGATAAAACAGCCCAACTTCATAGCCCCGACCCTTCCCTAAAAGACACCAAAGTTCCTATCACCCACATTTTGGCTTTTTGCAACTGAAACTCTTTTCTTTCCATTGCTGGCTCAAAACTATCCAAAAGAAAATCACTATGGAGCCATTTTCCATGACTTTCCTGAGACAAGTTCAAAGTTTACCTTATTGATAAACTAAGTAAACAATCTGCTGTTTGGCATGGATTGGTATGGTATGTTACTCTTTCTGGCACCTTCCATTTTAATAAATGCTTCATTAGGAAGAAAGAGGGGGAGGGAGAATTATTTAACTAAATTCCATGTTTGACAGCTTAGCTTTCTGACTAGTGTGTATAACTTTCAGTTTCTTCCTGAACTTAATGTTCTAAATGTTATTGGCTTTTTTCTTTTGCTTTACTAAGCAAAGTGAAGTCAGAAGTTCTAAATAGAAATTTCCTTCTATCGAGTTGTGTGTTGTGCATAGCAACAATATATCAAGTAGAATATTTTGTCATTATTTTAAAGCTTGATGACAGTGTTCTATGAAGTTAACTTCAAAAATCTCTAACCTAGGCATCTCTAAGCTCCTCTTAATAACTTCTTGATTTTGGTATCCATGGATGTAAATCCTCTCATACCCACTCAGTCTCTAAAATTTGCAAAAGCATCTGAGGCAAACATGTTGACAACAAGTTTTACTTTAGAAATAACCTTATTTTTTGAAAATAATATTCTAATTTTAACATCACTTTATAATTGTCTCATTTTTACGAAGTTATTAATTGTGAAAGGGAAAGCTTTTTTTTCATTTTGTTTATTAATTATATACAAAAGTGAAATTAATGAGAATAAAAAGAAAAACACACCTTTCTAGAGAAATAACAGTTTCGAAGTCACAGATTGCCAGCACCCAAAGTTTTAGATCTGTATAGAGTATGCCCCGATGTAGAAAACAACCAAGATTCTCATAGCCGTCATTTATGAGAGCTTAAAAATAAAATTATATCTATTATTCAGCTTCTGAACAAACATATCTGAGTTATATTTTAGTCTCTACCCTTCCTACTACTTATTACTTTTTAACATTATATAAAATAATACATATCTACAATGAGTATACTTATTGGAAGAGTAAAAAATAGTATTCACATAAAATGTATTTGTTTATAAGTTATAATGTGGCTATCATGATTCACAAACTCATTAGAGCTGGAAGAAATCCTGGTGGTAATAAAAGATAGCCCGTTCACTCTATAAATGAAGAAATTAAGGTTTAAAGGGGCTAGATACATTGATCATGATTGCGATGCTAGTAAATGAGAAAGACAGGCCTAGAATCTAGAGTTTGACTTTTGATTCATTTCAGTGGGTTGGAGTCAAAAGGGCGCCACTGCCCTTGATGTCCCCGATGAACACAGCAACGTCTGGAGTGCTGGGTTCTAGCTGGAATTTGCCAGTCAGGATGGGCTAGTTTATTCAGCTGGGGATGTTTACTGAGCACTTATTCTATGCCCAAAATTGTGCTGGGCATATTCATATAACAAGAATTCATTGATAATAGTGTAGGTGGAAATGGCCACTTTTGGCTGTTGGCATCCTCTTATTGAAGCTTCTCAAAGCTCGTTTTTAGTTTAAGGGTTAAAAGACTGAATTTGACTAATCCATGGGCTGAACTTCTAGAGCAGGACACAGACCACCAAGAAAATTCACTGCCATTTCAGCAAGCCGACTAAGAAATAAACTTGAATTTCCAGAAATATCCTCAGAACTCAATATGTAGAAAGATATGATATTCTTTGATATGATATTCTCCCTTTGTCATAGTTACATACACATGTAAATACACATATACTCACATTATGTTCAAAGGGCATAACAGAAACATTTTTCACTAAACTATTATAGCTGATAAAGACATATGAATATATATATAAAAATAAGTATATATTAATATATGTATATATAATTATATAATAATATACTATTACATTAGTTATCTCACATCAGCATTCCACTCTACGAAAGTTAGCCACTGAACCTCAGTTCAAATTCCTATTATGTGCAATTGAAGGCAAAGTACCTGAAACACTATAATCCTGTAGCGCTCTTAAAGGGTTACTCTTTCTGAATAAGCAGCCTCTGTAATACAATGCTAACCAGTTATTAGGATCTAAGTGAATTGCAATAGAAAAATCTTGAGTTGCTAGCTTATAAAAGCAACGTTTAAAATATGCTCTTCCTCGATATGTCCTAGAAAAAGAAAAAAATTCATTTTAACATGTATTGCAAAATATATATTTTCTTTTTTTGGCAAACTTATACAATTAATTTTGTATTTAATAATTTGTGATTATTTCCCAAGAAAGCTTGGTCATAATGTTAATAGCAAAAAGTATATAAACTTTTTATAAATAAATCAATTATACTTTACTATATATATAATTATGTGATATTAATAATATGCTCTGTATTAATTATATGCTTACTAATTTTAATATATTTCTTATATTTATCAGAGAAGTGTGTCAATAAAATATATATGAGATTTTTTAATTTTTATTTTTTATTGAATACCTAAAATGTTAGGCTCTAATTTATACAAGATTGCTCTCTAGGAAAACCAAATAATCCATTTGAACAAAATGGGTCTTGGTGGGTAAAGTCGTTTTGGTATATTTCTGTTATACTGAAGATGTTCCCAAATAAATGGAGGGCTGCTCTATATGCATAAAAGCTATTACATCAGTTGTATGAATTTGATTCTATCTCCATTAACTAACTTCCTACTCTGATTTTGAAATTATCATTATTATTAAATTATCACTCAAAACTGTCACAACTATATCGATTCCTGAAAATCTCATATTCAATCACTTAATAATATAAAATCAAATCAGCTTTTAGAAATGAAATAAATAATTAAAGAAAAACAAGAGACATAAGCTAGTAAGTAGATTACCTGCTCTGAAGAAGTTAAAATAAAACAGGGGGAAGATAAAAGGCACTCGAGAAGGTTATATCAAGGGATTTACTTTCAACAGTGGGCAGCCAGCCCCAGACCAAACTGTACTCTGTTTTGGATAACTCTCTCGGGTTCCTGGACCCCAGACGGGCAGCAACTGACCTCGTTGTGCTCTGAGACTTTTTCTGAGTGGTTAACACTACTTGTCCCACCCTAATGGCTTCCTGAGACTTCCGCCTAATGCCCAAGGCTCTTTTAGCAGCTGAGCCTTTTAGGAAGCTAGCTGGCTAGCAGCAGCAGGCCTCAGGGTGCTCTGGGCCTTTTACTGAGTTGCCCCAGGCCCTAGTACTAGTAGCAGCCAGCCTCCGTTCACAACTTAACTTCTCTTACCTACCTCAAGGTCCAGCACAGGTAGCAACCAACTGTAGACCACTTTGTAGCTCCTACCAGGTAGCCCCAGACTGGTCATAGGTAGCAGCTGACCTTGGATTGAACAGAAGCCCCTCTCAAGAAGTCCCAGAACCAACACAGCCAGGAGACTCCTTCAGAGTACCACCTTATTAGCCCCACAAGTGGGGCTGATAGATCTTGGTGATCTCAGCAAGCACCAAAGCCTGCTGGGACAAATATCTCTGTATGGGGTCAACCTTCCCCCCAACACCCCTCACCCCCATATAGCAGCTGATAAGCTGAGGGCATGACCAATCCTCATGGCCAGTCAGCTGGAGGGTCAATTCCACTTAGTGACATGCCAATAGCAATCAAGGCTCAACTACAACAGGAGTACACACAAAACTCACACAAGGGACAATCCTGTAGTACTCAGCACAGGTGATCAGGGAAACTATGTCACTGAGCCCCACAAGGCACCTACTACCTAAGGTCACCCGGCTGGGAGACATAGCAGTTCTACCTAATACATAGAAACAAACACAGAGAGGCAGCCAAAATAAGGAAACAAAAAAATATGACCCAAATGAAAGAATAAGACAAAATTCCAGAAATAAAAAAAGCTAAATAAAATGAAGGCAAGCAACATATCAGATACAGAACTCAAAACACTAGTTATAAGGATGTTCAAAGAACTTACTGAGAATTTCATTAAAGAGGTAACGAGCATAAAAAAAGACATAGAAACCATAAAAAATAACCAGTCAGAATTGAAGAATAAAATAACTGAAATAAATAATACACTAGAAGTAATCAACAGCAGATTAGATGAAGCAGAGGTTCAAATCAGTGATTTAGAAGATAAAATAGCAGAAAAACACTCAATTAAAACAGTAAAAAGAAAAAAAAGAAAAAAAAATAAAGATAGTTTGAAGGGCCTGTAGGATATTATCAAGTGTAACAATACTCACATCATAGAGGTACCAGAAGGAGAAGAGAGGGAGCAAGAAATTGAAAATTTATTTGAAGAAATAATGACAGAAAACTTCCCTAATCTGGCGAAACAGACATAGAAGCCCAGGAAGCACAGAGCGTTCCAAACAAGGTGAACTCAAAGAGACCCATGTGAAGACTCATCGTAATTAAAATGCCAAATGTTAAAGATAAGGAGGGAATCTCAAAAGCAGCAAAAGAAAAGCAGCTAGTTACATAAGAGGGAGCTCTCATAAAACTGTCAGTTGATTTCTTAACACAAACATTGCAAGCCAGAAGAGATTGGCATGACATATTTAAAATAATAAAAAGCAAGGAACTATGACCAAGACTACTCTACTCAGCAAGACTATCATTTAAAATTGGAGAAAGAGCTTCTCAGACAAGAAAAAGCTAAAGTAATTCATCACCGTCAAATCTGTATTACAAGAAATGTTAAAAGAACTTCTTTAAGAAAAAGAGAAAAAAACATAAATATGAATAATAAAATGGTAATAACTATATACTTATCAATAATCACCTTAAATGTAAATGGAGTAAATAATTCAATCAAAAGAAATAGGGTAGCTGAATGGATAAGAAAGAAAAGACCCATTCATATGATGTCTACAAAAGAGACCCGTTTCAGATCAAAAGACACACATAGACTGAAAGTAAAGGGATAGAAAAAAATATCTCATGCAAATGGAAACCAAAAAAAAAAAAAAAACCTGAGGTAGTAATACTTATATCAGATAAAATAGACTTTAAAACAATGACTATAATGAGAGACAAAGAGGGATAAAGGGATCGATCCAACAAGAAGATATAACCCTTGTAAACATTTATGCACCAAACATAGGAGCATTTAAATATATAAAGCAAATATTGACCAACATAAAGAGAGAGATATACAGTAACACAGTCATAATAGAAGACTTTAACACTCCATTGACACCTATGCACAGATCTGCCAGATGGAAAATCAATAAGGAAATAGCAGCCTTAAATGACACACTAGACCAGATGGATTTAATAGGTATTTTCAGAGCATTTCACCCCAAAGCAGCAAAATATACATTCTTCTCATGTGCACATGGAACATTTTCCAAACTAGACCACATGTTAGGCCACGAAACAAGTATCAATAAATTTAAAAAGACTAAAATGATATCAACCATCTTCTCTGAACACAATGGTATGAAACTAGAAATCAATTACAAGGAAAAAACTGAATAACACCCAAACACATGGAGGCTAAATAACATGCTACTAAGCAATGAATGGGTTAGCAATGAAATCAAAGAAGTAATCAAAAGATACCTTGAGACAAATGAAAATGAAAACATAATGACTCAAAATTTATGGGACACAGCAAAAGCAATCCTATGAGGGAATTTTATAGCATACAGGTCTACCTCAAGAAATAAGAAAAATCTCTAATAAACAGTCTAACCTTACACGTAAAGAAACTAGAAAAAGAACAGCAAAATAGCCCAAAATGAATATAAAGAAGGAAATATAATAAAGATCAGAGCAGAAATAAACAAAATAGAGACTGAAAAATAATACAAAAGATCAATGAAACCAAAAACTGCTTCTTTGAAAAGATAAAAAAATGGACAAACCTTTAACCTGACTTATCAAGAAAAAAAGAGAGAAGGCCCAAATAAAATCGGAAATGAAAGAGAAGTGATAACTGACTCCACAGAAATACAAAAAAATTATAAGAAAATATTAAATATGCCAAAAAAATGGACATTTGGAAGAAATGGGTAAATTCCTAGAAATTCCTTCCAAGACTGAATCAAGAAGAAACAGAAAATCTGAACTGACTGATTACTACCAACAAAATAGAATCAGTAATCAAAAACTCCCCAAAAAACAAGTCTTGCACTAGATGGCTTCGCAGGTGAATTTTACCAAGCAGTCAAAAAATTAACACCTATCCCCAAAATGTTCCAAAAAATTCAAGAGAAGGGCAGTCTCCTAAACTCATTTTACAAGGCCAGCATTACCCTAATTCCAAAACCAGACAAAGAAATTGCAAAAAAAAGAAAATTATAGACCAACATCCTCATGAATGCAGATACAAAAAACCACAACAAATTAGCAATCCAAATTCAGCGAGACATTAAAAAGATCATACACGATGATCAAGTGGGATTTATTTCTGGGATGCAAGGTTGGTTCAATATCTGCAAGTCAATTAGCATGATACACCATATTAACAAAATAAAGGATAAAACTCATATGATCATATCAATACATGCAGAAAAAGCATTTGACAAAATCCAGCATCCATTTATGATAAAAACTCTCAACAGAGTGGGAATAGAGGGCATATACATCAATATAATGAAGGCCATAGATGACAAATCCACAGCTAATATCATACTCAATGGTGAAAAGCTAAAAGTATTTTCCCTAAGATCAGGAACAAGGCAAGGATGTCTACTTTCACCACTTTTATTCAACATAGCATTGGAAGTCCTAGTCACAGCAATCAAATAAGAAAAAGAAATAAAAGACATCCAAATTGGAAAGGAAGAAGTAAAACTGTGGTAAAGCGAACCCTAAAGATTCCACCAAAAAAAAAAAAAAAAAGATTAGGACTGATAAAAAAATTCAGTAAAGTAGCAGGATATCAAATTAATATTCAGAAAATCAGTGCATTTTTATACACCAATAACAAACTAACAAAAAGAGAAATTAAGAAGACAATTCCAAAAAGCATGGCAGTGTGAGAAGTCTCCTTAATTTCTCCCCTTGAAGTTCCAACAAGTTGAAGAGCTATCATTCAACAAAGGATTTCCTGCTCAACACACAAATATGTCTGAGAGATCTGCATATTGAAACATCTGAAGGTGGGTGAATTGGAGCAAACAGAGGAGGAGGGAAGGGAAAAGAGCAGAGACAAGTGCCATGAATGCAGTCCGGAGCTCACTGTGGGTCTTGGGATAGAGAAGGAATCAGGCTGCAGGTGCACTCTCTGTAGCCCTGAGCATTCCTGCCTGAGTGATCAGCACATACTAAGATTGAACTCAATTATCAGGACATAGATGGAATGCAGAAGTGCGACAGCTGTGTTCTGGCAGTCATCGTTATCAGGCAGAAAACAAAGCCATGGACCCTGGTTGCCTCCTCCTATCCTCCCATAGCTCACCTCCCTATACCTTCCTAGAGCTAGCAGTGGGTCCTATAAGAAATTGTAGCAGTAAATGTCAAGTTATAAAGGACATCTACAGTCCTGAGAACTGGAGAGACAGTTCCTAAGTAGCAAATGTACACTGCAGCTTATTTCAGTGACAAAGGTGGAGACACGGAGGTGAGGCAGCCACCATTATAGGGAGGAGAACAAAGCCAAACATACCAGCGGCCTCTCTCAGTCCACCCTGCCCCCACCCATCTAAGCTGATCCCAGCAGGGACACCTGGGGCACCTCAGGCAGCACAGTACTATGTCTGGCTGCAGGGGCAGCACCAGGATATCACTGGTTCAGAATCCCATTACCCATCACATTCTCCCACGGGGGCGGTGCCCTGAGACTGAGGTGACCTGGTCACAGAGGAGAGGCCTACAAGAGACATACAAGGCATCTTTCACTGCAAAGCAGAGATCTAAGAATCTGGAGCAGCGTAAGAGAAAATAAAACACTTGCACTCCAGGGCCAACTATTGGACAACAAAAGAAAGACCTCTTCTTATCAACCTACGAAACAGATATCACTCTTAAGAAAAAAAAAAAAGCAGAGTTCATTACCATCAATGCTTAGGTGGAGAAATAATCCATCAAATACCATAAACAGCCAAGTTAAAAAGGCAGCTCAGAAAGATCTCTAGAATATACACTTAAAGACATGGAAACATGAGACTTAAATGACAGAGAATTCAAGATAGCAAAAAAAACCAATGAGATTCAAGAAAACTCAAATAGGCAGTTTAATGAATTCAGAAATAAAATCAATGAACAAAAGAAATACTTTATCAAAGAGATTGAAACTTTTAAAAAGAACTTAATAGAAATTCTGGGGGTGAAAAATTTAAGGTAAAGAATGAAATAGCGAGCTTAAAAAATAAAGCTGACCAGACAGAGGAAAATATTAGTGATAGCGAAGACAGAAATCTGGAAATAACATAGATGGAAGAAGAGAGAGATTTGAGAGTGAAAAAAAAAATGAAAGAACTCTACAAGAACTGACTCCATCAGAAAGAGAAATATAAGAATAAAAGAAAAGTGAAAAATCTTTACAGGAACTATCTGACTTCATCAAAAAGAGAAATATATAAATAATACCAGAAGGAGAAGAGAAGGAGAAGGGAACAGAGAGCCTATTCAAACATGTAGTTGACGAGAATTTCCTAAACTTATGGAAAGAACTAGATGCTTGACTCCAAGAAGCAAACAGAACACCTAATTATCTTATTCCAAAAAGGCCTTCTCCAAGGCACATTATATTAAAAGTATCAAAAATGACAAAGAAAGAATCCTCAAGCCAGCCAAGGAAAAGAAGACAGTAATATATAAAGGAAATCCCATTAGATTATCATTGGATTTTTCAGCAGAAACTCTACAAGCCAGGAGGAATGGAATCAAATATTTAAACTATTGAGAGAGAAATTACCAGCCGAGAATAATATATCCAGCAAAGTTATCCTTTAGATATGAAGGAGAAATAAAAATCTTTTCAGACATACAGAAGCTGAGGAAATTTTTTACCATAAGGCCCACATTACAGGAAATACTGAATTCTACCTGAAACAAAAAGACAAAAGGATACAAAGTTATGAGTAAGATGACTAACAGACAGACAGAAGTAGAAAATTGCAATCTTTATTCAGAGTAGGGTACTTACATGTAAATATAACATAAAGGTTAAATGAGGTAAAAACATTTTTCAAAAATGAGAAAGACATTAGCTACTACAACTCAAAAATGAACTCACAGCATAAATAGGGATAACTTGTGACAACAAAAACATAAAGAGGGAAAGGTCTGCATGTGCAAATGAGAATGGAGTTAAGATGTATGCAGAAGAAGAAAGACTAATATGAAACTTCCCTTTGCTTAAATTTAATGGTAACCACACACACACACACACACACACACACACACACACACACACAAATCCAGAACTGAGACATATAACATAAAAAAGAGGAACCAGAGGGGAAAAAAATGTAGAATATCACCAAACTAAAATAACAGAAGCACAAAGGAAAAGAAACAGTGGAGACACTGAGCTACCAGAAAACAAAAGATAAAATGGCTATAGGAAATCCTCATACATCAATAGTCACCCTAAATGGAAATGAACTGAACTCACCAATAAAAAGGCACAGAGTAGCAGGTTGGATTATAAAATAAAACCCAACCAGACGTTGTCTTCAAGAGACACAATTAGCTGTGAGGACAAACAGACTCAAAGTAAAAAGATGGAAAATAATACTCTCTGTTTTGGCAAATGGCATTCAGAGAAAAGTGGGTGTAGCCATACTTATAACTGATTAAATAAACTTCAAGATAAAAAAGATAAAGAGACAAAGATAAAAAGATAAAGAGACAAGAGACAAAGACGGACATTTCATAATGATAAAAGGGATAGTACATCAAAAGACATAACACATCAGTAAATATGCTCTCAATCAGGGAGCACCAAAACATATAAAGCAACTACTAATTTAACTAAAGGGAGA
Source organism: Pteropus medius (assembly GCF_902729225.1). Classification (NCBI taxonomy): domain Eukaryota; kingdom Metazoa; phylum Chordata; class Mammalia; order Chiroptera; family Pteropodidae; genus Pteropus; species Pteropus medius. The sequence continues at coordinate 15,944,760 of NW_024354911.1, forward strand.
AACTGATGAAAACACATTTACAGTAGGGTTCCTAAATACTCCATTGACAGGTACAAATAGATCTAAACAAAAATCAATAAAGAAACATTGGCCTTAAATGACACATTAGATCAAATGGACATAATTGATATTTATAGTGCCTTTCATCCCAGAACACCAGATTATACATTATTCTGTAGTGCACATGGAACATTCTCAAAGATAGACCATATGTTAGGACACAAAACTAGCCTCAACAAATTTAAGAAGATTGAAATCAAATTGATCATATTCTCTGGCCACGTTTTGAAATTGGAAATCAACTAAAAAAGAAAGCAGGAAAAAACACAAATATGTGGAGATTAAACAACATGCTATTTAAGAACGACTAGGTCAAAGAAGAAATAACAGGAGAGATCAAAAGATAAATAGAAACAAATGAAAATGGCAATATCACATATCAAAACTTTTGAATTATAGTAAAAGTGGTAATAAAAGGAAAGTTCATATCATTACAGGCCTATCTCAAGAAACGAGAAAAATTTAGATAAACAACCTAACATTACCTCTTGAAGAACTAGAAAAAAGAACAAATAAAGCACAAAGTCAGCAGAAGGAATGAAATAATAAGAATCAGAGCAGAATTAAATGAAATAGAGGACAAAGTGACAACAGAAAAAAATCAATGCAACGAAGAGCTGGTTCTTTGAAAACATTAATAAAATTGACAAACCTCTGGCTAAATTCACTAAGGAAAAAATAGAAAAGACACAAATAAACAAAATCAAAAATAAAAGAGAAATTACAACGGCCACCACAGGAATACAAAGGATTATACAAGAATGCTATGAAAGAGTATATGCCACCAAATTCAGAAACCTAGAAGAAATGGACAAGTTCTTAGAACCATACGACCCTCCTAAACTGAATCATGAAGAACTGGAAAATCTAAATAGAGCTATCAACAGGAAGGAAATTTCAACAATCATCAAAAACCTCCCCAAAGTACAAGTCCAGATGGCTTCATGGTAGTGAAGTCTACCAAACATTTACAGATAATTTGATGCCTATCCTTCTCAAACTCTTCCAAAAAAATGAAGAAGAGGCAATAATTCCTAACTCACTTTATGAGGCCAGCATTACCCTGATACCAAAACCTGTTAAGGTTAACACACACACAAACATACAAAAACAAAACTACTGATCAATACCTGATGAAGACAGATGCAAAAAGCATAAACAAAATACTAGCAAATTGCATATAACGATACAATAAAAAAAAGTATATGTCATGATCGAGAGTGGGGGTCATTCCAGTGGCACAAGAATGATTCAACATATATAAATTGATCGATGTGACACAGCACATAAAAAAAGAAATAAAAATCATATGACCATATCAATAGATACAGAAAAGCACTTGACAAGATACAGCATCCATTTATGATTAAAACACTTAATAAAATGGGTATAGAAGGAAAATACCTCAATATAATAAAGGCTATATATGACAAATCCTCAGCTAACATCCTACTTAATGGTGAAAATCTGAAAGCTTTTCCTCTAAGATCATGAACAAGACAAGGATGAACTTTCTTATCATTATTATTCAATACAGTATTGGAAGTCCTAGCCAGAGCAATTGGGCAAGAGAAAGAAATAAAAGGCATCCAAATTGAGAATGAAAAAGTCAAATGGTCACTTTTTGCAGATGACATGATTCTCTATATAGAAAACCCTAAAGACTCCACCAAAAAAAAACTATTAGAAACAATAAACAAATACAGTAAAGTTATAGGATATGAAATTAATATACAAAAATCCATTGCATTCCTATAAACTAGCAATGAAATTTCAGAAAGAGAAATCAAAAACAAAATTCCTTTTGTAATTGCAATGAAAAAGATAAAATACCTAGGAATAAACTTAACAGAATATGAAGGACCTATACACTGGAAACTATAAGACATTATTAAAAGAAATTTAAAAAGACACACATATATAAATGGAAAGACAGTCCATGTTTATGGATTGGAAGAATCAAAATAGTTCAAAATGTCCATATCAACCAGAACAATTTACAGATTAAATGCAATCCCTATCAAAATCTCAATGGCATTTTTTAAAGAAATAGAACAAAAATCATCAGATTTGTGTGGAATCGCAAAGCAATAAGCCAAAGCAATTCTGAGAAAAAAGAACAAGACTGGAGATATCATACTGCCTGACTTCAAATTATATCACAAAGTGACAATAATAAAAAGAACATGGTATTGGCAGAAAAACAGACACACATATCAATGGAACAGAATTGAGAACCCAGAAATAAACCCTCATATATGTGGGCAAATAATTTCCTACAAAGGAACCAAAACATATAGTGAAGAAAAGAAAGTGTATTCAATAAATGGTGCTGGGAAAATTGGAAAGCCACATGCCGAAGAACAAGACTAGACTGCTATCTGTCACCATACACCAAAATTAACTCAAAATGAATCAAAGACCTAAACATGAGACCTGAAACAATAAATTACATAGAAGAAAACATAGATACTAACTCATGGATGTTGGTTTTAGAGAGGATTTTATGAATTTGACCTCGGAGGCAAAGGATGTAAAAGTAAAAGTAAAAGTAAATAAATGGAATTATATTAAAATAAAAACCTTCTGCACAGCAAAAGAACTATCTGCAAAACAGAGGCAACCAACTTAATAAGAGAAGATATTTGCAAACAACGCCTCCAATAAGGGGCTAATATCCAAAATATGCAAAGAACTCATATAACTCAACAACAAAATAATAAACAATCCAATTAAAACACCAGGAAAGGACTTGAAGAGACACTTTCCCCAAGAAGACATACAAACAGCCAACAGACATATGAAGAGATGCTCTACTTCACTAGCTATTAGGGAACTGCAAATCAAAACCATAATGAGATACTACTTCACATCCGTTAGAATGGCTGTCATCAGCAAGACAGGTAATAACAAGTGTTGGAGAGGTTGTGCAGGAAAAGGAACCCTCATATGCTGCTGATGGGAATGTACATTGGTACAGCCACTATGGAAAACAATCTGGAGGTTCCTTAAAAAATTAAGAATAGAATTATCATATGACCCAGAAATCTCTCTTCTGGATATCTACCCCCAAAATTTAAAAACATTTATCGATAAAGACATATACCCCTGTTCATTGTAGCATTATTCATGGTGGCCAACAATGGAAACAACCAAAGTGCCCTTCAGTAAATGATTGAATAAAGAAGATGTTGTACATATATACAATGGAATATTACTCAGCCATAAGAAAAGATGAAAAACTGCCATTTGCAACAAAATGGATGGATCTTGACATTATCATGCTAAGTAAATTAAGTCAGAAAAAGTCGATAACCGTATGACTTCATTCACATGTGGGATATAAAATTGAAAGCAACAAATAAACATGACAAACAGAGACTCATGGACGTGGACACTGGATTAGTGATTACTAGAGGGAAGTGGGGAAGAAAGAGGTAAGTAGGAGAGTAAAGGAGGTCAAATATTTGGTGACGGAAGGAAATTTAATTTTGGGTAGTGAACTTGTACACTTGAAATCTATTTGATTTTATTAACCAATGTCACCCTAATAATTTTAATTAAAATAAATACATTAATTAAATAAATATAAATTAAGAAAAAAAGATATGGAAGCAAATTAAGTGCCCATCAATAGATGATTGGATAAAAAAACAGTACATATACACAACAGAATATTACGCGGCAATGAAAAAGAATGAAGAATTACCATTTGTGGCAACACAAATGGACCTAGAGGGTATTATGCTAAATGACATAAGTCAAACAGAGAAAGAAAAATACTATATGCGATATTTTGTATGTGGACTCTTAAAAAAAAGACAAAATTAAAGAACAAACAAAACAGAAGCAGACTCATAGATACAAAGAACAAACTGAAGGTTGACAAATGGGAGAGTGGTTGGGACTGAAGAAGGTGAAAGGATTAAGAAGCACAAATTTGTAGATACAAAATATCATGGAGATATAAAATACAGCTCAGAGAATATAGTCAATAATATTGTAATAACTATGTATGGTGCCAGGTGGGTATTAGACTAATTGGGGAGATCACTTTGGAAATTATATACATGTCTAACCACTATGCTGTATATCTGAAACTAATATAAAACAATATTTATTTTCAACAGTAATTTAATTTTTTTTAAAAAAAGTCAAATAAAGAAAGCTATCAAAACGTGGAAGAAAAGGTTATATTATGAAAACAATAGTAATTGGAGAAGAGTGCAGCCAGTATGTTGGCATACTGGTTACAGAGGCCTTTCAAAATCATTAAGTATCTTGAGACTCAGGATATTTTATCTTGGAGCAACATCTATTTTTACCCCATCTTGAAGAAATGTCTCGTTTATTTACTAATGAATACAAGAATTTTATACTTATTTTTAATTATTTCTAATTGTTAGAGAATGTTACCCTTTTTCAGCAAATATATGATTCTGAACTTAAAACCTTATAGAATAAATTTTCAGTAATTTTTTTTTTGTGGGATGCCATTAAGTCAATTCTTCAAACATACTGGCTTTTGCATCAGTTCCTTCTTTCATTTCGACTGTCTCAATACCTCTGACCCTCATCTGAAATATTGAGCTGCAGTGACCTTCAGCTCAAACCCGGGCTACTATTTTACTCTATTCATAGCTCTGGATTGGTAAAATTTGATCGTGAGATCATAAAGATCTCTTTTCTCAAAAACTTTCTACAGCCCCTGTTGACAATAGGATAAGGCCAAATTCTTTAAAATGGCATATAAGGATCTCCATAAGAAAGCACCATCTTACAATCCTTGAATTAACCTTCTTGTTCTTCTGCATCTAATTTGATGCCTTCCTGCAACTAATACCCTTTTAAATCAAGAAGAAGTAAACAACCAGAATAAACTAATAACTAAGGAAGAATTTTAAAGGGGTTTCAAAAAAGTTTTCCATCCATTCAAACAGATGTAGTGCTGAAAGGTGGGATAATTTTAGAAGAGAGTTATTTAAACTTTCAAAGAACAAAAATTTTTCGATCCTAAAAGGTGTATTTCTAAGAAAAAAAGATAGAAGGCATAACTCATTTTGAGAAAGTAGCCAGATCCTGAAATCAAAATCTTACTATGAAACTAGTGAACAATCTTACTATGAATATAGATGAAAAATCTTAAAGAAAATAAAGATGAAGAGAATTTAGTATAGTTTAATAATATTCTATCTAAAAATATATGATGGCCAAAAGGCATTTATTCTTTAAAATTGACATGAGATTCTTAGAAGTAGATCACAGCAGGAAAAAAATTTAAACAGGAATAAAAAGGTACTCCCTTGAAATAATTAAAGAATAAATGGCTCAAAATTACAACTATATTTTTTTTGGTAAAAGCCAAAGTAATTATCGTTAAATTCAAATGATGAAGATTCCTATTATCATTAACATTATTGTTAAGTTAAAATCAATGCAATGATAACAAAAAATTGGGAAAATAAGGTAAAACAAAAATAGTAGTACAAGAAACACCATAAAGGCAATAAATAAGCTGGCAAAAACTCTCAGAAATGTTTTTTGGAACTCCAGATTCTAATTAGAAACTTAAAACAATCAGGGGAATGCTTAATAAAGGGCGAAATCCTGCTAAATCTGGAGAAGAGAGCTCTACGGTCTTCTAACTTACTCCATTTCCCTATCCCATTTCCCAGCTCATTGGTGGCCTTGGGAACCACAATCTGCATTCCTGGGGCAGGTTACTAGTACAAGAGGGAGTAATACAAATCCTATTCTTAAATAATTGTTCACTGCAGCATTATTCATGGTGGCTAACACATGGAAACAACCAAAGTGTTCATTAATAGATGATTAGATAAAGAAGATGTGGTACATACATACAATGGAATATATATACTCAACCATAAAAAAAGATGAAATACTGCCATTTGCAACAACATGAATAGATCTTGAGATTATCAAGCTAAGTGAAATAAGTCAGACAGAAAAAGTCAAGAACCATATGATTTCAACCATATGTGGGATATAAAACTGATAATAGCAAATGAACAAGATAAACAGAGACTTATGGACACAGACAACTGTTCAGTGGTTACCAGAGTAAAAAGAGGAAAAGGGGAGGTATGTAAAGGTAAAGGGGGTAAAATATAAGGTGAGAGAAGAGATTTGACTTTGGGTGGTGAACACTCAATGCAATATACATATGATGTATTATTGAATTGTACACTTGAAACCTGTGTAATTTTATTAACCATTGTCACCCTAATAAATTTAATTAAAATAAATTAAAATATTGGGTCGAAACAATCAATAAATAAAACTTAACAGTTGTTAAAAAAAAAAAAAAGAATTGTGGCTATGTGATTTGCCCCTCTGGTGGATCACTGAAGGATTGGCTCTAAGGTTTCCCTTTGTTTTGTCTGCCTTGGCACTTTACGAGGGCTGATGTGGCTTCCTGGATGGTATTTATCAAAAGCATTTAAAGGCAAATGTATTAACTGCTGCCACCTGGGGCAAGAGATAACAGTTGAGGCAAGCAGTAAACAGACCAGAAAGCCTGGGAAGGAAGAATGAGGAGAAGGAGATACACAGAAGGTGAGGGCTTTTAGAAAGTTGTCACAATCTCCAGGGAATCTAGAAGGCCACAGGCAAGCCCAAGCCTAGATACATACACAGAGAAGTGATGAAGAAAATGAAAATTCAAACCCAGTGAGATAATGCTACATGCCTAGTAGGATGGCTAAAATTTGAAAGTCATAATAATACCTAGTGGTGGTGTGGAACTCAAACACATTGCTGACAGTATAACTACATTAGAAAATTAGTTTGGCCCTACAGCTGAAAAACTGCATACCCAATGAACTAGTTATTCCACTCCTAGTTATACATCCAACAGAAATGCATATACAGTAGTCCTTCCTTAGCTACAGGGGATACATTCCAAGACCCCCGTCAATGCCTGTAACCACAGACAGTACCAAACCCTATGTATACTATGTTTTTTCTTCTGCATACATACCGATGATAAAGTTTAATTTATATATTAGGCACAGTAAGAGATTAACAACTATAATAATAAACTAGAACAATTATAACAATACCCTGTAATAAATGTTATGTGAATGTGGTGTCTCTCATAATATCTTATTGTACTGTATTCACCTTTTCAATTAAAGGAAGCACTCTACGGCTTCTTTTTGGCACATCTGAATTGCCAGGATCACTACTCTTCCTTTTGGGGGCAATAGTAAGTAAACTAAGGGTTACTTGAACACAAGCACTAGGACAGTTGGTCTGATAACTGAGATGGTTACAGTGTGACTAATAGGTGAGTAGTGTATACAGAGTGGATACACTGGACAAAGGGACAGAGCAGGATGATATGAGATTTCATCATACTACTCAGAATGGCATGCAATCTAAGCTTATAAATTATTTATTGTTTCTGGGATTTTCATTTTACATTTTCAAACCATGGCTGTCAACAGGCAACTGAAACCAAGGAAGGCAAAACCATAGATAAAGGGAACTTTCTATATGTGTGCACATGTACAAGATTGTTGAAGAAAATAATATTTATAATAATCAAAAACTAGAAACACTCAAATGTTCATCAACAGTAGATGAATAAGAAAACTGTAATATATTCATGCAACTGAATACAATAAAAATACTTAAACAAGTAAACTAGAGACCTATGCAATAGTACATAATATTCAGCAAAAGAAGCTACATATAGAAGCATACTACCATATGATTCTACTTATATAAAGTTCAAAAAAGCAGGCAAAACTAAACTAAGAATGTTTAAGGACACATACTTATGTGATAAAATTATAAATAACTACCAGGAAGTGATTAAAATAAAGTCAGGATAGTGGTGCCCTTTAGGGGGAGGCAAAGACAGAGGGGATTTCTAGAGTGCTGGAAGAGTCGTTTCTTGACCTGATGATGCTAACACAGGTATTTACATTGCAATCGGCCATTAAGTTCTACATTTGTATTCTGTACACTTTTCTAGATGCATGCTTTAATTTTACTATTAAAAAATTTAGCATTAAACAAAAATCATGGGAGTTTGAAAAACATGGCAGAGTGGGAGACTTCCATGGATCTCTTCCCTTGAAACAACAATAAGCTAAACATCTAAAACTCAACAAAAAACACACAAACTGCATACTAGCATGTGTGAGCGTGAGATCTGTGTATAAAAATTACTACAGGTCAGAACCCCGGGTGTCAAGAGGTGCACTGGGAGAAATAAAGAAGCTGCCTCTCGCAGCCAGAGCTCCTTGTAAAAGGAAGAAAGGGGAGAACAGCCCTGCCTGGGAAAGCTGTGAGCTCCACTCAGCCGGTGGCAGGGCCCAGTCATCAGGGCAGAAGGCAGAGAAGCAGGGATGGCAGAGAAACAACAGTTGATTTTTACCATCCGTGGTTGCAAAACAGAGGCTGAGCCGCAGCCCCATCCTCACCCCAGAAGGCCCCTCCCCCCATATCCTCTGAGACCGAACACCCACAGAGCCCCACGAGAATCTGAGCAAGCGCTACTGAAACTGTTACTGACATTGTCAGGTACTGAGACAGAGGGTAGTGAGCATGATTAAACATCTATAAGGAAAAAAAGGCATTATTAAGGCTTTATACAAAGCAAGAAACCAAAAGAAAAACACTTTCTTTGCAATAGGCTAAAGAGAGACCTTTATATAATAAATCTTTCAGGAAAAAATGCTGAATGCACTTCCCTTAATGCCCAGGTGGAGAAATAGTCCATTAAACACCATGAACAACCAAAATGACAAGGCATCTCAGGAAGAAAGAGAAAAATCTCCAGAAAATACTCTTACAGACATAGAAATAAGCAACTTAAATGACAGAGAATTCAGGATGGTACTTCTGAAAAAGCTCAGTGAGATCTAAAATGATTCATATCAACAATTTCAAGAATTCAAAAAACAACTAGATGAGCAGAATGAGTTCTTTAGCAAGGAGATCGAAACCCTCAAAAAGAACAGAATAGAACTACTGGAGATTCAAAACACACTTCAAGAGTTGAAAAATGAAATAGCAAGCTTGGGAAATAGAGCCAAGGATCAGTGATATCAAAGACAGAAATCTAGAAATGCATCAGAGGGAAGAAGAAAGAAACTGAAGAATGAAAATAATGAAAGAGAAATACAAGCCTACCTGATACCATCAAGAGAGGAAATATGAGAATAATGGGCATTATCAAAAGCAAGAAAAAGAAGCAGAGATTAGAAAACATTTTCAGACAAATAGTTGACGAGAATTTCCCAAATCTAAGGAATGAGCTAGAGTTTGCAATACAAGAAGTCAACAGAACACCCAATTATCTCAACTCAAAAAGGCCTCCACCAAGAAACATTGTATTAAAATTATAAAAATCAATGACAAAGACAATTCTCAGAGCAGCCAGGGAAAAGAAGATGGTAACCTATAAAGGAAAACCCATTAGATTATCCTCGGACTTCTCAGCACAAACCTTACAAGCCAGAAAGTGGAATCATTCAAACTATTAAGTGAAAGGAACTACCAGCCAAGAATAATGTATCCAGCTAAGCTCTCCTTTAGATATGAAGAAGAAATAAAGACCTTTCCAGACATACAAAAATTGAGGGAATTCTCCACTACGAGGCCTGCACTACAGGAAATACTGAAAGGAGTCAGCTCACTTAAAACAAAATGAGAAAAAAAAAAAACCATAATTAGGAGAAAAGTGTCTAGCAGGCTGATAGAAGCAGAGGAGTGCAACCCTTATTAAGAACAGTGCATTATAAGCTTAAAAATAAGAAGAGATTTGCTATAGCAGGATAGTAACAAACATTCAGCATACATAGGGACAAACTGAGACAACAATGACTGAAAAAGGGAGGATTCAAAGATCCAAGTTCGCAAAGGGTGGCATATAAATAACTATCATTTACATATTCATAATGGTAACCACATGCCAAAGATTCAGAACTGAAGTATATAACATAAAACCAGAAGGACTAGAGGGAAAACTCACAAAAGCCAATCAAAATAAAGAAAACAGAAACATAAGGACAAGGAAGCAATGGAAACATCGAGCTACCAGAAAGCAAAAGATAAAATGGCTATAAGACCTCATATTTCAATAATGTAAATGGATTGAACTCACCAATAAAAAGGCATAGAGTTGCAGAATGGATAAAAAAACAAAACTCAATCATATGCTGCCTTCTCAGCTCCATCTCAGACACATCTCAGCTCCAAAGACAAATATAGACTCAAAGTGAAAGGGTGGAAAATGATATTTCAAGCAAATGGCATTCAGAGAAAAGAGGAGTAGTACTACTAATATCAGATGAAATAGACTTCAAAATCAAAAAGATAAAGAAAGATATTGAGGGACATTTCATAATGATAAAGAGAATCATGCACCAAGAAGACATAACACTTATTAATATCTATGTTCCCAATCAGGGAGCCCCGAAATATGTAAAGCAATTTCTAACAGAACTAATGGGAGAAACAAACCAAAACACTATCGTAGTAGGGAAGCTAAACACCCCACTGTCGGATATGGACAGATCATTCATATCATCAATAAGGAAATAACATCCTTAAATGACACATTAGACAAAACTGGACATCATTGACATTTACAGAGCCTTCCATCCTAAAACAGCTGCTTATACATTCTTCTCTAGTACCCATGGAACTTTCTCAAGAATAGACCACATACTGGGACACAGAGATAGCCTCAACAAATATAAGAGGGTTGAAATCATACCAACCATATTCTCTGATCATTATGCTTTGAAACTAGAGATCAACTGCAGAAAAAAATCGGGAAGAACCACAAATATAAGGAGATTAAATAACATGCTACTGAAGAATAACTGGGTCAGAGAAGAAATAAAAAGAGAGATCAAGAGATAGAAACAAATGATAATGATACTACAACATATCAAAACTTATGGGACACGGCAAAAGCAGTTATAAGAGGAAAGTTCATATCATTACAGGCCCATCTCCAAAAACAAGAACGAGCCCAAATAAACAACCTCACACTTCATCTTAAAAAACTAGAAAAGGAAGAACAAATGAAACCTAAAATCAGCAGAAGGAAAGAAATAATCAAAATTAAAGAACAAATAAATTAAATTGAAAACAAAAAAAAATAGAAAAAATAAATGCAACAAAGAGCTGGTTGTTCGAGAAGTTTAATAAAATTGACAAACCCCTGGTTAGACTCACTAAAGTAAAAAGAGAAAGGACACAAATAAACAAAATCAGGAATGAAAGGGGAAATTACAACTGATATCGCAGAAATACAGAGGATCATACAAGAATACTATGAAAAAGTATATAATACCAAATTTAATAACCTAGAAGATATGGACCAGTACTTAGAAAAATACAATCTTCCTAGACTGAATCAATAAGAACTGGAAAATTTAAATAGACCGATCAGCAGTATGGAAATTGAAACAATCATCAAAAATCTATCAAAAAGTAAAAGTCCAAGACCAGACAGCTTCACCAGTGAATTCTATCGAACATTCAAAGAAGATTTAATACCTATTCTCCTCGAAATCTTCCAAAAAATCGAAGAGGAGGCAATGCTTTCCAGCACATTTTATGAAGCCAATATTACCCCGATACCAAATCCTGGTAAAGATAACATAAGAAAAGAAAACTGCAGACTGATATCTCTCATGAACACAGATGTGAAAATCCTAACTAAGATAATAGCAAACTGAATACAACAACATATTAAAAAGATTATACACCACGATCAAGTGGGCTTCATCCCAGAGGCACAGAGATTGTTCAACATATGCAAATCAATTAATGTGATACACCACATAAACAAATTAAAAATAAGAATCATATGACCATATCAATGGATGCAGAAAAAGCCTTCGACAAGATACAGCATCCATTTATGATCAAAACACTTAACAAAATCGGTATAGAAGGAAAATACCTTAACATAATAAAGGCCATATAGGACAAACCCTCAGCCAACATTATACTTAATAGTGAAAAACTAAAAACCTTCCCTCTAATATCAGGAACAAGGCAAGGCTGTCTACTATTGCCACTATTATTCAATATAACATTGGAAGTCCTAGCGAGTGCAATCAGACAAGAGAAAGATATAAAAGTCATCCAAATAAGAAATGAAGAAGTCAAACTGTCTATTCGTGGATGACATGATTCTCTATATAGAAAATCCTAAAGACTCCACAAGAACACTACTAGAAACAATAAGCAAATACAGTAAAGTCTCTGGATACAAAATCAACATTCAAAAATCTATAGCATTCCTATATTCTAATAATGAAGCATCAGAAAAAGAAGTGGAAAAAATAATTCCTTTTGCAATTGCAACAAAAAGAATAAAATACCTAAGAATAAATTTAATGAAACAAGTGAAGGACCTATATAATGAAAACTATAAGACCCTATTAAAAGAAATCGAAGAAGGTACAAAGAAATGGAAATATATTCCATGTTCTTGGATTGAAAGAATCAACATAGTCAAAATGAACTTATTACCTAAAGCATTATACAGATTTAATGCAATCCCCATCAAAATCTCATTGGCATTTTTTAAAGAAATAGAACAAAAAATCATCAGATTTATATGGAAGCACAAAAGACCCCAAATTGCCAAAGCCATCCTGAGAAAAAAGAATGAGGTTGGAGGCATCACGCTGCCTGACTTCAAATTATACTACAAAGTGACAGTAATAAAAATGGCATGGTATTGGCAGCAAAACAGATACTGCGACCAGTGGAACACAGAATTGAGAGTCCAGAAGTAAACTCATATTTATATGGGCAAATAATTTTCGACAAAGAAGCCAAAAACATACAGGGGAGAAAGGAAAGCCTCTTCAATAAGTGATGCTGGGAAAACTGGAAAGCCACTTGCAGAACAATGAAACTAGACTGTTTTCTGTTACCACACACCAAAATTAATTCAAAATAGATTAAGGACCTAAATATAAAACTTGAAACAATAAAATGCATAGAAGAAAACATAGGAACTAAACTGAAGGACCTTGGACTTAAAGAGGATTTTATGAATTTGACCTCAAAAGCAAGGGAAGTAAAAGCTAAAATAAATGAATGCAACTACATCAAACTAAAAAGCTTCTGCTCAGCAAAAGAAATTGTCAGCAAGGTAAAGAGAGAACCGTCTGAATGGGAAAATATATTTGCAAGCAACGCCTCCGATAAAGGCCTAATATCCAAAATTACAAAGAACTCATACAACAAAAGAACAAATGATCCAATTAAAAAATGGGCAGAGGACCTGAACAGACACCTCTCACTAGAGGACGTACAAATGGCCAAAAAATATATGAAAAGATGCTCAACATCTCTAGCTATTAGGGAAATGTAAATCAAAACCACAGCGAGATATCACTTCACATCTGTTAGAAAAGCTATAATCAACAGGACAAGTAATAACAAATGTTAGAGAGGATGTGGAGAAAAAGGAACCCTCATACACTGCTGGTGGGACTGCATATTGGTACAGCCACTATGGAAAACAATATGGAGGTTTCTCAAAAAACTAAGAATTGATCTACCATATGATCCAGCAATCCCTCTACTGGGTATTTACCCTAAAGACTTGAAAACCCATATTTAAAAAGATATTTGCACACCGATGTTCTTAGCAGCATTATTCACAGTGGCCAGAACATGGAAGCAACCAGAGTGTCCTATGATCAATGATTGGCTAAAGAAACTGTGGTTCATATATACAATGGATTATTACTCAGCTATACAAAGAGATGAAATATTGCCATTTGCGACAACGTGAATGGACCTTGAGCTAATCATGCTAAGCAAAATAACCCAGACTGAAAATGTTGAAAATCACATATCACTTTTATGTGGAATACAAACCTAAAAGCAACAAATGAACAGGACAAACAAACAGAGACTCATAGACATGTACAATAGACTAGTGGTACCAGAGGGTAGCAGGGAGAGAGAAGAGGGGAAGGAGGAGGTAGATGAGATAAAGGGGGTCAAATATGTGGTGACAGAAAGAAATCTAACTATGGGAGGTGAACACACAGTGTAAATATATATATGCCTTACTGTTAAAGTGTACAGCTGAAACTTTGGATTTTGTTAATCAATTTCACTATAAAAAATAAGTTAATTAATTAATTAATTAATTAAATTTTTTAAAAATCATGAGTGAAAAGATGAGCAAATATGACTATACACATTTTTTAAAACTCTTCAAAACAAAACTTAGATTAAAAGAAAAGCAACAAAATGAGAACTGCTTCATGCACAATAAAGTTGGAAAAACAAAGGTTAATGTCAAAGTTACAATGTTATAGAAATCTATAGAAACGGTTCTCTATACTCAGTACTCAGTAAATACAAAGGACATAAAAAAGGGAAAAAAATAATTCAAGGAACAAAAATGTAGGCCAAACTTTAAAAGCTGATAATGTAAGTAGTATTTAGAGAATGCTAACAAATTTTTTAAAAGACCAAAAAAAAAAAGAAAATACTAATGAAACTCTAAATTGTCTAAATTGTCATTTTATGCCTATTAAATTAACCACCATTGTTATGTTATAGATAAAGATTTCCATTCATTGGTAGCATGGAGAATTGATTCACTGTTTTTAAAGAGCTGTCTGGTATTTTAAGCAATTTTCTTTCCTGAGAAAGTACTTGTAAAAAATAGTATAATTTCAAACATCGCATATAAAATAATTCTCACCTTGCTTGAGAATTTTGGGGATCTACATTTAGCAAGGCTGTAAAATCCTGTATGGCTGCATTCCAGTTTTCATTTTCATAGAAAAACAGTCCACGTTTCAATAATGCATCTATTCTTTGGGGATCATAAAAAATACACTGCATGGGGGTAAGAGTGGAGAGGAGACACAAAAACATATCACATCATTTTTTAAAAAGGTATATAAACCCATAACAAATTAAATGGATTACAAGTCTGTTTTTAACTTCAGACTTTTTTAAGCAAATTAATTTAAGATGCAAAACTGAAATTTGCATTTAAAGACCATGTCTTTAGGAAATCCATTCATCATCAAATTCTAGAAAAGGGAGGTTTTATAACAGAGAGAGAAAAAAAAATCAGCATAGACAAGCAGCCAAGGCTTTTACCCACTGAAATTTTCACTGGTAAAATTTCATAAGTGACTTGTTCAACTAGAGTAGAGTTATATCTGATCTATCAATTTTATCCCAATTATATCCCTAAAGATAGCACATATTGACCACATTAAGGCTGATTCAATCAAATCAGATGTGGATTAATCTACTCTCTAAAACTGTGGAGACAAATGAATTGACATTGGTATGGTTCATTCATTTCACATTGACATAAAAGGCAATGGAGTGAACAGATTAAATCATTGTCTACTCAGTTGTAAAGCTCCTCATCTACTGATAGTGGGGGGTGAGGAGAACTGAAACACAAAGATTTCCAAGTATTTTTAAAATAGGGAAAAAAACCCCAAAAATTTTGAAGTTTGTTTGACCTCAAATTGCTTTAGTCGATTGGTCAATTTTTAAACTATTAGTCAATTTAAAATTAGTCAATTTAAATAATCAGTCAATTAAATTAGTCAATTTTTAAACTATTGATGCCAGATGGAGGAAACAAACAGAATAGATAGTCTAATAATTTCAATATCTTCAAAAGAAAATATTGAAATGATTTTTTTCTACACCAGAAATTACAAGACAATATTCTCTTGAAGTAAAATAATGGCAAGTATGTGGCTAACATCATGGATTAAGAAATAGAGCAGCTGGGAAAGTGGAAAGATAACTTATTTAAATAATTTCTAAATTCTCAATTGTACTATGAACTAAGAATTTAGAGTTAGATCAAGGTTAGAATTCTGCTGGAATCGGGAATATTTTGCCTGACTCTAGCCTCAAAGTATAATTCAGCTAAAAGTTCCTCAAGGGAATTCCTTGATATCCCCCAACCAAATATAAATTACCCATCCTTATCATTTTTATTTTCTTCATAGAAGTCATCATAATTTATAATTATATATTTATGTATTTCTTTCTTTAATATCTGTCCTTTAGACAATAGGCTCCACGTAAGCAGGAAATATGTTCATTTTATTAATTAAGATTTATTTACTACATTATAGAGTACCTTAGTCAATAAATATTTCTGAGTGAATGAATGAATGAACAAATCCACGAGCACAGCTTCTTTGAGATAAGATGGATTTGCTATATCTCAAGAGTTAAGTGGAGAATGATTTGATTTTCTCTCTCATTTGAAGGGAAGAAACAATTTTCAAAGCATAAAACTACTATTTTATGGTTCAAGAGGAGAAAGTTGGAAAAGTCAAGCCCTCCTCAGAGCTGTCTCAAATGCTCCCACAGCCAACTCCGTGATGTAAATCTATTCACTAATTCTAATTTTAAAATTTTTGACTCAGCCACAAAAAAAAGAGTGAAATCTTTCATTTGTGACAACATGGATGGACCTAGAGAGTATTATGCTAAGTAAAATAAGTCAGACAAAGACAAATACCATATGATTTCACTTATATGTAGAATCTAAACACACACACACACACACACACACACACAATACTAAAATAAAATAAAATAAAAATAAATAAAAAAACAAAACAGAAACAAACTCATAGATACAGAAAACAAACTGATGGTTGCCAGATGGCTTGGGGGGAATTGGTAAAAAAGAAGAAAGAGTTAAGATACACAAATTGCCAGTTATAAAAATAGTCATGGGAGTGTAAGTGCAGCATAGGGAATATAGTATTTGAAATAACCATGTGTAGTATCACATGGATAGTAAACTTAGTGGGGTGGTCACTTCATAAGTTATACAAATATCTAATCACCATGTTGTACACCTGAGACTAATATAATATTGTATGTCAAATGTAATTGAGAAATAAATTATTTTTTAAAAATTGACATAGTGGTAATGTCAATTCTAGTAATGAATGCTATAGGTCTTAACCTATAATAAATTATTTTTGATTATACAACATATGTGAAAGCATTTCAACAACTGCTATAGTATTAGATTGAGACCATAATCTAAAACATATAAATGGGAGCATTATATGTGATACAGCTTACTTTGGAAAAGTCATCAATGGCCAGTACTTTGTTAGTTATTTCATACATCTCACCCCTCCTGAAATACATATCAGCATCCATGGGCTTGCATTTAATTGCCTGTGTATAGTTTAGAATAGCCAAAGTAATGTCGTTTTTTCTCCGGAAAATTTCTGCCTTTGACAAATATGCCTCTAAAATTAATTAAAAAGGTAAAATTTAGTGTTATGGTCCTTTTATGAACTATAAAAACTTTTAAAGATTAATCCCTCCCTCTCCAAAACAGTAGTCTTAGAATAATGTTTCTCTACCATACTTTCTTAACCATTTAAAGTAAGGGTTTGTTATTGTTGTTGTTGTTTTAATTTCAACAGTGCAAAATTTGTTCTCCGAGTCTGGATAATACTCATTTATGCTTAAAAGCATTTTTAACTTCAATTTGAAGTAACAAAATTAACTATTACTTATTTGTATATCTGAAATGTTTCATAATCTTTTAATGTTTATAGTGAAAAGTTAGATTTTAATAGCACAAAATCATATGGACTTTTAGCAGAGATCAGCAGAGATCAGAAAACGTTTATAAAGCTCGTGCTACATTTTAGGGGTATGTTATGGATGCTGGGGATACAAAGATGAAAATGACATTTTCTCATTCTCCAAAAGTTCAAGTTGATTAAATTATGTTCCATAAGGGCAAACATATAGATTTCATCCAACCAAGAAGTCTTAGGAACACTAAAACTCTTAATTTTTAAGTTCATATTCTTTTTGTGGTATGAACAGTAAGCAACCAATTTATTGTAATATATACCAAGGACATTAACATTTTAAAACATGATGAGTATTTTGAAAATAATACAAGATCATACAAGTCTTAAATTTACAATATTACAATAAATTTAACTTATGAAAGTCACAATCTGTTTGAAGACCTATGTCTACTGGTTTATGTATATTTATAATACCACTAAATCACCAAAGCTTAGGTAAAGATATAATCAATATAATTGTCTGCACAGATAACCCACCTGCATTATTTTTATTATATTTATTTATATAATTCAAGTCATCCAAAGCTTCACTAATTTTGTCTTGGAAAAGATAAATGAGATGTCGGTGCCAATAGGCATTGAGAAACAATGGTTCCAAAAGTATAGCCTAGAAAATATATGTATAAATTCAATTAAAGTTGATTTATTAAAAGATAGCCTATCAAGTTTCAAGCATTAGGGATCCCAATTGTTTTATTAAGTGTATAGTATAAAATAGTACCTCTCAATCTGACAAACAAAATCTAGTGCTTTTAATATTTATTATTTGAAAATGTCAATAAATATAATTTGTATAATCACAAATATCCAATACAAATTCATTGTTCAAAATTTTAGTAAAAACTATTATATAATAATATGCAAGTATAAATTGTAAATAGTTATTTTGATTAAATAAAACTTACTTCCTGTAGATCATTCATGGCACTCTGTAACTTTCCCAGTTTCCTATAAATAGCTCCACGTCTACAGTATAAAAATGCAGGATATATTTTTTTATGATTTATTTCTTCAGTCAAGATCTTCACTTCGGATTCATAATGTTTAATGACGTCTGGAGGAAGACTAGACATCAAAGAATCACTCAGTTCTAGTTTTGGTGGTTCCTTCACTTCTTCAGACAAGTCTTTCGGAACAAATGTTTTAACAACTTTCTCTCTTGCAGTTGTCTTCTGAGGTTTATGCTTAGAGAATAGATCAACAACCCATGTTTGAGGGTCAGTATTTTCTGGAATTCCTCCACGACTTTGGGCAAATTTGTCAAAATTTAAACACGATGGTAAGCTGGGACTCTGAAATGGACGTTCATATAATGGAATTTTCAGAAAATATTTCTTCTGTCCAGGAAGAATTCCGTGAGACATTGATCTAGTTTTTAAAAGAGTGATTTTTAAATTAGAGAAACATAATTATTTTTATAATCAATAAATCAACTCAGCCACAAACAAAACTATTTCTCTATTGTGCATCAGAGTTGCCAGAGATTTGTTAAACACAAATTTCTGGATTTTGTGGACACAATTACCAAAATAAACCACAGGGACAGAATGGTAATCACAGAATTTTAACACACAAGGATCTGTGGCAATAACTAAAAGACTATAGGTCCTTAGAAATGAGGTATATGGGCAGGCTTCTAAGGTGTTCTTTCACTTACATAGGTGAAAAACTTCTAGGTCTTCTGGGTATATGCCTAACTAGTTATAGTGGTTACCCAGCTCTCAGACATAAGCCAGCTCACAATCCAAAACCTCCCACTTGACAAGAAGGCCAGGCATGTCCCACTGAGGAAGGATCTTATTATGTGGCCTAGGTATATTTATTGAATTTTCCCCAAAAGCTTCCAAATATCTGAGAAAGATTAAAAACGCAAACCTTCTGCAGTTTATTAGATACTGGCTCTAAACTTATGTTGATCCACAGATAGATACCCACTGTGGATGCCACTGAAATCCATCAACCTAATTAGGGAATTATGAAGGTTGAGTAGTAGAAAGAATCTTGGCCTGAAACCGCCTAACAGCAGACCTTGTGAGACATGGACTCATACTGTGATAATTTCCCTACTCCCAGAATGCATAGTGGGAATGAATCAACTTAATAACTGCATAAGCTATAACCTGAGGGAGATAACAGCAGTAAAGGTCGAGTGGAAATTTCTGGACTGTCTCCATTCTATCCCATATCGCCATCTACCAAGACAGTATACTAAATGTAATACCCGACCAAGGGGGACTAAGTGGCACTAAGGAAAATATGTCACCTCCTGCTTGTAGATAATAAATTCTGCCTCTCTTGGGGGTGTAACAGAGCAAGATGGGCCAAGTAAACCAGGACTGCCTTCACCAAAAGGCTCATCCTATAGCTCCTGTTATAACTATTAGCAGTCTATACAGTTATTAAAAAGCAAATAAGTCTCTTCAAATGGTTAAACTTTATAATCAGAATGATATAGTCAGTAAACAGTAAAACATCACAGTGAAGCAGTGTTACATCACTTATATCCTTTGTATAGATAGAAGTCACTTTGGTTATGGCCAAAATGGTGCTGTATATTATCTTTTCTAGGATGGTGAAGATTCATAACACTTTGAAAAGAGAAAATGCATCAAAAATGTATAAGCAATCTTCTGGTTCTATCTAAAACATTTGTCGACTTAGAAAAACCTACCTAAAGTGTTCTAAAGATGAGCTAACAAAAAAGCTTCCAGCTATTAAATTTGTTGCAGGGGAAGCTTAAGCAAAAGTAGTGTGCGGAGAACTCGGGGCTTGACTTGAATGGCAGTCTCCACCAGGGTTAGTCTCTGTTCCACTCTGTCACTCACACTTACATAAGGTTATTCCCTGGTCTTCTAAGAGATGACAATAAGTCACCACATCAAAATATAATTAACTCTTTTTCAGAACCAGCGAGTCTTTATAACAATAAAGTGAACAAAGCACATGACTTTTATCACCAGGAAAGTCTTTACTTTTCAAAAGGGCATAAGTTTAATGAATTTTTTGTCATCTGGAGATATCTAAAGAGAAACAAAGCTCAGAGCTTTTTGGAAACTATTTTGTACAGCACTGGATTATAAGAATGTCTTGAATACTTAAACATGACCATACCTGAACTTTAAGCTGTTGTTATTTTAGGTCCCTCCATATTTTAAACATGCTAGATATTATTACCTCCAAGTAAGGAGAAAAATTATTTCTTTGTGTTAATCTCTGAATTAGGTCTCATAACATACAAAAACCAGTTTGTCTATCTAATTTATTACTCAATTCGATACTTTAAAATTTAAAAACGATTAAATTTCAGCAATCTATTTCCTTTCAAATTGGTAGGATCTGGAGCTGGAATAGGGTTTCCGTCCTAAATTACTTTAGAAAAAAACTTAGTAGATTTCATTTCTTTCTACTAAGAGATTTCATTTAGCCATTAAATTGACTTAGTCTTACTTCATGTTCTTAAAGCAGCCCCACCTTTAACTTATAGTTTGAACTATTCACATATTTATGCTATTAAACAGCTGTATATTAAAAAATAAGGGATTATTTTTAGCTAAGAGTTCAGCATATCTTCAGTGTTGAGTAAAATAATAACAACTTCAATGGGTGAAATTATAAAATTAAGGCCAAAACCACAATGCATTTCTTAAACTATAACAATTATTGATTAAACAGGACCTTTTAAGAATTTTTGGAGATTTGGATAACTCTTCCAACACCATTGTAACTCTACGGAGTTTCCATCCTTTCTTCCATTTTATTCTCTTTTTCTTGGGATACACAATGTAACTAATGCCAGCTTTTTTAGATGCTTCAACGAGAGACACAGACAGATCTGTCACACTGTAATTGTCCTGAATGGTATCTAAGATGGTATCTATATTTTCTTTTACGATGGGTTCTTCAGTTTCATTTAGCTCAACCATCTGACGACGCTCCAATTCTTTTGCTTTTTGAAACATCACCTCTTTTATATTGTTTTGCATGTTATCTTTAATCTCTAATGGAACTATGGTCTCCTCCCTCAACTCAACTGCAGATTTTACTCTCTTATTGAAGAAGAAACAAAGAGGCAGAAAAAATATAAAATCAATTTAATTGCTGTACATTTAAAATTAATTCAGTTACAATTACTATTAATGTAGTCTAGTCACTATTGAAAAATTTTAAATCATATATTCCTGATTTTTCCAAAAGTCAGTTTATAAAGTTAATAATAGGTTAGTTAAAACAAAGTACTATAATTTAATTGGTCAAACAACATTTAGTTAGCTTCATAAAAATAACACTATAAAGTAGATAGGCATTAAATATTATTTTCTATATTCTTAATTAAAAGAGAATGCTTTTACATATCCAAATAAAGTTCATACTCTACTTTTACTTTTAATGCAAAAAATAGGTACAATACACAAAAATTATTAAAATGCCTTATCCTATAAAAGAAAATTGTGAATCTATTTTCAAAAGCACTTTAACAACATTGACTTTCTATACAATAGTATTCAAATATCCTCTACAATAATTTTCAATTCAGTACTTATAAGCTTAAGTAATAAGATTCCAGTATAATATTTATTTTCTCTAATATTATAGAATCAACTTAATTTAACAATAATATTAATATTACAATACTAATCATTATTAATAATTTGCAGTCTTTATGCATTAGTACTTGAAACTCTAACAGCACCCATTACTAGTAAAAGAGATTAATTCCAATCCTTTGTTATAGCATTTCCAGCCTATTGAACTATTGTCAATAAATTAACTGCATTTAATTTTTTGCTAATAAATAATAATTTGTTTTAGAGATGTTTTTCATTATAGTGAATTTAGGCTCAAATTCCAAACATAACTACTTCATACAAGCTAGTTATATACTTTAAGATGTACCAAATACATTAGAAATATTTATCCTCCATGACTTACTATACTTCCCCTATCTCAAGAAACTATATGTTAGCTCAATACATAAATAGAATAGAAAATAGAGAAGTAAATAAACAATGGAATATATGTATGTATGTATGTATGTATGTATATGTAAATATCAAGAAATATAAACACATATGAATATATTAGGAAAACATATATCTGAAAAGATGTAGAATATAAGATGCTCATATTCCCACTTGCTGTCTAGATATAAATTACACAGAGTAGCCTTATACAGCTGCGTAGAACACTCTGTAAGAAATCACTGACAGAATCTATAACTATAGAGCAGAGCTACCAGAGTGGGTTTAAGTTTTTGTTTCCAGCTTTACTGAGATATTACTGACATATATATATATATGTATATGTATCATATATATATATCATATATATATATCATATATATATATCATATATATATATCAAGAAAAGAAAATATTAGCAAACTGAATTCAACATCACATTAAAAGGATCATACAATATGACCATGTGATATTTATCCCTCAGATGCAAGAATGGTTCAACATACACAAATCAAAAATGTGATACATCACATTTATAGAATAAAAGATAAAGATCCTATGATCATCTCAATTGATGCAGAAAAGGGATTTGACAAAGTTCAACATTCTTTTATGATAAAAACTCTCAACAGATTTGGCATGGGAGGAACAAAACTCAACATAAAAAAGACCACATATGACGAACCCACAACTAATATCATATTCAACAGTATGAGATTGAAAGATTTCACACTAAGATCAGGAATAAGACAGAAGTACTCGGTTTTGCCACTTTCATTCAACATAGTACTGTAAGTCCTGGCTAGAGCAATTAGAAAAGAAAAAGTGAAAAAAAAAAGACGTCCAAATCAAAAAAGAAGTCAAATTGTCTGCTTGTGAAGAAGATATAATCCTATATAAGAAAACTGTAAAGACCACCAAAACACTATTAGAACTAATTAATAAATCAGTAAAGTTGCAAGTTACAAAATCAACATACAAAAATCAGTTGCATACCTGAAAAATAAAGTAATCACATTTACAATAGCATCAAAAATAATAAAATATTTAGGAATAAATTTAACCAAGAAGATGAAGGATTTATACACTGAAAATTACAATACTTTGATGAAGGAAATTGAAGAAGACACAAATATATGGAAAGATATCTCAAGTTCATGAATTAGAAAAATTAGTATTTTTAAATGTCTGTACTACCCAAAGCCATTTATTAATTCAACACAATCCCTAGGAAAAGCCCAATGACATTTTTCACAGAAGTAGAAAAACAACCCTAAAATTTGTATGGAACCACAAAAGGCCCCAAATAGCCAAAGCAATCCTAAGAAATAAGAACAAAAGTGGAGACATCACAATTCTTTATTTCAAACTTTATTACAAAGCTACAGTAATAAAAACAGCATGATATTGTCATAAAAATAGGCACATAGACCAATGGAACAGAGACATATATAATACATATAATCAACTATTATACAAGCGAGCCAAGAACACTCAATGTGAAAAGGCTAGTCTCTTTAAGAAATTTGCTGGGAAAAGTGGATATTCACATGCAAATGAATGAAATTGGACCTCTATCTTACACTACTTACAAAAATTAACTCAAAATGAATTAAAGACTCAAGTTAGACCTGAAACTGTAAAACTACTAGAAGAAAATATAGGAAAATTTCCTTGATGTTGGCCTTGGTGATGATTTTTTGTATATAACACTAAAAGCACAAGCAACAAAAGCAAAAATAAACAAGTAAGAATATAATAAACGAAAAGCTTCTCCACTGTAAAATAAATGATCAGCAAAATGAAATGGCAACCTGGAATGGAGAAAAATATTTGCAAACCATCAATCTGATAAGGGATTAATATCTAAAATGTATAAGGAACTCTTACAACTCAGTAGGAAAAAGCACCCAAACAATCTGATTAAAAAATGAGCAGAGGAACCGAATAGAGATTTTTTTCCAACAAAGACTTACAAATGGCCAACAGGTTCATGGAAAGATGATCAACATCACTAAACATTAGGGAAATGCAAATCAAAACCACAATAAGATATCACCTTACATGTGTTAGAATGGCTAGTCTCAAAAGGACAAGCGACATCAAGTGGTGAAGAAAAGGGAACCCTTGTGCACTGTTGAAGAGAATATAAACTGGTACAACCATTAAAGAAAAGTATGGATGTTCCTCAAAAAATTGAGAATAGAATTACCATGTGATCCAGCAATTCCACTTCTGTGTAGATATACAAAAGAAAGAAATCATGATCTCAAAGAGATATCTGCACCCCCATGTTTTTTGTAGCATTATTCACAAGCCAAGATATAAAAATACATATATTAGAATACTATTCAGCCATAAAACAGAGGGATATCCCACCATTTGCAACAATATGGATGAACCTCGAGGACATTAAGTGAAATGCAAATACTATATGATCCCATCTATATGTGAAATCTAAAAAAAAAACAAAAACAAAAACAAAAATATTTTTTTAAAAACATAAAAAACTCATAGATACAGACAACAGATTGGTTGGCTGCAGAGCTGGAGAGTTGAGTGTAGGCAAAAAGAGTGATGGCTGTCCAAAAGGTATAAATGTCCAGTTATAAAATAAATAATTTCTGAGGATGTAATGTACAGCATGGTGACTGTAGTTAAAATACTGTCTTGGATATCTGAAAGTTGCTAAGAGAGTAGATCTTAAAGGTTCTCATCATAAGAAAAAGTGTGTAACTATGTGTGATGATGGCTTATTGTAGTGATTATTTCAAAATATATACAAATTGAATCATTACGTTGTACCCCTAAAACTAATGTAATGTTATATGTCAATTATTTGTCAATGAAATAAATCTTAAGAATAGTGTCAGTGTACAGGCTTACAAAACAGAGGAATCGAAGAGTTAATAAAAAAGGAGAACGTTAGAAATGAAATAGGAAGTAGGCTAAAGTTAGTCAAGTTAAAAGCAAGTTAGCCAGAAAGAAATTTAAATTTGGGTAGTGAACACACAATGGAATACACATGTGACAAATATGTTTTGAGCTGTACACTTGAAACCTATATAATTTCACTTACCCCAATAAATTTAATTTTTAAACAAGCAAGTTAGAAGCAATTAACATAGAGAATCAAGGAAGTTACTGTCAGATCTTGGGGAGAAAAAAAACTGGGAGCTAGATGTCAGTGCCACTGATGGTAAGAACCAGTCTTTCAAAAATGCCTATGGATTCTTGGTGAAGAGGAAAGTACATTTCATTTGGTAAGAAGTATGGGTTTCAGTACTAGCTCTGCCATTTATTACTTTCTAACCTTTGCTTTTTCATGTATAAAACGTGTATCTGTCTCACCTTCCTTCTCATCAGGATATTATGAAGTTCAAGATCAAACTGGAATAGTGTTCGTGAAAATGTTTTCAAACCGTAAGCCTGATTCAAGTGTAGGTCAATAGTATAAATGATTTATAATGTACCAGTTAAAGTCAAATAATGACTATAAGACACTTCCAAGAGTTGTTGAAATCTTACAATGCTACCACCAAGCACAATTTACACGGGCTAGCAAATACATACTCAACTCCAAACTTTCAATCAACTCTGGATGAATCAACTGACTACACTATTTCAGGAATGCAAACAAACAAACAAAATATATAGGTGGTGATAATTACTTGTAAAATAAACATTTCCTTTGAATAATAAAAAGTGAAAATTATCATACCTTTAATTGTAGAGATTGTGTGCTGAAACTTTTTTGGATATTTTCAAATGATGAAGATTTTTTTAGGTAAAAAAGCTGAAATAATAAAATGATAATTATACATTGACTTTAGATACTATGTGGTAAACTAAAATATCATATGACCAATAAATATCAGTTGACCAACAGTAACTGTTTAGGTAAATTAACAAAATGCAGCAATATTAGTTAAAGCACAGGTTCTTACTGAGTTCACAGAGAGAAGCAGAACTTAAAATCTGTCAATTAATTTTGAAAAGGTATAATAATGGAAACTATCCTGATTTTTACAATACAACTAGATATAGCAAACACTTACCTAGTATCTGCTATGTGCAAGGTGCTATGCTGCAAAGCTTTCCAATTGGTATAAGGGGCACAGGTGTGTGTGAATATGCCATAGATATGCTAAGCCATTAACCCTCTTAGCCCTAGGGCTACACTAGTGGGACCTGGAGCAGCTACTGCCCTGAACAGTCACCTCTAATCATGAGTAACCTCAACCTTTTACCCATAAGACCACACAAATATCATCACTTATTATGAGAGCTATTATATTAAAGAGTTGAGAAGTACCACTATACTAGAGTAGAAAGTACAAAAAAAAAAACCTGACATGTTCCACATCCTCGAACAGTATAATGATGGAAACAGATATAAAGAAATAATTATAATTCAAAGTGGCTGTGGCAATGATTGTAGAGATGGCATGAATGAGGAGCAAAGGAATAGAAGAGAAGGACAGGTTAATTCTGAATGGAAAGGAAACTGAGTTGACCAGCTTGAAGAGGTAGCATCAGGGTTTGCCTGTGAAAGGTGGCAATATTTCCATGGACTGAGATGGGGTTGAGAACATACCAGGCCAATAGAATAGCCTAAACAAAAACTGAGAAGTGTCACAGTGCTGGGATTTTGGTCCCCAAGGGCTCTGGTGCAGGCAGAGTACAGGGTACATGGAGAAATATAATGAAATATATTATAACAGAAATATAATGGAAGGTAGGATAGAAAATATAGTGAGGCCAAGTTATAAGACTTAGTTAAGCCCTCTGGTTTTATTTGGTAGGTGGAGTTACTCAGTTTGTTGAGAGATGAGTGATATAATCATACCTGTGTTTTAAGAATATAGCCGGGGGGCAGGAAGGAGGATGGATTGAAAGAAACAGCTACTTAAAATAGGAATTATCTGATAGGTAGATGTAAGTAGTGCTACTACACTGGTCTAGAAAGTACAACTGGCATTTCAAACTAGAAAGTGTCATTAGTTAGTTCAATTATTTTTTATTTGATAGTCACTGCTATAGGTGTGACAGATAAAAGAGTGAATAATAATGATATGACCCCAAGCTCGTAAGGAATACAAAGACCAAACATACAAAAGGGCAAATATTTAATAAGTGCTATGAGCAAAATAGCAAAAAAAACTAATCTATATTAAATAGATACATTATATCCTAAAAAAAAAAATATTACTTGACTGTATGGGAAGAGGCATACACACATTTTTAACCCATTTAACTGACTAGAATAGGAATTTGATTTATCCCAGGACTCTCTACTATGTAGCACTCAGCATCTCAAGACATCAAGGAAAGTAAAGAGTTGAAGGCACTGATGAGAGAAAAATAAAACTGTTTCTTATTTGTCCCCATAATATTTAGGACACTTATTAATAAACCAATTATATAAATTTTATACCTTTCTTCTCTCAATCACTATCTCTTTTCTCTCCAATTGTGTTTATTATTTAATTAGCTTACTTGGATTCACTGTAGTGATAATAAAGTCACGAGCATGAGTCTAATCACCATTTAGAGAATTAACTTTTACTGTGTTTCATGGCCATGACAATTCCTCCATTTGGTCAAAAGATT
Source organism: Pteropus medius (assembly GCF_902729225.1). Classification (NCBI taxonomy): domain Eukaryota; kingdom Metazoa; phylum Chordata; class Mammalia; order Chiroptera; family Pteropodidae; genus Pteropus; species Pteropus medius. Next base: position 15,973,042 of record NW_024354911.1, read on the forward strand.
TATAAACATATTCTTTTGATCACTGAAGATCTAGGCAGGCAAGAAGTGATAAATGAGTACAAAACCAGAAATTTTAGAAATCTTAGGAAAACTCACAGCAGATATCCTGCTATTGGTTAGTAGGTAACATCTGAGTGTCATAAAAACAACATATTTAAAAAAAAGGAAATGTGTCCTCAGAAAAGAGATCGACATAAAGAGATAACTATAATCCAAAGTGGCTGTGGCAGTGACAGCAGTAAATGTTCTGAGGCATTTCCTGGACTGAAGAAGCACCAAGAAATAATTTCTGAGATTACTAGAAATAATACCTGAGCTGCAGGCAGATAAAGCAACCAATTCAAAATTCAGAATAAAAAGTATACATACCCTAAGACCTCTTCTGCTATGCTGATTTAAAGTAATAACACTTTCCTTGCTTTCAGATGAAAATTTCTCAATTAAAATCCTGCTTGCTTGAACACTCTGTGGTAAAAAGATAAGTTTTAAATTATAGAGTAGAATACTTTAAAAAAAAAAAAAACTATGAGTACTGTTACTTCCCAGTACAACATTATTACCAAAAGAGAAACACGTGAAAAGGACAGAATTATAGAAAATGTTTACCAAAGATGCATCAAAGTCTAGCTGCAGCCTTAGTATTTGGCCAAAACCCTCAATTTGTCTTTAGCATTGGTCTTTAGTCAAATGGATACTTCTTTGTTGTTTCTAGCATCCCTAATCATAGGATCCTGTGACCTCACAGGTTAGCATTGAATCTATTCGGCATATCAACATTAGGATTATGAATAAAATATACCATTTGGATTGATTGTCAATGTGACTATTCACTGTAAAATACAAGAAAGCATTCTAAATGTTAATTGAAATAAAAATATCTTTAAATGCTTTATAATATAAACTATCAATCAAGTTATATATGTATGTTTACTGTTATAAAGGTAAACTGTTGCAATGATTATGATTATTAAATGTGCTACTTTTCTATCTTGTAATCAGTGATTTGAATATGTAGAAACAACTAGAAGATCTAAGTTTGACAGCCTGGTGGATTCATAATGAATTAAATCATTCTGCTGCTTAATTTGCTGAAAATTTCTAGGTCTCAACTAAAATTTCAAATACAAAAAATATTTATTCAATAGGCAATCAGCTATTAAAAGCATCATGTAATTATCACTGAGAATGGAACAGATATGGAGAAGGCCATGGGTAATTTAGAAATCACCAGCACTGAATTTTTATTCATCCCCTTCTGCTGTATTTTCAGAAAGTATCTAGAGCAAATATAAGGTAAGAAAATTACTAGATATAGCAAAAAGAGACTTGGTCTCTTTCATCATTATTCTTCAAAGACAAACTACACAAGAAATTTTGGAACTAATTTGTCATGCACTTACGCAAAATATTCAAATATGATGGAATAGCAGATATTACATATTTAAAAGAATGCTTTTAACAATAACAATAACAAAAACCTTAGTACAGCAGGTAACATTTTATAACAATGATGAGATGCCATAGGAACTTAACTATTTTAATGTCAATTAGTTTATGATAAAGTTGGTTTTGTTATATGTCATTCTGCTTAAAGCCACAGAAACTATCCACAATGTTAAGTGAAGTCTTACTGTACCATATTTTACAGATATGAAAACAGCAGAACTTACTAACAATCAATGGCTGCTTTTTAAAAAGAAAATGCAGTTTATATGTTGGAACCTTCCAAGACATTGCCCAAACTAACGTGCCTTGAGAGGGCAATAACAATATTGCTTAGATGATATCCGATGTAAAATTTCTCCACTCCTGGGATATTGCTGAAATTGGTATGCATGTAATAAAAGCTAGGATGCAGATGAAAATGAAAAGTTTGCTAACTTACAAGTCAATTATGACTTCTGCTTCTAATTATGGCAGGCTAGGTTTATTCTTCTGAAGACAACTACGAAAGCTACATATAATATGAAAACATGCTCTTCAAAGCATCAAAGGGCTAACAAGATGATGAAGAGATACTGAGCCAAAACCCACAAAAAGGCAAGAATCTGGAAAGGTAAGTCCAGTATTCAAAGATGCTTTTATTCTCAGGATATTTACTAAAACAGTTGCAAATCCAAGCTGCAGAAATGCAACTTCTTGGGGCAAGGGTGACACAAATTGAAGGCCAGAATCTACCTGATCTACATATTATTTAAGAATAATACACCATGATCAAGTAATCCAAGAAATGTAAAGATGTAACAATATTAACATCCTAAACACGTAGTAACAATAGGGCAAACAGAAATGTGATTCCATCCCAGCTTTGGTTGCAGAGAAGCTAAGAGGTAAAAGAATGATCCCATTTCAAGCAACAGCATATACCAACAGAATTTCGTTTGATTTAATCTTATCTCTGACTTTATTATGATATTACTCTTGTTATGCTTTCCCCATGATTTCCTTAACTTTTTCATTTTATCCTTTTCTGATATATGTGTTTTAGTAAGCTGCCTAAAATTTTAAGCAAACAAAATAATCCTAAACACTATTAAAAATTTATGCATGATGACGACGTTCATCGCTGAATTGAAGAGGAAAAAGTGAGAAGGGAGAGGAAAAAAGGGGTAAAGAACAAGAGAAGGAAGAGGAAGAATTTTTAAGAATGAAAGAAAAAGACCAAAAAGTGGGCAGTAGTTGTCTGGAGGGAAAGAATAACAGATGATTTGGGGTTCCTTCTCTTGATTTTTTCATTTTTAAAATAATAAGCATAATATGAAACTAGAGCAAGCAAACACTCTTGAAAGGAAGAAAAATTAATAATTGTATGTGGTAGTGGTAAACTTTTTAAACATTAAGTTAACTAAAAATGCACTTTTAAAAGCAAATGAAAATACTATGAAGATCTTTTATGCAACCCAAGTGGTTTTCTATCTTGGAACCTCAGTCAAATAAAAATATCCTTTCAAGAAGAAAACTTGAGTGGGGAGATAGATGGGGTAAAAGGGGTCAAATATGTGGCAACAGAAAGAAATATAACTATGGGATATATGCCTTACTGTTAAAGTGTACAGCTGAAACATTGGATTTCATTAACCAATGTCATCATAAAATAATTAATTAATTAATTTAAAAAATTTTTTAAAAAAAGAAAACTTGACTGGCTAATGTAACATGGATAAGTACAATATTTTTTAGAAATATATATATAATACATAAGTATATGTATGTAAATATACACATAGTTATAGGCTTATAAGTATATGTATATACATATAATACATACATAGAAAATTACTTACTATATATATAATTCTTATAGTGCCATACAATTATTCTTAATCATGGCAATAGTTGTCTGACAATTTACATAACCATGGTCCAGTAAATGTTAATGTAATCAATTATACAATTTAATTATTAAACGACAACAATAAAGTCATTCAGTATGTTACCTCATATTTTGGATATAGGGTTTCCTTCATGACAGATACAGGAACAGAGAATTTGGGTGAAGTTAGATTCCAAAATAACTTTGTAAATCCTGGATAAGCAGGCACCTTTGAAAATAACAAAAAGCCATTAGAAACTAACAAATGATCCCTATGGTAAAAACCCAAACTCCTGTCAAAATTTTATCTAGTTGCCTAGGAAGTGAAGTGATATATTCCACAGCCTCTGAAAATCTGGGGAAAACTTTTCATACCCATCAGATTAGCAAATACATAAAGTCAGCAATTCCAAATGATATCAAGGATGTAAGGAAATTAATAGAACCACAGTGGAGACAAATTGGCCATTTCTAGTAAAATAGAAAATGTGCATGCCACATGATCCAGCAATTTAGTTCTAGCTGTACAGTAAGGAAATTCTTACACGTGTGCATAAAGAGATATGTACAAGGATGTTCATACTGTATATGAAATAGCAAAAATCAAAGCCCAATCACAATGTCCATTGATAGATAAACATAAACAAAATGTGGTATATTCATATAACTAAACACTAATAAAATCATTCGAGCACAAAAATTATAAATCATAAGTGGATCTTAGAAGCATAATATTGACATTAAAATAAGCAAGTTTTAGAAAAATGCATATAAAATAGTGCTTTTATATAAATATATAGAGAACACACAGAACTACAGTATTTATTGCTTAGAGTCACAAATACATCCAGTAAAGTATAACATGTTTTAGAAAGACCACAATTATAACAGTAACTACCCTTGAGTAAGGAAAAAAAGAAATGGAATTAGGAAGAAATACAAGAGAACTTAAATTATTTTAACATTTTATTTTATTTTTAAAAATCTGAAACAAGTAAAACAAAATATTAACACTTATAAATTCCTGACAGCATCCCCCCAAGTGTGTGTTACTTTGATTTCTGTGCTTATTTGTTTGTTTTTTAAAACGTTTTCCAAATAAAAACTAATCAGGCATAGGAGAATTTTTAGGGAGGTGAAACTATTCTGTACGATGCTGGAATTGTGGCTACATGACATTATGCATTTGTCAAAATCTATTGAATTTTACAGAACAATGAGTAAACCTTAACATATGCTAATTTTAAAAAATCATTTAGGAGATTAAGAGGAATCCCAGGATGGGTTGCAGAATGTAACAAAACAATCTAACTATATTACAAATGTATGAAACTACTTCACTGAAGGGGATGGGGAAAAAGTTGCTGACTTTAGTAACAGAAATGAGTGGAGTATACAAAACTAAAAGCAAAAGAAACTGTGCATAGCACTGTACTTTAGTTGATAAAGTTGTATCCCATAGGAACATGGATTAATAATTCTGATACTCTTATGCATGTGTACTTCTATACTGGAATTGAACAATTAAGTAAACAGAGGATGGTAGGAGCCAAATTTGGCACTGTTGGATTGTAACTCAAGGTATATCATAAATATCTCTAAGTCATATTGATATAAATAATTGAATAAATAAATAAATGGAAAGAATAGACAAATCTTCCCAGATGAATTTAAATTAATTTTTGTACATACTCTACCCTTAAGGAGGCAGAGCATAACTGCACATTCCTTAAGTGTGAGCTGCACATAATGACTTCCTTCCAAAGAGTACCTTATGGAAAAGGAGGAAAAAGAGGAACTTCACAAAGAAACCTGGTAAATGCTGCCTTAGACAGGCGATCAAAGTTAACATCAACCATGGTAATTCATGTTAATAATATGTACCCTTGTTATGATGTGATGAAAATGGCACTTTACCTCAGTGGGTCTTCCTCCTAAAATCATGAGGCAAATTTAAATTGGGGGACATTCTATGAAATATCTGAACTGTACTCCCCAAAACTTGTCAAGGTCTTTAATAACAAGAAAGTCTCAGAAACTGTCACAGCTGGGAAAAGCCTAAGGAGATATGACAACTGAACGTCACTGTTATCTTGGATGGGATCCTGGGACAGAAAATGGACATTATATAAAAGCTAAGGAAATCTGAATGAGGCATAGATCTTAGTTAATAGTAATGTATAAACATCGTTTCATTGATTTTAACAAATGTACTATACTACTGTAATGTGTCAGTTTCCAAGGACTGCCATAACAAATTACTACAGGGTGGCTCAAAACAATAGAAATGTATTCTCTTACTCTTCTGGAGACTAGAAGTCCAAAACCAGATGTGGTAGGGGGCAGGGTAGGGGCAGTCTATGCTCCCTCAGACACTCTAGCGAAGAATCCTTCTTTGCCTCCTTTTAGCTTCTAGTGGTTGCCAGCAATCCTCAGTGTCCCTTGGCTTGCAGCTGCGTCATTCCAATCTCTGTCTCTTCCCCTCACGCCTATATATTCACACGGTGTTCTCCTCTTTTAATGATATCAGTCCTATTGGATTTAATAGGACTAAATCCAGGATGATCTCATCTCAAGATTCTTAATTCCATCTGCAAAGACCATGTTTCCAAATAAAGTCACATGCACAGGTACTGTGAGTTATCAGGACTTTTGGGGCCACTACTGAACCTACTATCGTTACGTTAATAATAGGAGAAACAGGGTGTGCGGTATCTGGGAAGCCTCCACGCTGTCTTTGTAATTTTTCTGTAAGTCTAAAACAATTCTAAAAAATAAAGTTTATTATCAATAAAATAATATAGGTATACCTCAGATATATTGTGGATTTGGTTCCAGACCACAGCAGTAAAGCAAATATTGCAATAAAGTGGTTCCTTGGTGCATATAAAAATTATGTTTACACTATACTGTAGTCTATTAAGTGTGCAATAGCATTGTGTCTAAAATATATATATATATATATATATATATATATATATATATATATATATATATATATACCTTAATTTGAGAAGACCTTATTGCTTAAAATATATGCTAACTGTCATCTAAGCCATCAGTAAGTCATGATCCTTTTGCTAGAGGAGAGTCTTGCCTCGATGGTAATGGCTGCTGACTAATCTGGGTGCTGGTTACTGAAGGTTGGGGTGGCTGTGGCAATTTCTTAAAATAAGATAACAGTGAAATTTGCCACATTGATTGACTCTTCTTATCACTTGAACACTTAGACACCATTGTAGGGTTATTAATTCACCTAATTTCAATATTATTGTGTTTCAGGAATAGGGAGGCCTGAGGATTGGGGGAGAGATGGGAAACGATCAGTCAGAACACACCACATTTATCAATTAACTTCACTGTCTTATATGGGTGCAGTTCGTGGCACGCCGAAATAATTACAATAGTAACATCAAAGATCACTGATCATAGATCACCATAAAAAATGTGACACAGAGACACAAAGTGAACACAATGTCGTTGGAAAAATGGCACCAACAGACTTGCTCAACATAGGGTTGCCACAAACCTTCAATTTGTAAAATAAAACAATGCAATATCTGTGAAGTACAAGAAAATGAGTTATGCCTGTAATAATAAAGCAAATGATAAAAGAAAAAATGATTTTTAAAAATAGTTAGAGGTGAAAAATTAATCAGGCATTCATGACAAAATCTTAAGGAAAATATAAGATTTTTAAAATAATAGCTGTTTGAGTCCATGGTACCATGGGTAATTATGTTGTTTTTCATATTTTCATTGACTTTTAATAATATTTAAGTGGACTATGCACATTCTTCAAAAAAGATTTCTTTCACCAGAAAAATGAGCTCAAATGATTTTAAAGCATCGACTTGCAAGCTTATTTTGGTATTAATTATAAAATTTTAACAGTGACATCTCCTAGGGTATGGGTGTTATACACTTTCTAGAGTAACATACGAAGACTGAAATAGGGTAAAGAGTCACAATATAAGGTGACACTGAGTCTAGACTACTTTTATTTCTAGTCAAATATACTTCAACTATTCCATACATGTGATTACATTTCCCATCTATTGACAGAATATTTAGAGAAAGCAATTTTTGAAGTTGCCATGTTAATTTGTCCAACATAGGAATTCAAAATTAAGTTTCTGTTTCACTCGTCCTCTGTTTGGCTGGACACACTGCATCACCTTTTGCTGTACAGACCCAAAGCCAGGAAGTCCTTGCTAAAAGATGAAAAAACTTTTCCAAAGTCAACTGACAACTCTTCTTCCAAAGACTACCTAGAAATTAAGAAAATTCCAGGTATTCAAATAACAACACATATAATACAGTAATTTCTTCCGTGTAGTAGAGAGATTTCCAGCAGCTTAAGCATCCAGAATAAAATTATATCTCTAGAAGTAAGTGAGATACAAGCCTCAAATTGGGAAGAGAGGCAAAGCTATCACTAAACAACAGTAGTTTTACTCAAGAAAAAGCACGGATGCACCTTCAGGAGAGAATTTATCAGATTAAACTAGTGAAGAAACATTTATTACAGTAAATTGGTTTCCTCAGCAATGTTCATCCTTCTTAAGAAGAGACCCAGGAAAATGGTTGGTACATCAGTGGTCGTGGCTGCTAGAACTTGATAGGAGGGTAGAGATTGCACGGCAAACTGAATTACTACCTATAAAGCAACCTAAGTTAATTTAGTATAACAGCACCTCCACAGCCCCTATGATTAGTTACTGTGTAGTTTCCAATCCAGTACAATAGCTCATGTTCATACTGAGGACTCAAGGTGAGAGATTCTGTTTACTAAGGGAGAGAGACATGCAAATTAGTTTCAGGGGTAAGTTAAGCATCATACAAATGAAACATAGGGACAAACAACAATTTTCAAACTGTGGTCTGAAACTCTGGAGACCCTCAAGACATGCTTAAGGGTCCTTTCAAGACCTTCCCACACACGAAACTATTTCTTTAATAACACTAAGAAGCAAAACTGTGTTAAAATTTGCACTGATGGTGTAAAAAACTATAATGAGTAAAAGTGATGGCACCTTAGCATGAATCAAGGCAGCAGCACCTTAAAAATACCCACCAGGAAGCAGGAGAAAAAATGTTAATTTAATTAAATCTCAATTTTTTTAAGTACACATCTTTTTAATATCCAGTGTGACTAGATGAAAAGTACACATAGAGTGTTTCTGTAGCCATAGTGAAGTAGGATGGCAGTTTTAAGGAAAAGCAGGTATGCTATTGTTTAGAGTTGTGAACTACACTTGCCACCATTTTTATTTGAGAAGGCAAACATTAAACTGTGTTTATTCAGACTTGGGTATGTGGCAAGGTTTTCTTGAAAATGAACAAAGTAAACCTGTTATTTCAAATAAAACAAGTGAGAGTATTTGTGCTGATGAAAAAATTTAAGCTTTCATTAGAATTAGAATTTTGGAATTTTGTGTCCCTCACCATGAGTTTGCCAGGTTCTCAACGCTAAAAGATTTTTCTAAAAATTTTAAAAATAAGATTTTTTACACGTATAGTAAATTGTGTCAACATTCAAAGGTCTACATAACTTTATGCATGATATTTACTAAATAACTAACACATAAAGTTACAAAATCATGAGTGGTAAAGAATTCATTCAAAGTACAAAATAATACGATAGATTTTAATGTATTGAGGTTTGAAAAAGTCATTGGTGTGGTTTCAGATTTCAATTGCAACAAACTTTTTTAGCTGTACAAATTATCATTTAACATATTCTCTTTTAGTTATAAATTATCATTTAATATTTTCTTTTTAACCTAGTTTAATTTCTCTTTTCTCTCTCTCTTTTTTTTTTTTTTGGTTCAAAGACTGCAATTTTTTGCTAAACTTTTTATTTTGAGATAATTATAGATTCAAATGTAGATTTAAGAAACAATACAGAGAGATTCCATCTATCCTTTATCCAGTTTATCTCAAAGGTAATATCTTGCAAAACTACAGTACAATATCACAAACAAAATATTGACATCAATACAATCAAGACACAGAACATCTTCATCACCATAAGGATTCCTCGTGTTGTCCTTTTATAGAACAGTCATCCCTGCCCCTTGTCCTGAAGCCCTCAAAACTACTAATCTGTTCTCCATTTCTACAATTTTGTCTTTGCAGGAATGTTATATAATGAAATTATACAGTATGTAATTTTTTAGAATTGACTTTTTTCAACATGTCTCTGAAGATTCATCCAACAGTTGCATGTATCAATAGTTCATTCCTTTTTATTGCTGAGTAGTAGTTGCATGTTCAGTTAAAAAAAATAAAAACCTGCCAAACTGTTTTCCAGAAGAGAGGGGAGTTTTTTAAAATAAAGAATTTAATTTCCTTAATAATTATCTATTTTATATTGAGTGAGTTGTGGTAGTTTGTGTTTTTTAGGAATTGTTCCATTTCATTTAAGTTGTCAAATTTATATGTGTAGAGTTGTTCATTGTATTCCCTTATTATTCTTTTGATGTCTGCAGGGTCTGTAATAATAGCTCCTGTTTCATTTTTAATATTGGTAACTTTGTCTTTTCTCTTTTTGTCCTTGTCAGTCTTGCTAGAGATCAATTTTATTAATCTTTTCAAAGAACTAGCTTTTAGTTTCATTGATTTTCTCCTTTATTTTTCTGTTTTCGGTTTCATTATTTCTACTCATTATCCCTTCCCTTTGCTTGTTTTGGGTTTATTTTGCTCTTCTTTTTCTTGATTGTTGAGGTGGGAGATTCTGTTACTAATTCATACATTCTCTTTTCTATTGTAAGCATTTAGTGCTATAAACTTCCCTCTCAAAACTGCTCCAGCTGTGTTCCACAAATTTTGACATCTTATATTTTCATTTTAGTTCAGTTCAACTGAACTATCAAAATGAACAATCTTTTTGAGATTTTTCTGTTATCTTTGCTAGTGATCTCTAGTTTGATTGTATTGTAGATTTGCTTTATCTTGCTATATGTTCTGTGGGAACTTAAAAAGAATGTGTATTCTGCTCTTGTTGGGTGTAGTGTTCTGTAAATTTCAATTAGATCTTATTGGTTGATGGAGTTGTTGAGTTCTGTATTCTTGCTGTTTTCTATCTGAATGTTCCATCAGTTCTTTAGAGAGGGGTGTGGAAGTCTCCAACTATAATTGTGGAATTGCCTATTCTTTGTTTCATTTTTTTGCTTCACATATTTTGCTGTCTTCCTGGTGGGTTGATACTTTTATGGTAATATAATTCCCCTCTTTGTCTCTGATAACTTTATTTGCTTGGAAGTCTACGTTATCTGATATTAATATAGTCACTTATGCTTTTCTTTGATTAATGTTTGCATTATAAATTATTTTTACCCTTTTACTTTCATCCTCTCTATAACATTACATTTGAAGTCAGTTTCTTATAGATACTATATAGTTGGGTCATGGTTTTTAATCCACACTGCAATCTCTGTCACTTAATTGGTGCGTTTAGACAATTTACATTTAAGTTAGAGATTTAGTTTACCATTTCATTTTTTGTTTCCTGTTTGTTCTCTCTGATTTCTTTGGTTTCTCTATTTTCTTTTGCCAACCTCCTTGTTACTTGGACATTTTTTAGAATTCTACTTTTATTTATCTATGGTTTTCTGTGTGTGTGTGTGTGTGTGTGTGTGTGTGTGTGTGTGTGTATCTCTTTATATAACTTTTTAGTTTTGCTCTAGCTATTACATTATAGAAATATAACTTATCAAGATCTACTGACGTCATCATTTTACCAATTCAAGTGATATACAAAACACTTACCTCCCTTCAGTTCTCTTTACACTTCTCCATTTATAATATAATTGTGTTAAACATTTCCTCTACATATATTTAAAAATGTAAAAATTTTTGCTTTAACTGACAAACATAATTCATAAAACTCAAAAGGAAAAGGAAGCTCTATTGCATTTACCCATATTTTTGCTTTACACATTTTTGTTTCTTCTAGATATTCCAAGATTTCTTTTAACTATTTTCTTCCTGTTTAGAGAACTTTCTCTAGTCGTCCTTTAAAGGTAAGTCTGCTGGCAACAAATTCTCTTATTTTTCTTTCATCTGAAAATATCTTCATTCCCCATCATTCCTGGGATATTTTTTGAGATACAGACTCTGGGCTTGCAGTTCTTTTCTTTCAGCACTTGAAAAATATTTTGCCACTGAACATTCTGCTTCTGGCCTCCATGGCTTCTGATGACAAATCCACTGTCACTCAAGTTATTTTTATCCTATGTAACATACTGTTCCTCTCTTGCTGCTCTCAAGGTTTTTTCCTTTGTCATTATTCTTAGAAGTTTGAATAGTATGTGGCTTGGTACAGTTTCCTTTATTTTTCTTGCTTAGGATTTGCTTAGCTTCCTGAATATGCTTAAGTTTTTTGCCAAATTGGGGAAGTTTTTAGCCATTATTTCTTCCTATATATTTTCAGTCACCCCCCTTTCTTTTTCTTCTCCTTCCAAGACTGATAACACAAATACTAGATCTCTTATTAAATTCCCACAAGTCCCTGAGTAGCTGCTAATTTTTTTTCAGTCTACTTCTCTTTGTTGTTCAGACTGGATAAATTCTATTGTTCTATTTTCATGTTCACTGATCCTTTCCTGCCTCCTCTATTCTATTTTCGAGCCTATTCATTGAGCTTTTTATTTCAATTATTGTATTTTTTAATTCTAAAATTTTAGTGATTCTTCCTATATTTCAATTTCTTTATTAAGACTTTCTATTTCTTTTCTGCTTATTTTTTAATCGAGGTATTATTGACATATAACATTATACTACTTTTTATTTTATAACTAGAAGTTTATATCTTTTGACTCCCTTCACCCATCTTACCCATCACCCACTCTCTGTCTCTAGCAACCACCAATCTGTTCTTTGTATCCATGAGCTTGGTTTTTGTTTGTTTTTTTATTTGTTTGTTTAGATTCCACATATAAATGAGATCATATGGTACTTAGATGTCTCTGACATTTCACTTAGTATAATATCCTCCAGGTACATCCATGTCGTTGTAAATGACAAAATTTCATTCTTTTTTATGGCTGAATTATGTGCATGCATGCATAAATATATACACGCATGCACGTACATACATACATACATACATACCACAATTTTTTATCCATTTGTCAATGGACACTTAGGTTATTTCCATATCTTGGCTATTGTAAATAATGCTGAAATAAACACGGGAATGCAGACATCTTTTCAAGTTAGTGTTTTCATTTTCTTCAGATAAATACCCAGAAGTAGAATTTCTGGATCCTATGATAGTTCTACTTTTAATTTTTTAAAGAAACTTCAAATCATTTTCCATAGTGGCTGCATCAATTTACATTCTCACCAAGAGTGCACAGAGTTCCCTTTTCTTTACATCCTCGCCAAGACTTGTTATTTGTTTACTTTTTGATAATAGCCATTCTAACAGATGTGAGGTGATAGCTCATTGGTTTTGATTTGCATTTCCTTGATGATTAGTGATGTTGAGCATCTTTTCATAGACCTATTGGCCATCCGTATGTCTTCTTTGGAAAAAAGTCTGTTCAGATCTCCTGCCATATTTTAATTGGATTGTTTGGGTTTTTTTGATATTGAGTTGTATGAGTTCTTTATGTATTTTGGATATTAGCCCCTTATCAGACATATACAGTTTGAAAATATCTTCTCCCATTCAGTAGGTCTCCTTCTCCTTTTGTTGATGGTTTTCTTTGCTCTGCAGAAGCTTTTCAGTTTGATGTAATCCTACTTGTACATTTTCGCTTTTGTTGCCTTTGCTTTTGGTGTCTAATCCAAAAATCATTGTCAAGACTGATAATAAGAAGATTACCATCTGTGTTTCCTCTAGGAACTTTATAGATTCTAGTCTTACACTCAAGTTTTTAATCCATTTTGAGTTAACGTTTGTGTGTGGTGTAAGATAGTGGTCGAGTTTCATTCTTTTGCAAGTGGCTTCCCAGTTTTCCCAACACCATTTATTGAAGGGACTGTCCTTTCCCTGTTATTCTTGGCTGCTTTGTCATAAGTTAATTGACCATATATGTGTGGGTTTATTTCTGGGCTCTTTATTCTGTTCCATTGATCTATGTGTGTTTTTTAAGGCCAATACCATACTGTTTTGATTACTGAAGATTTGTAATATATTTTGAAATAAGGTAGCATGATGCCTATGGCATTGTTTTTCTTTCTCAAGATTGTTTTGGCCATTTGGGATTCTTTTATGGTTTCGTACAAATCAAATTTAGGGCTGTTTGTTCTATTTCTATGAAAAATGCAACTGGAATTGTGATAGGAATTGCGTTTAGTCTATTTCTTTAAATTTGTTTCAAGTGAGTTCATAATTGCTTATCGAAGCATTTTAATGATGGTGGCTATAAAATTTTTGTCTGATAATTCTAACGTGTCTGTTATCTCAGTATTGGCATCCATTAACTGTCTTTTCACATTCAGTTTAAGATTTTCCTAGTTCTTGGAATAACTAGTGATTTTCTATTGAAATTTGGATAGTTTGGGTTATAATTGAGGCTCTGGATCTTATTTAAACCTTCTGCTTTAGTTGACATTCTGCTAGGGCTCCTCTGATACCAGCACAGTGGGGAAGGAAAGGAGTGACTCATTACTACAAGGTGGGGATGGACGTCCAGGATCCCCATGTGGTCTTAACTGACAACACAGAGGGGAAACCTCATTACTATTCTGTTAAGGTGAAAGTCCCAGCTCAATACTCAGTCTTCTTTGAAACCACTCTGGCAAGGGTGTTTACAGCGCCTTGTTATATCCTGACAAGAGTAAAATCTAGATTTCCCACTAAGCCTTTGCTGGTGAAGGTGAAGGTAGGGCTACAGTTATTTCTGTAGTGTTTGGCTGAAATGGAGTGATTATTGTCTAAAAACTTTCTGTCTTTTTAGGCTGAATCTTTCCCGACTCTTTAGCTAGAGAGAGAGCAGACTTCTATTGGAGCTTTTTTTTCTTGACCTGTTTTAGTTTCTAGATGACCAACTTTTTCGGCTCCAAGTCTAAGATATATGATGCAAAAAAAAGAAAACCCAAGAAACTAACTCACCACCGAGTCATTTCTTCAGTCTCAAAGTTCCTAAGTAGTGCGCTTCATTCTCTCCACCTTTCGGAGTCTTTTATGTTTGGAGCATCCAGTATTTTTAGTTGTACTTAGCAGGAAGAATAGGAAAACGTAAAAGTACTTATGCCCCATCTTCCCCAGAAATGGAAGTCTCGCAAGTAACTTAATGAGCCACCACTCATTAAGCTTGGGTATATTATTTGGCATAATTGTGGAGAACATCCTCAATTATGTTAAAAATTATTAAAATAATATTTTGTTTTCCATCTATATATCTGTGCAAGACCAAAATTTTTCAACTAAAACAACCTACCACAAAATTGAATGCAGAAGCAAACATGAGAATCCAGCCACCTTCTGTTAAGCCAGACATTAAAGAGATTTGCAAAACAAGTAAAATCCTAGTTTTCTCATCAAATCTTTTGTTTAAAAATATAATATTTTTCATAAAAATACACTATTTATATTAATATATACAACTGTATTACTGTTCTTTTTAATAAATAAATAAACATTTAGCATTTTCTCAGTTTTAATTTTCATTATAAATGTCAATAGATATGACCCACATAAATAATTATTGAGGTCCTCAATAAATTTTAAGAGTATAAAAAAAGGCCTTGAAATTTAAAAATTTGAGAATCTATGAAGTAGGAAAAACTAATATTAACAAAAGTTCTTACTTCCTCTCCCAGGAGTTGTAGATATGGTTCCTGAGCACGCTGTCTAGTTCCTTGTGGCAATTCAGGTGGTATCGCTGGTGTTGGAACATATGCTTGCTTGTCATCTATAGCAGGAATTCCTTGCAGTATTCTACAGTGTGATAAAAACAATAAATTTGTTTTTTAAGTCATAAAGCAAGAGATGTTTGCTCTCATTTCAGAGCTTGTGCAGAAGTCATATAATCCAAAATGGGAGATAATTAAAACATAATTTTGGTTTGGTTCTAAATACATTTAGAACCAAATGTACTGATTGCAAAAGAGGCAAAAAGTTCTCTACCTTCTGATCGTTAACCTGCTCCCCATCTCCGAGCTCCTAAAAACTGCTTTAATTTCTTAGACTGAGGCAAAGTGTTGGCCTAAGCAGAACTCCCTCCTCACATTAAAATCTTTTTGATTCATATCTTGCCAGGATGAAGAGAAAATTATTATGGCATCAGCTCTTTCCTTCTATGCAACAAACCGCATATACATTAAGATAATCATGAGGTACAAAACGTACCAAGAAAAGCCTTAATTAAGCCAAAGAGATGCCCTAAATCAAAATTTGAAGGAAAAGTGTGTCATTAATGACTGACAACAGACTGCCTGAAAATACATTAATTTTTGTGTTGCAGCACTTACCGTAAAAGAAATATAAAATAAGTACAAAGTGGGTTTACACAGACTATAGCTATATCAATTTCATATGGAAGTATTTAGAGTCAGTGTTCCCTCGAGTTTTTTTGATAAACCATTATATGAACAATCACTTCATGAGCCATCAAATGTGAAGACTAAGCATTTACAAACCTAACTGACTTTAGTTACTTAATAATATACTGAAACTCTCAAATGCCATCATACCAGTTGTTTAAAAACAAAAAACAAAAAAGTAGGCCCACCAAAAGCTAGGCTGGAAAAGATAGGCCGTTGCCAAAGTAGAGCCATGGAAAAAAACTTTTTGTCTCATCTAATCAAATATTTGCTTTCCAAGAGAAGATAAATTTAAACTCCTAGCATGGTGAATATAGTAAACTGCCACTCAACACCCAATCCATCCTATTTATGTGCTTTCCTGAACTGTAGAAGACAAGGAGGTAAAACTCTCCTGCCACTGGTGTCCTAGATATAATTTAAAATCCACTAATCAGATGCACTCATGTAAAATTTGGAAGGCAGACGTTTCTGATGTTTTTGTTGACAAGCAGTCATGGCAACATTGAGGTCTGCAGTACTATTCCAATTTCTTCTTTTGTGGGTTTTTGTTTTTGTTTTTGTTTTTGTTTTGCCAGTGAGCATATCAACAGACATAGTGTGGCTCCAGAGTCAAAAGCTGTGACAGAGTTCACTCGATCCCTAAATCACTGCTGAAGTGATATGTTGTCGGTGTTGACTTCTAGACTTCCCACCTTCCCGACTTGGCCAGAAGGAGCAGCTCCCAGCAGCCAGCTGCGCATGTCGTGTGAGTCATCTCTGAAAGCCCTGGAGTTCATTTTTCCAATCTTTCGATCTATTTTATAAGCATTGACTTCCCATTACTAAATCCCTTTTTGCTTAAAATAGCTAAAATTCTGTTTTTTGTTTTTGTTTTTTTTACTACTGAATCTTGACTGATATATCTAGAAAAAAAATAAAAAAGAAAGAGAAAGAAAGAAAGAAGGAGGGAAGGAAGGAAGGAAGGAAGAAAGGAAGGAAGGAAGGAAGGA